>NC_141153.1:8117000-8427500 GCF_053477565.2 Lygodium microphyllum | reverse complement strand
TATTTGTGGAGGCACAAAACTCATCTCCTCTATTATCTTTAAATTCATGCACATCGACTGAATCTCTCCCATGTCTCCCTTAGATGTCTTGTACTTTGATGCACCATTGCCAAGACACATCCAAGTCTATTCACCCCCCTTCAATTAGCAACTCTCTAGTCAAGCTCCCTAATGATATTCCAAGATTATTCAAGATATTAAGTCCGAATTTGGCCTAGGCAATTTTGTGCTCTTCTAGGTTCTCCCTAGCCAAAGGAATTGGATCGTATTTTAAGCATGTAGTAAATGGTGTGGATATTTTTCCATCATTAGAGGGGACTTGGTATGCTTTCTAGTAAATTGGCATTCATACTCTAAGCACATGCTGAAGAACAATCACATGCTACATTTATGCCTCACATTGAACATTCTTAGGCAATCACTATCTTTAATGGGAGGTAGCTCTTGGGGGAGCTTGCCATTCAGGCTTAAACCATACTCTATATGCGGTTGCTTTATAAAGTTACAAAACCTTGTAAGATGAGGCTCTTCAAAATCTCACTTTGTTGGGGTAGAGGATTCTACATATTTCTTAGACACAATCCTCCTATTAGGGTCCACACACACACACACACACACACACACACACACACACACACACACACACACACACACACACACACACACACACACACACACACACACACACACACACACACACACACACACACACACACACACACACACACACACACACACACACACACACACACACACACACACACACACACACACACACACACACACACACACACACACACACACACACACACACACACACACACACACACACACACACACACACACACACACACACACACACACACACACACACACACACACACACACACACACACACACACACACACACACACACACACACACACACACACACACACACACACACACACACACACACACACACACACACACATAGAGAGAGGGGGGGGGGGGGAATGCTTACCAAATTAAATAAAGATGTGAGAGTTTCATGCAAGTGACAGCAATAAAAATGAGATTTGCATGCAAACGCACACACATGCACACGCGTATGCACAAACACAACTCTATTGAAGGGATAGAAAACAAAACAAAGGCAAAGAGAGGAGCATGCACACAAAACTAGGAGAGATAGAGAGTGGCATGTTCACAATACTAAGAGAGAATACGAGGGAGACAATGGTTCTTTTAGCAATCATAACTCAAGAATCCCACTTTCTTTTAAAAGGTTGAACTTGAACATTGAAATTTTCATAGAGTACAATGTTTGATTTTTTTTAAAAACTCCCTAGTTTTCAAGCATACATAGTACTCTTCTAAAACCATTGAAATAATGGAATTTTGGTACCACCTAGCCATGCTTTCACCTAGATCTTACTTATTCTCAAAAGAAAGATAAGCAAACTACAATAGGATCAACCACAATCTCTAGGAAGAAGGGTAACAAAGTTTTCAAGGAACTTCTCACAGCTAATGGTGGGAAAGGGGGAAAATCAACCAACCAAGTTATCCCAAACAAAAATAGTTGAGCACTAAGTGGGTACCTAAGGCCACTAACAAGGATACAACGATCCCCCAAGCTTAAAAAAGAAATACCAAATTTCCAAGAGGCTAAATTATTTTTGCTATAGATATCGATGGCGAGTCAGGTTGATGTTGTAGTGGGTCCCAAAGCCCTCCTATACTCAAGGTTATTATGATGGTAATCATGCATCTGGTTCCTTAGATAACTAAGTTGAATCTCCCTATGCTAGAGCCTACCTCATTATAAGCTTCTCCCAAACCAAACAAATCCCAAATCAATGCAACTAACAAAGCCAATTGAGGAAACTAAGAAGGCCCAACCAAAGAAACTAGTGGCCAAAAAGGTTATTTGTAGCTTCAAGACACCAAAAGCATCTAACATAGAAGTCAAGTAGGTCATGGTAACTACAAATCAATCAAAGAAACAAATAGTATCAAAGAAAGAATAATCATCCAAAAAGTAGAAATGGGAACAGTAGCAATGGTGCACGTTACTTAATCCAAGATGTTGGACCTAAAGGAAAAACACCAGAATTTATCAATAAAAGTCTGAAACTACTATTGGCCCTATTTTTGAAACCTTTTGCTAAGAAACTCCTTCTAATTCATCCATGGGTCTGAGTAACTAGTCAATCTCAACTGTTAGTAGCCCCAAACCCATAGAATAGATATGTACCTATAAGAGAAGAATCTTCCCTTAACTAAGCGCTTTAGAGGAATACATGACATAGTAATAATACTTGGTCATGTCTCTAATCAAATGGACATTGGACTATCGCTAGAAAATTAATAAATTCTTATGACGATATTAATGACATGAAAGGAGCAAGAACATATCTACACCCACTAGCATTGATGACTGAAGAGCCCTTGAATCTCCAAAGGCAAAGTGTAAAGTTTCAAGTTGATTTTATCATTTCATACAAAACTCTACCAAAAGAGTCTAGAGGAGCTACAAGTGTGAGTTAGAAAAGTAAAAGGACAAAGGTCATTCAAACAAAAGTGGTATGCTATCCAAGATTTCATTAGTAAAATCATAAGTCACCAATGATTAACATTGAAAAAAGAAGAGTAATAAAGATTTCTTAATGCAATCTAACATTTGTGGCTCTTACTTTCCTACAATGTTGGCAACTATGTATGGCTTCCATTCAATAAGAAACTATTAAAACATCTTGTACTTGATAAACTTCTAGTGGAGGAAGAATTACATGTCTCTAAAAGGTTAGGCCAAGATGACATGATCTCACATGTAATTGTCTACATCTAACTCTTGGCTTGCACACACCATATGCCCAATGTATATGCATCTCTTTAATATAATCTAGAATTTATGAGTGACTTAGTCCACACAAAACAATGGGCTAATCATAAGAAGGGGTCACATGAAGAAACCCAAAAGAGAGACTACAAAATCTAGGAAGAAGAACTAGACTTAGAAAGCCAAAAACATATGGAAATCAATAGGAGAAAGCTAAATTGAGAGTAGCACTAAAGCCAATCAAGAAGAGCACAATATGTTGGCCACCTAGGTTCCCATGTTATTGGGGTAAAGGCCAATAGTCAATAGTCGGGTGGGCACCCCTTGTCCACAATGTACATTCTCGTGCGTGTGTGTGTGTGTGTGTGTGTGTGTGTGTGTGTGTGTGTGTGTGTGTGTGTGTGTGTGTGTGTGTGTGTGTGTGTGTGTGTGTGTGTGTGTGTGATAACAAAGAATAAGGATACCATTAATTTTGTACTCACATAACTCTCTTGTGTTCTTCTCTCTCTCAATACTCTTGCACTCCATAGCTTCTACTTCACACCCACCATTGCTTCCCTCTTAATTGGTATCACAATAGTGTTTTGTATTCATAGGAGCTTGTGCTTGGAGCAAGGAGTGGGAGGAATGAAGCTTTGTTGCAAAGTTCAAGGATTCGAGCTTCTTCTTAGACATTGATGCTTGTTGCATGCACATTGATAGAGGTACTATTCTCATCACCATGATCTAGATTTGAGTCAAGCAAGTGCTTTAGCCATTGAGACTCGATTTGGGGTTGCAATAGTCCACTAAGACAATGATTTGGTAGCCATCCATGGCTAGCTTTGAAGACGATGGCAAAGAGAAAAGCAAGGTAAAGTTTGAGGAGATTGATGCATGTAGCAGTGATGATAGTAATGTCTTTTTTGTATCCTCTTTTGATGATGTATTCTTGGTAGCCATGGATAATTGCATGTCTCTGAATTAGTTTATGGATTTTGGAGTATCATTTCATGTTACTTAAGGAGTAGTTCTTTGCTTATAATGCTGGAAAAAGAGGATGCATTTGTCTTGGAGACGACTATATATGCAAGATTATTGGCATTGGGGATGTACACTTGTCATTGCAAACTAGTTATTTTTTTATCTCGCAGAATGTACGGCATGTTCCAAAATTGAAAAAGAGTTTGACCAATACAGAATAGCTTGATGATTGTGGTTATAGAGCAAACAATCGTTAGTGATCATGTTTAGAAGATTTGCAAGGGATCTCTTGTTATGGACAAAGGGCCAAAATTGGATGCTTTGTATCCTTTGCATGTTTTTGGTGTCACTAAATAGCCATCCATTTCTTTATGGCATCACCATTTGGGACATATGCATCATTCACTCGAATGAAAGCTTACTAGCATTTGAACTACCTTCCTTGTCTAAAATTTTTTTATATTGGTTTTTGTGAGCATTTTCTCTTTGGAAAGCAAAATAAAAATATCACATAAGAGAGGTAGTGGGAGTAGAAAATTAAAATGTCTTGATTTGGTTCATAGTGATTTGTGTGGGCCAATAACCATGGTTTCATATTAGACAAAGCATTGTACTTTGTCACTTTTATAGATGATACCACAATGAAGTTTTGAGCTTATCCTCTTTGCTAGAAGAGTGATGTGTTTGATGCATTTCAAAAGTTCTTAACATTTGTGACAAAGAATCAGTCATGTAAGAAGCTTAAGTGCTTGAGGAATGATAATGGTGGAGAATAAGCCTCACATGCCTTTACAAAGTTTTGTGTAATCTATGGTATAGAGAGAGAGAGTTAACAACTCTTAAGAATTCTACTCAAAATGGTATGGTTGGGAAGATGAATATGACCATTCAGAAAAAGGTCCATAGTATGCACCCTAGTGCTAGTCTCATTATGGATTTTGGGTTGAAGTTATAAAGACAACAATACCTTTGATCAACAAGTCTCCTAACAAGCCACTGGATACAAGATACTAGAGGAATTATGATCTGGCAAAAGATCTAATTATGATCATTTGCATGTTTTGGTTGTGAGGCATTTATTCATATAACTAGGGATAAGTGGAGTAAGCTTGATCCTAAGTCAAAGAAATGCTTTTTTCTTGGCTATGGAGAATCGACTGAAATAGGCAATCGCTTGTGGAAACTTGAAAGAAAGAAGGTAGTATATGTAGCCATGATGTTATCTTTGATTAGGATAAAATTCATAAGCGACCTGCTACAATGGTTGAGATCCGTAGAGTAGTGTTTCAAGAGGACAGACAATCAATGCATGAGTGAATTGTACAACATGTTCCACATGATGTAGGGATTGTATAGCTAATAAACATTGAGGTGGGAGTGCCACAAGATGGTGGATAGGCTCATGTTTTACAAGATATTGAGATGGTTCTTTCTATTGATGTATCAAGTAGCCCTTGCTCACATGACTATTAAGATGGAGAAGATTTGCATTCGTCTCATTGTTTTGTAACCTATCAAGGTGGGTGGCATACAATTGCTTTTTGGTCACAAAATCAATTGCACATGGAAATTTATGTAGGCGGTAGCTTCTCACTCCAATATGAACTATGGAGAATCCATTGGGAGTAGAGATTGAAGATAGTCAGTATATACTTCTTATATAGTTCATATGAGGACTTGATATTAGTAATGAACTGATTCTCGGGAATCTTTAGAATTTGCACTATACTCGAATCCAACAAGGATGATCTCAAGGAATAGCACGGAGTATCTCACAACTTCTCTACAATTAACCCAAAACAAGTTGAAAACCTCCAGTGAAACTTAGGAGAATTCAATGGATGGAAAGATTGAAGCTAGTTTGTTTCTTCTTGTTTGAAGGATAGAGAGCTAATGATACTATGAGTATTGATAAGAAGATGATGACCTTGCATCATTTGGTGTGCAATCAACTTGCCCAAATCATAATCCGCTAACACAATTGTGGTACACGGGAGGCATGACTAAAATGGATATGCTATCATGGGATACTCCCCTTTGCCTATTGCTTATAGAGCCTTAGAAATAATGAAGAACCCCTCCTTTTTTATGAATTAAAATCATAGTATCTTACTAATATTGTATTATGTAAGAGAGGAAGGTGTGGTGTTCTTAAGCGATACAAGTCTAATATAATTGACTTATACATTAATCACAATTGCCAAGGTTTAGGAATGGATAAGACCTATGATGAGCTCTAAGAAAATAAAATCCCTCCAAAGCAAATCTCGCCATTGAAATTTATAAAGGAAGTGAGCCTAGAGTGGAAGCATACAAATAAAAGCAAGAGCTATGGTGGAAGAAGCAAGAGCTAGAGAGAGAGAGATACAAGATGTGAGAACTCCAATAGTCACAATGTGTGAGTGGCCTTCTCTTATTCAAATGTCATTGAAGGAATAAATAATTAAGTGACACTGATGGGAAGGGCACCCCATGATACCCTTGACGACATCCCAATGTTGTTTGCTAGGTGTAGCCATATAGTGCGCCATAATTCTCACTGCAAATGATATGTCAAGATGAGTAGCTATCATTGCATACATCACACATTCCACTACGCATGCATAAGGGATCTTGGCCATCTCAGGATTTTGCTCATCAAACTACAGATAATCAGACTAACTACTACTGATGGGGGTAAAGGCGCCTCTGCCTAGCCGCCCGTGCATTACTACACTAACAGTCACTGCCATTGCACACTGCAGGTGGTGGGCGCCCATCACCGTCACTTTATTCTTTATTCTTTTAGTGATAGTTTGAATAAAGGAAGGCCCGGTCACACATTGTGACTGTTGGAGTTCCCATTTCTAATCTCTCCCTTTCTTGCTCTTGCTCTCCCGCCATAGGTCTTGAGTCCAACCTTCGATCCATCATTCCCTTTTAACTGGTATCAGAGCCTTGCTTTCCGACTCTTGAGCTTGGTTCGTGGCATTCTCAGCATCCCATCAACTCCCTACTTGCATTGGGTCTCCTTCCCGGCAGCCATATCCGACTCCTTCGAGCTCCCATCACTCCTCGGCTTCCCGAGCACCTTCCCGGCATTGTTGGACACCTTCAGGGCATTACATCAAAGGTATTTGATCAGTTTCTTTTAGGGTTTACTTCAGTTCTCAGGTCTCACAGGCTATAAACAAGTTGTGGGCAGCCATAGCTCACACCTCTTGGAGCTTCCTTCACCTGGATCTTGCTTCCAGCCTATCAAGGCTTGCTGAGGCTTGGTGTAAGCCTTCTTTGGCCCTCATTTGTGCCCCCTTTGGGCCCCATTGTTGACATGTGGGACAACAGACCCCTAGCCAGCTCACGTTTTTTTTGCGTGTGTTTCAAAATCTGGCCCAAAAATCACTCTTTTTGTCATATTTCAGGCATTCGGAACCCGATTCAAGCAAGGTAAGAGTCTAAGTTGGGGTTTTGGCATGCTCCGGACGTAATGGTAATGTCGAATTTGCCAAATTCTAATGACATAATCTTTTGCAACAGATTTCAGGTCTGAGATAGCATGTATTTGTATGCCTATGCTTGTTTGGGCATGACTACATAACCGGTTTGATGCCTATTGCATCCCGATTGATTGGGGGATTGAAGGTACATGTAATGCTATGATTTTGGCCTGATTTTGGGACTGGAAGTACACAGTTTATAACAGTAAATGCATGCTGAATACTCTTAGGCTGAAGCTATCTTTCATGCTTTGACATATACCTATTGGTTCCGGATGTATGTCTTGGGTTATGCTATGATGTATTGATCATCGAGGGACGACTTTGAGCTTGTCATTGAATCCGGATGATTTTGGAAGCTTGAGCTTATTTCAGCCCGCACTTATTGACATTGGTATATGCTTTGACAGTGATGCTTCTTGGGTTTATGCAAACCCGTTGCCAACGGCTTCATGCTCATGTCACAGTTGATTACCCTATGCATACGTTGAACTTGAGTGCTCATTGAAGCTCCACCTTGGATGCATTTTGGATTATCTGGAGTAGCCTTGGATGTTACTTGGCTTGTCAAAGTTTGGATTGGGATGTATTTGATGTCTTACATGCTTACGGATGCTACATACGGATGGATGCTCTACCGCCTACATGTTCGGGATGTACTATTGATGTATTGTCTTGGATTTATGTCATTGGCACTGTGTCTTGACTTGGCTTGAGCTCTTGAGCTCATACATATGGCTTTTGTGCCAGTGGGAGCATTCTTGAATGCTTATCAGACATTGAGCAGGTGGTACTTTTATGCATTGAGCTGTTACATGCTATTGAGCAGTTACAGACACTTGAGACTTTGGGACTTCTTACCTTTTGGGATGATACATCATATGTCTTGGTTCATTGTATGCTTATGAGCTAAGTCTCAGTTTTGGATCCGTATCTTTGTGAATTGACACCTACTTGTGTCAAGTTTTGGTAGTGGCAGGAACACTTTGCCCCGTTGTCTGGGGGTTGTGTCTACTCACTGGCAGATGTTTGTATGACATACTTGGGTGTTGCATTCATGCTTATCGACCATCATATGCTTATGCTATGCCCGCATGATGCCGTCTTTGATCTTGGCAGTATCTTATTGCCTTGGGATCCGATTTTGGCACTGTTAGCTCTCTTTTACTAAAATCTGAAATTTATTACAGCCAGCATATATGTATGGACTGACATGTATTTTTCATGCTGAAACACTCTGAAATGATGCACTTTCACTAGTACTTGGTGGGCAGCAGCTTTGGTTTCACTTTCTTTGCCATTTTTCCTCGATTTTGGTGATTTCTTGGTCATTTTCTGCAGTAAACAACAAGTAGTTTTAAACTGTCTACAGTCTTCCAGCCTGCATTATGGCGAGTTTGTCCACTGATCATGCTATTTTCACCATCACTAAGCTTGATGGTATGAATTACTCTTATTGGAAGAGCCAGATTTGGCAGGTGTCGGTGCAAAAATTGCAGACCAAACCTTTGAGGTTAAGCGGGCATCTGCCTACAACTATGCTAGATGAGGAATGGCTTGAGATTGATGAGTTATGCAAGTCCACTATTGTATTGTCTCTCATAGAATAGGTTCACTATAATGTCTTTGAGGAAGAACAGAGTGCATGGCAGTTGTGGGAAAAGATAAAAAATCTCTATGACAAGAAAAGTCCAGCGAGTCAGATGTATTGACTGAAGCAGCTTATGGATCTGCGCATGAAGGAGAATGTGACTATGTCTACTCACTTGAGCCAGTTCCATACTATACTCAAGAACTTGACTTCGTAGGACATCACTTTTGCAGAGGATGCCACTCCTCTTTTCTTGCTTGGTACTCTTAATGAGTCATGGGATGTATTCCGCACTGCATTATGTGCCTCTACTGCTACCTTGAAATTATCTGATGTTGAGAGTGCTCTTCTGTAGGAAGAGGTTAACCGTAAGAATTTGGATGCCTCTCGTCTGTCTCATGCTATGACAGTTAGAGGCAGGAATGATGGATATGGAAAGCATGGCAGTGGTAGTGGCCATGGACGAGATTCTCAGAAATCTCAGTCCAAGTCTCATGGGAAGTCAGGTAGCAAATCCCGTGGTAGGAATGTAGATGTTAATTGTCACCATTGTGGGAAAAAGTGCCATATTAGGCCACAATGCCATGAATTGGGCAATGAAAGGCGCAAAGATAAGGGGAAAGACAAAGTGTAGGATAATTCTTCTGATCGCAACATAGTACCTGCAAAGTCCAGTGTTAAAATTGAAGAGATCAATGTTATGCAGCCTAAGAATATTGATGATGATGATTATATCCTTGCAGCTTCTTCTAGTGCTTCGTAGATGACAGAGATACACTCTATGTATGCACAGTGTTGGCTCTTGGACTTAGGTGCATCCTTTCGTGTCACACCTTGCCGAGAGTGGCTTCATTCATACCGTACTATTTCGAGTTTTGTGCGCTTGGGTGATGACAGCTCTCTTGATATTGTGGGCATTGGTGATGTTAGGCTGTAGTTTCCTTCTGGAAGCAGTTTTGTTATGCAGGATGTACGTCATGTACCTGCTTTGACACGCAGTCTCATGTCAGCTGAACAGCTTGATATTGCAGGATATCATGTATGTTTTAGAGACTCTGCATGGAAGATCACTCGTGGCAGACTTGTGATTGCGAGAGGTGCCAAGGCTGGCAATCTCTACCCCTTGATTGTATCAGCTTCTTCCCTTGATCATGTTTTGTCTGTGGGTTCTATCCCACATGTATCTCTTTGGCATGCCCGTTTGGGCCATATGTCTTTGAAGGGAATGAAAATGCTTTCTAGTTTGCAGTACTTACTGCCCCTTGATTATGCATGTTTTGATTCATGTGAGCATTGTCTTTATGGCAGGCAGACTAGGTCTACGCATAAGAAGTCTGGTAGGCCACGTATGTGTGAGCCCTTGGCATTGGTACATTCAGATATCTGTGGGCCCGTGCCTTGTTAGTCTATGGGTGGTGGAAAGTATTTTGTTACGTTCATAGATGATTTTTCATGAAAATTTTGGGCTTATCCCATTAAGCTGAAATCCAGTGCCTTGGTTGTGTTTCAGAGATGGCTTGCATTGGTTGAGAACCAATCTGGGTATAGGCTAAAATGCCTAAGGACAGATAATTGAGGTGAGTATATCTCACGTGCTTTTGAGCAATTATGTGATGAGACTGGTATTAAGCGTTAGTTGACCGCCCCCTACACCCCCCCAGAATGGTTTGGCTAAGTGAATGAATAGAACCATCCAGGAGTGTGTACGCACTATGCTTAGCCATGCAGGCCTACCACGGAGCTTTTACGCTGAAGCAGTTAGTACAGTTGTGCATGTCATAAACAGATCACCTTCTAGTGGTTTGGATTTCCAGGTTGCAGAGGAGGTATAGATTGCAAAACCTCCCTCTTATGCGCACCTCCGTGTCTTTGGATGTGAGGCATTTTGCCATGTGCCCAGGGACGAGAGAAGTAAGCTGGATCCTAAGAGTGTCAAATGCATTTTCCTTGGTTATGGAGATGCATGCGAAATGGGTTACCGTCTCTCAGACCCGCAGGGCGGAAAGTCATCCGCAGTCATGATGTAGTCTTCCATGAAGACAAGAGGCATAGGCAACTTGAGAGAGTTGTTGAGATTTGCAGGATCATATTTCAGGAGGTGTTGAGAGCTCCCGCATAGCCAATTGGACAGCCTATAGTTGCAGTAGATGCTCATGGTCAGGGTGTTGGACAGGCAGCTGGGCAGGCAATAGAGCCTACCGTGAGATGGTCTACTAGAGACAGACGTCCACCTGATAGATTTCAGCCCTTGATGCATTATGTCTTGGTTACAGATACAGGAGAGCCTTTCACCTATGATGAGGCTATGCGCAAGGGTGACAATCACTCCTGGGAGAGGGCTATGCAGTCTGCGATAGACTCCCTGCATAAGAATGACACTTGGGATTTGGTTTCCTTGCCTACGGGCAAGATATTGCCTTTGCAGTTGGTGTTGTGGCACGCTATATGGCTACACCTGGCAAGAAGCATTGGGATGCCGTGAAGGGTATCATGAGATACCTGAAGGGCACTGCAAATATGTATATATGCTATGGCAGCCAGGATACAGGAGTCATGGGGTACACTGACTCTGATTATGCAGGACATACAGATAGTAGGAAGTCCACTTCCGGCTATGTATTCACCTATGCTGGAGATGTTGTTTCTTGGATGTCCAGGGTGCACAAATGCACGGCCCTTTCTACTACAAAGGCCGAGTATGTTGCAGCCACTAAGGCTTGCAAGGAGGCCATTTGGTTGGGTCATTTAGTTGCTGACCTTGGTATTGATGCTATCCCTACACTGCATTTGGATTCTATGAGTGCTATTCAGTTAGCCAAGAATCTAGTCTTCCATGCGAAGACAAAATACATTGAGATGAGGTATCACTTCATACGTGGAGTCGTTGAGGACAAGTATGTTGATCTTGTCAAGATCTCGACTGACCAGAATCCTGCAGATCTACTCATGAAAAGCCTCTCTATAGAGCGCTTTGCCTTCCTCAGGAGGTTGATGGGCGTGGGATGAGATGACGTCTTTCCTCGTCCTGTTGTACAAGTGTGCATGTTGTACTGTCTTTTTTCTTTTTCTTTTCTCTCCTCACTGGGGCAGATTCACCTTTAAGTGGGAGGTTGTTAGGGGTAAAGGTGCCTCTGCCTAGCCGCACGTGTATTACTACACTGACAGTCACCGCCACTGCACACTGCAGGTGGCGGGTACTTGTCACCATCACTTTATTCTTTATTCTTTTAGTGACAGTTTGAATAAAGGAAGTCCCGGTCACACATTGTAACTGTTGGAGTTCCCATTTCTAGTCTCTCCCTTTCTTGCTCTTACTCTCCCACCATAGTTCTCGTGTCCAACCTTCGATCCGTCGTTCCCTTTCAACTACCCTTCACATGAAAAGGTAAAGGATAGCTAATAGGCTTACTATCCTACATATGAAACTACTTAAGGGCTTTTTGGATATACTTCTTCTATGATAGATAAAGAAGTCCTTTAGAGCAATCGTGCATGATGCACATCCCAAGAATATGCGAGACATGTTCCATATTCTTCATCTCAAGGCTCTTCTTGAGCTAAGTTTTCAAGGAATCTAGCTCATCATGATGAGTACTCCTAGCAAGAAATATATCATCCACATAGAGTATTAAAATCATAAGGCTACTACCATCATGAGCCTTCTTCTGTACAAACACGGATCCATAGCACTACAATTATATCCCTATGAATGCATAAAAGCATCAAACTTGTGGTACCATTCCCTAGGTGCTTGCTTAAGACCTTAAAGGCTCTTTCTCAAGTTGCACAATAGGTATTTCCTACCTTTTTCTTCAAAGCCCTTAGGCTACTACATATAAATCTCATCATGCAAATCCCCATGGAGAAAATTCATATTTACATCAATTTGATAAAGGTCTAGAGAGTAACTAATGCTAGTACCAAGCTTAGGGTCATCATTTTGACCACAGGATAAAAGACTTCATCAATGTTAATACCATGTTCTTGCTTGAAACCCTTAGCTACCAATGTGGCCTTATGAGCATACTTGGGACATACAAGGATACTTTTCAACTTCTATACCTACTTGCATTGAAATTGTAAAAGAGGCAATTCTCACAGCAAACAAAATAACTGGAAAAAACAAGAATGCACCAAATATGCCAAAGAAACCATAGCCAAGGTGGCTAGGCATGAAAATGTATTGCCATGAATGGCTGAGAATCAAAGATGAATGCTACAACAAGATACTCGCCTCTTGCTATGGTGGACATAGGTACACACCCCTATGATAGGTGGGAGAAAGGATCCCTCAATCTTGTATTCTTGAAATGGCAAAAAAAGATCTTTCACACGTTACATCTCCACCTTTTATACCAAACCCTAGCATATCCTAGACTAAGGTATTTTATGCTTTATTACAAGCCATCCTGACCTAGAAGAGCTTTGTCCTCAAAGATGAATTGGGAACAAATTATAAGGATGATTACAATGATAGCTTGAAGCATTGGAATCATGCTGAAGTAGAGCTCTTATGTTGATGAAGAATCAAGAAGTTGATGAAGAAATAACCATGTAAATGGAACACACTACTGTAAGCTGTCCAAAACAGGATGTATACAAAATTTGCCATATCTTGAGTTAGAAATGTTCGATTTCATGTCCTATATATAGAAATGTAGAGGACAACATGTAGTATTCAGCCATGCCTTCAAAATCAAATTTTGATGAAGATGAGGCAATTAACTTTCCGACATGAAATTATTACAGCAAGCTGTTTACTCTTCTGTTCATGAACTGTCCTCTTGAAAAAACCATGGAAAATGCTCCAAGTATGATGCTTTGATAAGGTATTCCACAAGAATTCGGTTCCTTAGAACCTTCTCCCTCTTACCAATAATCTTTTTAGACCCATAGATGATCAAACCATCATCATCCAAGGGAGGGAGTTCTTCAAGAACTTAAATTTGAGGACCAACATACTTTTTAAGATGAGACACATGAAATACATTATGAATTCTTGTGCTTGAAGGTAAATCGAGCTAATAAGCAAGATCCCACAATGTGGTAAGGACCATAAAATCTATGAGCAAGTTTATTATGCCCTCCTTTGAGAGAATACCCAATCATCTTCCTCAAACTCCACATGTCTTCTTTTCTCATCTGCATAGGCTTTCATGGTCTCTTGAGCTTTCCGAATGTTGTCCTTGCATTGCTTCATAAGAGCCTCCATCTTTTCTAACTCCTCACGCGCTTGTGGATTCATATCTTCATGGAATAAGGCGGAGGGTACTTACACTTTGTAACCATATAGAGCTTCAAAAGGAGGCATTCCAATACTCATATGATAAGTATTGTTATAGCAAAACTCCACAAAGTGAAGCCAATGGTTCCAAGCATTTTGTGTGTCATAGCAAAAGTGTTGCAAGTATACCTCTAACCATTTGTTAACTCTTTCTATTTGCCCATCAGTTTGTAGATGGTATGCTGTACTAGGAGTCAATAGAGTCCCCATTGAAGAGAATAAACTCCTCCAAAAGCTGCCCATAAACTTAGTGTCTCGATGGACACAGTCTTCATTGGCATTCCATGAAGCTTGAAGATAGACTTAATAAATTGTTCGGCCACTTGCTTTGCTGTAAATTGAGCTTTGGTAGGGATTAAATGGGCTGATTTAGTCAACTGGTCTACCACCATATAAATGCTATTCCACCCATGCTTTGTTGTAGGTAATCCCACAAGAAAATCCATGGTAATATCAGTTCACTTACCATCAGGAAAAGGAAGTGGCTGAAGTAAGCTGCCGAGTAGAAGAGAAGAGTCATTGTTTTGTTGGCATGGAAGACATTGCATAACAAAATCCTTAACATCTCTCCAAATACCCTTCCAATAGAAGCTCTTATGGATATTATCAAAGGTTTTGAACAGCCCATGGTGTCCCGCTAAAGGCGAAGAGTGCATCTCATGCAAAATACAGTCTTTGAAAGAAGATCGTGGTGTCAAGTAGACTCTACCATGATACCATAGAAGACCGTTATGCCATTTGAAATTGGAATACTCTTCTCCTTTGCCTTGCTGAAATTCCTTCATCATCTTTGATGCTTTCTCATCAAGCAAATACTCTTCTTGAATATCATTGATCCAATCCTTATACACAATTGAAATTGTAGAGATGGAGCATGCCCACATTATTGATAAAGCATCCGCTACAATGTTGTCTTTTCCAGCCATATAGGATATTTCAAAATCATAGCTTTGAAGAGTAGCTAGCCACCTCCGTTGTTTAGGAGACAAGTTTTGTTGGGAAAGGAAATATTTCAGCACGCACTGGTCGCTTTTAACCTTGAAATGACTGTCATATATATACTGATGCCACTTTTTAATAGCATGCAAAATTACCAACATCTCTTGTTCATAGACATGTCGTCAACACTCCTTATAATCAAGCTTGCGACTCTCATATGCTATAACTCCATGGTCTTGATAGAGAACAGCCCCAACTCCTCTTCCACTAGCATCCACATATAGTGAATTCCTTAGAGAAATCCAAACAAACAAGAATAGGTGCTGAAATTAAGAGAGATTTCAGCTCATTGAAACTCTTGTCGGCTATGGAGTCCCAAAAGAAAGACTCTTTCTTCAGCCTATCAGTTAAAGGAGCCACCACATAAGCATAATTTTTTATGAATCTTCTATAAAATGATGATAATCCAAGGAATCCCCATAAAGATGTAGAAGAATTTGGTGTAGGCCATTCTTTGACACACTTCACTTTGTTAGGATCCACTCTTATCCCTTTTTCTCCCACAATGTGACCTAGATATTCCACTTCTTCTTCCATGAAAGAACACTTTGACATTTTGGCAAAGAGTGTGTTTCTTCTTAATATGTCAAAGACCTCTCGTACATGCATCAAATGCTCCTCCTTGGACTTGCTATAAATGAGAATGTCATCAAAAAATACAAGGACTGTTTTGTATAAGAGAGGCTGCAATATTTTATTCATGAGAGCTTGAAAAGTGACAGGGGTATTTGAGAGCCCAAACGGCATGACCAAGAAGTGGTATAACCCTCTTTCAGTCCTAAAGGCTGTTTTATACTCATCTCCTTCCTTCATTTGAATTTGGTGATAGCCCGAACGAAGATCAATCTTGGTGAAGACCTTTGCATCCTTAAGTTCATCCACCAAGAGATCGTCAATATGTGGAACCGGGTATCTATTCTTCACAGTGGACTTGTTCAACTCTCTATAATCAATGCATATGTGAAAAGATCCATCCTTCTTCTTTACCAAGAGCATGAGAGAGACAAATGGAGATTGACTTGGCTGAATTAGATCCATCTGCAACAACTCTTTTGACTTGTCACTCCACCTCTTCCCTTTCAAATGTTGACAAGCGATAGGGTGGTTTATTGATGGGCTTGGTATTAGGCAACAAGTCAATAGGATGGTCAATCTCTTGCTTTGGAGGCAAAGATGATGGTGGCTGAAATAAATCTTTGTAATCCTCCAATAGCTCTTTCAACCTTGGATACTTTTTCTTTGAAGAAGAAGATGGTTGATTTGGTGGCTGCTCTTCATCTATTTTCGCAAGCAAAAGAGTGAAGATACATGATCGTGCATTGATTTTTTTTCTTAACTTCTTCATGCATATGAGTTACAATTGTTTTTTACCAATGCCCTTCACTTCTATATGCTACCCATTCCATTTGAACCCCATTTGCATGTTCTCCAAGTCCAATGAAAATTTACCAATGGACTTTAACCAATCACAGCCAATGATAATATCAAGAAGTCCTATTTCCAAAGTAATCAAGTCCACTTGTATAGTACATGAAGGAGATAGAGTAATAGGAGTTTGTAGGCACACTTCATTGTTTGACTCATAAGCTCCATTAGCAACTTGGATCTTCAATGGCACTTGCATTTGAGGTAACAATTTCAGCCCATGTAAAGATTTGGTATTTATGAAGCTATGGGTGCTACCTGTGTCTATCAAGAGATGAACCACTTTGCCATTGATCAACCCTTCAAGTCGAAGGGTATTTTCTCCCTTACAACCAGTCCATGCATCATGAGAAATGGCACATAAAGAACCACCCAGATCAAAAGGAAATATGTCCACAATGTCATAAAACTCATCATTGGTTCCATCATCCTCATCATGCATGTCTTCAACCATAGGGTTTGCATCCACTTGAAACACATTTGCCTCTTGATTCTCTTGTCCTTCATCTTCATCCAATTCATCAATGATGACAAAATTGAGCTTGCTATTTTTAGATTTACATTTCAGCCTATGGTCTTGTGTCCACTTCTCTCCAAACTTAAAGCATAAACCTTTGGCCCGCATGTCCCGAATTTGATCATTAGAAAGGACCTTGCTATAAGTGCTATTTTGAGATCCCTTTTGTGTATTTTCAGCCCTTGTAAAATTTTGTTGTGCTTCAGCCATATTTTTGAATTTTTGCCCCTATTCTTGTGCATAATTTCCACCCTATTTTGAGGCATAAATAGTAGGAAAGATTGGTACTTTGTTGTTATAACTGTTGGGACTGTTATACCCCCTGTTTTCTTGCCTAAAAGTGTCATTTGGCTGGTTGAAATAAGCTCCAAACTTAGAGGACTGATTTGATGAAGAATACCTTGCACCTTTAGGCTGAAAACCCATTGAATCTTTCATATATTTCTGTCCATACCTTTCAACATATTGAATAGCATCATGAATGCTCTTGGGATGCATTGCACCTACTTCTAAAGAAAGGGTCGGATCTAAACCAAATATATATTTGTTTAATTTTGCCATATCATCAATTCCATCAATATACATAGAGAGGTTGAGGAACATATTGGACTAGTCATGCACGAACATGTCTCTTTGTTAAAGATCATACCATCTTCGTTGCAACTTTTCATTTTCCTCCATTGGAGAAACAAACACCTAAAACATTGCCTTTTTAAAATCTTCCCATGAAGCAAAAGTATGACCCAACTCTTTGCATGTATCTCCACCATGTATGAGCGTACCCTTCAAGATGGAGTGCCGCAAAGTAGATCTTAGGTTCATCATGGTGAGGGAAAAGAGTGAAGTATATCTCTAGTTTGTTTACCCATTCTTCTAGCTCCGTTGGAGATGCATTATTCCCCTTGAAGTTGGAAATGGTGATTTTCTCTTTGTATTCCCTCTCATTATATGTTGGCTGAAAATTGTTAGAATGATGTCCATAAGATGGTTGTCTCCAAGATTCTCTATGCATTAAATCCCTTCCAAAGAAATTTGGCCTAGAAACATTACCACCTTGATTTTGTTAATTAAATCCAAATGAATGATACTGTCCACTAGTGGGCTAACCATAGATTGTGTTCTCTTTGTTAGTGATGTCTTAAAATGACATTCTTTCTTCAAATCTTCCATGGAACTCTTCATTCTCCATTTCTCTTAAGTCTTCATCCCCTACATAAGCTGCCTCATGTCTTGGATTAAAATGTGGATGGGCATAATACTTTGATGGCTGACCATAGGTATTCTTCAATGTAGAAGGCTCTCCTCTCTCAAAAGTGGACATGATTGGTTGATCAATCCCTTTCCCTTTCACATTAGATGGCTGGGCTGAAGTATTTTCACCATGAGTAGTGGGTCTATTTGGAGAAGTGGGTGTATTTTGAACCTTCATGACTAATAATACATCATCAAACCCATTTTTCATAGTCTTTGCTACTATATTTTCAAACCCATATTGCATGAACTTGACCAATTGTTGAATACTCTCATTCATTGCATTGGTTGTCTTTTCCATATTCTCCATTGACTTAGAAAGTTGTTCAAATCTGTCATGCATTCCAATGCTCATCATATGTAACTCAATTGAAGGTGTAGGATCCCCAAAAGGTTCATGGAATGCTTAGTTCTCTTCATTTCCAAGTTGCACACTATGGGCATTACCAACACTTACAACATCATCATGTTGGTCTTGATTTGGGTTTCATTAGTGTTATTTTGTTCATTGGCATACTCTCTAATGTCTTCTTGAATTGTCTCCATTACTTCGTCTTTCCTTTTGCCTTTGGCCATTGGAAATGGTTGCAGTAATAATGGACTATCAATCAAAAAATCCCTTGTATATCTCAAAGTATTGTTTCAATCCCGATGCTTAATAGCTCCAAAGAAATCTTATGATGTAGAGATATATCAGATTTGAAGAGATTTCAACTTGGGATGAAGTTCTTAGGTGAAATACTGACAAACAGTGAGTCCCTATTATGCTATCCAGGTGCTGTCCAACTGTACCCACTGTCACTAAAACTGAAATATCTTGAGCTACAGATCTCAAATCACTGAGCTTCCTAATTCAAATCGAATCTTATTATGCCCTCTATCCAACAAGCTATCAAGATCCAATTATGGATCCATACAGAATTTTCTGTAATAAGATCTTTACTGTTGCCCTGGAATTTCTTGCAACCTATCAACAACCTGTAAGTGCCCTATTTGGAACTGTAAGAGTTCCCTGTGTAAGAATAAACCCTAAAAACCCCTATTGCTACTTGGAGAGGGTAGTGGGGCACCCATAGGGCTCAAGAACAACCTGTAAATAGTGGGTACCTACTGTATAAACCTGTAAAAAACTGTGACCCTGTAGGTATCAAGAGAGTATGAAATGCCATATTCTTGTTTGTGCCAATAGAACTTCTGACACCTGTAATTCCCTGATGTAACTGAAATGTCTATGCCAATCACTGTCAAATGGATGTACCTGCACCTGCACCTAAACTTGAAAAGTACGTGGGCTCTAAGACTATGGGAGGTGTGCAAAGTTCCTCCCGTGCCAAGTTGTACACCCCCGTCAAGGTCATAATCGAGAAGGGAGGGTCACCTCTCTTTTGTCTTCCCAACTCGCCTAGCATCAAATTTTCCTCATGAGTATTGACATGGCAAGTACATTCTAGGCTAAGAAAACAGTGATGCTATGCATAGACGAAAAAAAGCCTCTGATTCTTTGATGAAATGCAAGTGGAAAATGGGAAATTTTGCTAAAACTGAAAGAGCTATGGATAGGGAATTACCCTTTGCAATGACTCACTGCTTTTACAATATCCCACTTACCATTTTCATTGCCATTTTTTCAGTCCTAAGCATCAATGTTAGCTCAACCAAGTCAGGTACAAGTTAGGCACAAAACATGAGTAATGAATCACTCTATGCAATCATTTGGGCATCAATTTATGAATGGACAGAGCTAGAAATCAGTAAACAACATCAATCAGCCCTAGATAAGGTACTATATGATCGTGACATCAATGATTTACTCTTAATTTCTTCCCTTTCAGCAATTGGAAGGCTTCAACAAGTGGATTAATAAGAAAATTAAGAGTAGAGAACAAGAATTACCTCTTGATTGTTGTTGAAGAATGGTAGATGAACCACAATCGGTCAATACTCCATAAAATCCATCATCAAATTGATCCAAATTGAAAGGTATAGGCTCAGCTTCAAGTAAAAATTTGTCCCATAATGGTTGCTTCCATGTAGCATTAGCATTACTTCCAATAGAGAGCTCCAATGATTCAAGAGAATCCAATGCTTGAAGAAATATCCATAATGCTTGTAGGAGAAGATGCTTTGAGCCTTGAAGAATCCAAATTCTTGATAGAATCACGAATTGATGAAGATACCATACACTCAAGCATTTAAGAGAGTGAAAATGCTCTCAACCTTGATGAATTGCCCCAATGTAGACCGATTCTTGATGGAGTAGCTTCAATCAACCTTCTTGGAGTTGTAGAGCACAAAAGCCCCATGGATTGAACCTTGTAAAACCAAAATTTTTGAAGAATTGAGTGGCTACCCCTGTTTGCCCCAATTCAAGAGAGCAAGAATGCTTCAAATCTCCTCAAAGAGCTCCAATGTCAGTTCTATTTCAAGCATAGAAGCTTGCCTTCATCTCTAGGGAGCCATAGATCTTGAAATCCCCATCAATACTTCAAGAAATTCTTGAAATCTTCATGCTGTCCATTTCCAGCCATAGCTAGGGTTTGAGATAAGCTTCAATCTTGAAGAGAAGGGAAAGGAGGATGCCTTTGATGCCACTATAGTGCTCCAACTAGCCTTGCCATGGTGCTCAAGGCCTCAAACATCAAATCGTTTTGATCATGTAGTAAGAAGACATGCTGAAAAATGGTGCAAATCTACCATTGACATACTCCTCTACAACAAGCATCAAATGAAGTCCAAATATACCATATGGTTACTCTACATAATGACCTGTAGAAAAATCTTGCCAAACCATTTGATGGATGGAAGTTCCTGGAAGGAGATATGAGTAGAGATTTCCATGGTACCTTGTAGGGAAGCTTGAGAGAAAGAGGAAAGAGAAGAAGAAACCCTTGGTTAACAAAAAGCAACCTTGTTTACTCCTCCCTAATCCCTGTTTAACTCTAGTTAGTCCAATCTCCCTCCAAAATGACCTATGAGTTGACCACAAGCTGCTATTTTTACCATGAAGCCTCCATGAACCTCCAAAATAGTGACAACTTGATGCAGATAGCCATGGCTAGTCACCATTTGAACCGTAACTAGTCCTGTGACCAAACTTTGCCCTCCTAGTTACCTTGTATCAAGTCTGTGACTAGATCCACCATGAAAATGACCCTTCCCATGGATCAAAGTCCATGCTCTAATACCAATGTAAAAGAGGTAATTCTCACAGCAAACAAAATAACTGGAAAATACAAGAATACACCAAATATGACAAAGAAACTATAGCCAAGGTGGCTAGGCATGAAAATGTATTGCCATGAATGGCTGAGAATCAAAGATGAATGCTGCAACAAGATACTCACCTCTTGTTATGGTGGACATAGGTACACACCCCTATGATAGGTGGGAGGAAGGATCCCTCAATCTTGTATTCTTGTAACATCCCCGGTGTTTCCCCCGTGCCTTCCCCATGCGAACCACTCCCCCCCTTTAAATTTTTAAATTTTTTTGAAATTTTTTGATTCCTCTCTCTCTCCCCGCCAACAGCACATCGGGGAGAGAGAGGGAGTGAAGTGTGTGATGGGGGGCATGCAGCCCCCAGATGGCGGGATGCACCCTCCTCCCCCCCCCCTCCCCCCATATAAGCCATCTCCTCCCCACCTTGTAAGGCGGTAGGTAGCAAGCCTTTCCCCCCCTCCGACTCGACACAGCGGTAGCCCCCCCTCGTGCTCATCACCTTCCCCCTCCCTCAGTGCAGCAGCAGCTGCGCCCTCCTGGGCTTCCGACAGTAGTACCCCCCAGCTTCGCAGCGGCAGCAGTGGGCCCCCTGGGCTTCCATCAGAGAACACCCCCCCTCCTCATTTGTCGGTTGAGACCCCCCCAGTGATCAGTGAGAAGGAGAGAAGGAGAGGGAGAGAGGGAAGGAGAAGAAGAAGAAAAGAAGAAGGAAAGGAAGAAGAAAGGGAAGGAGAAGAAGAGAAAAAGGAGTAGAAGAGGAAGAAGGAGGGAGAGAGGGAAGGAGAGGAAGAGGAGAGAGAGAGAAGAAGAGAAGGAGAAGAAGAAGAAGAAGAAGAAGAAGAAGAAGAGGAAGAAGGAGAAGAAGAAGAAGAAGAGGAAGAGGAAGAAGGAGAGAAGAGAGAGAAGGAGAGGAAGAAGAGAAGAAGAAGAAGAAGAAGAAGAAGAGGAAGAAGAAGGGAGAGAGGGAAGGAGGGGAAGAGGAGAGAGAGAGAGAGAGAGAAGGAGAAGAAGAAGAGAAGAAGAAGAAGAAGAGGGAGAGAGAGAGTAGGAGAAGGAGAGAAGAAAAGAAGAAGAAGAGGGAGAGAGAGAAGGAAAAGAGAGAGGAAGAAGAGGAAGAAGAAGAAGAAGAGAAGAGAAAGATAAGGAGAAGAAGGGTAGAAGAAGAAGAAGAAGAGGAAGGAAGAGAGAGAAGGAGAAGGAGAAGGAGAAGAAGAGGGAGAGAGAGGAGAAGAAGATGAAGATGAGAAAGAAGAGAACTTGAAGAGAAATCAGAAGGCCAAGCACGAAGACTCGTTCGCGGCCATCAAGAAATCAAGGACACTCAGGGTTACGTGGACGCTTGAGACCGGAAGTCTGTGGATGGCTCGTGACACCTAACAAGACGACATTGACCACCCCCTCGAAAATGGTGTCCTCTAAACCTCCTGCTATTCTTATTTCTTATTGTTCATGGTTTTTATTCCATACTTAAAGTGTATGATTATGAAAAGTCAAGTGCGTGAGTTGCATGAAATATTGACTAGCCTAGTACATGAAATATTGCTGCACAAAATATTGCAAATACGGGATGACTGCATGGGAGTCAAGTGGACAAATAGAATGGATTCTGCATGGATTGACTCACATGAAATGATAAGGTTTTCATAAATTTTTACATAAAATGATAGACCTTCGCATAGAGCAATGCTTAAATTAACCAATAAAAATCACGATTTGCATTTGCATAAAAATTAAACACACGAAATGTTAGTTTCCATTCATAGGATGCAATTGCACTGATGGATAGAAACCTAGACTTTCATATACGCAAGTCACATGAGATCCGGTGCATTAGGAATAAGTATTCGTTGCCAGGTATGAAGAGAGTTAAAGGTCGATTAGGATGTACTAATATATTAAATGCACCATATGCATGATGGGTAAGTTTGATTGGAGAATTCTGCATAGTACCGCACTAAGAGAGATGGAAGGGATGCACGCATCTAGACTGTATCTTGAAGGCCTAGGTGAAAAGTCTTGCATTGCCAAGTGTGTTAACTGAACTTGGTTAGAGAGAAAAGAACTGGAAGAATAAAAGGCTCTTGGATGGGTTGTGAATAAGGCTTTTCCATTGCCTTGGTTGACCAGTCAATGCTTTGAGTTAGGACTAAGTTACCACAAGGAAATGCCCAAGGGGAAGAGAGCTTCAAAAGAAGTTAAGAGGTCAAGTATAATTGCCTACGAATTGTTTTATCGATCTTGCTGTAGACTATCGCAAATGGATACGTTCCTAGCTTAATAGAACCTAGTGACCTAACTCTAAATGGATTGTTGACCCAAGTTATGCTTGGTTGTTTGAAAAGGGTATCTCCAAGTGAATATTGATTGGTTGTGTTGGTAAGAGGATAGAATCTTACTAAGGATAGGTGGATCATAAGCAAGGTGATTGCTTGATGTGGTTTTGGATGCTAATCCAAGTTGTTTGTGATTGATGATGTCATGGCCAGGTCTGTGATGACTGATTGCAATGGGAACAAAAAGTATGTTTTTCTAACTAAAGGATGTTAGGCTGGTTGTTTCAACTTGATTGTTTTCGAAAGGATACTTAAGGATTGGTTGTGGTTTTGGATGAATATCCAAGTGATTATATTTTCATGGCGGGAACTGTAAGGATAAATTGCCATGGGAACAAAAGGGATGTTTTCCCTAGTAAATGTTATTAGGTTGGTTGCTTCAGCTATGGATGATTTCCTAAAGGGATAATTAAGGAAGGATGGCGCTAGCTACCCCCGCAAACCGCCAAACCCTAACCAAGGGAGTTATGAATCCGCATCGGAAATGTGGACCAAACCCGCCGCAAGAGGTCTCTCCGTGGAAATTACTTAGTGTAGGAGGACGCTTGGGTGCCAGGAGAGGCTCTAGCCGTAAATCCCAATGCCTCCAAACCCTACACAAGTGTTCTACGTGACTTGAGATGGGATCTCGAGGCCTTGATACTAGTTACAAGGTAGAATCTTGATAGGATAAACCTTTGGGTTTTTATTACTGAGAGACGAAAGGATTTTCTTTTTGCGGAGGCAAAAAGGGACACTTAATTCTCCTATATGGGCAGGAGAGAAACATTAATCTGAGGCCGAGTATGTTGCAGCCTCCGTGGGGGCTGCAACATACTCGGCCTCTGCAGTAGAAAGGGCCGTGCATTTCTGCACCTTGGACATCCAAGAAACAGCACCTCCAGCATATATGAATACATAGCCGGAAGTGGACTTCCTACTATTTGTATGTCCTGCATAATCAGAGTCAGTGTACCCTACGACTCCTGTATCCTGGCTGCCATAGCATATGCACATATCTGCAGTGCCCTTCAGGTATCTCATGAGACCCTTCACGGCATCCCAATGCTTCTTGCCAGGTGTAGCCATATAGCGTGCCATAACACCAACTACAAAGGCAATATCTGGATGAGTGGCTATCATGGCATACATAAGACTGCCCATGCGGATGCATAGGGAATCTTGGCCATCTCGGCCCTTTGCTCATATGCCTGCGGACAATCAGCCTGTGGTACCTTCACATAAGAAGGCAATGGACAGCCAATAGGCTTTACATCCTGCATGCGAAAGCACTCAATGACTTTATGAATGTACTCCCTCTGTGACAAGTAGAGGAATCCCTAATGCCTGTCGCGTCTAATGCGCATACCAAGTATGTGAGTGGCCTATCCCAAATCTTTCATCTCAAAGCTCTTCTTGAGCTGAGCCTTAAGAGCATCTAGCTCATCATGAGCTTTCCCTGCTATCAGCATATCATCCACATAGAGTACCAAACTCAATAAAGAACCATCACGGGCTTTCTTCTGTAAAGACACGGATCCATAGCACTCTTGCTGTAGCCATGTGACTGCATAAAGGCATCAAACTTATGATACCACTCCCTAGGTGCCTGTTTCAAGCCATAAAGACTTTTCTTCAATTTGCACACTAGGTGCTCCCTGTCAGGTTCTGCAAAGCCCTTAGGCTACTCCATATAAATCTCATCATGCAAGTCCACATGTAAGAAAGCCGTCTTAACATCCATCTGGTATAAATCCAAGTCAAGCTGAGCAACCAAAGCCAAGACTAAGCACAAGGTGGTCATCTTAACCACAGGAGAAAAGACCTCATCAAAGTCCACACCATGCTCATGCTTAAAACCCTTTGCTACCAATCTAGCCTTGTATGCCGGCTTGGGGTGTCCAGGGGTACTTTTCAGCTTGTACACCCACTTGCATGGCAAAGCCTTCTTGCCCGTAGGCAAGGAAACCAAATCCCAAGTGTCATTTTTATGCAGGGAGTCTAGCTCAAACTACATAGCCCTCTCCCAGGAGTGAATGTCACCCTTGTGCATAGCCTCATCATAAGTGAAAGGCTCTCCTGCATCTGTAACCAAGACATAATGCATCGAGGGCTGAAATCTATCAAGTGAACATCTGTCTCTAGTATTGCCTGCCCAGCTGCCTGTCCAACGCCCTGACCATGAGCATCTGCTACAGCTGTAGACTGTCCAACTAGCTATGTGAGAGCTCTCAGTGCCCCCTGAAATATGACCCTGTGAATCTCAATAACTCTCTCAGGTTGCCTATGCATCTTGTCTTCGTGGAAGACTACATCATGATTGCGGATGACTTTCCGCGCCTGCGGATCCGAGAGACGGTAACCCATCTCGCCTGCATCCCCATAACCAAGGAAAATGCATTTGACACTCTTAGGATCCAGCTTACTTCTCTTGTCCCTGGGCACATGGCAAAATTCCTCACATCCAAAGACACGGAGATGCGCACAAGAGGGAGGTTTTCCAATCCATATCTCCTTTGCAACCTGGAAATCCAAACTACTAGAAGGTGATATATTTATGACATGCACAGCTGTACTAACTTCCTTAGCCCAAAAGCTCTGTGGTAGGCCTGCGTGGCTAAGCATACTATGTACATGCTCTTGGATGGTTCTATTCATCCGCTCAGCCAAACCATTCTGGGGGGGTGTAGGGGGCGGTCAACTAACGCTTAATAACCCTCTCATCACATAACTGCTCAAAAGCACGTGAGACATACTCACCCCCATTATCTGTCCTTAGGCATTTTAGCCTATACCCAGACTGGTTCTCAACCAATGTAAGCTATCTCTGAAACACATCCAAGACATCGGATTTCAGCTTAATGGGATAAGCCCAAACTTTCCGTAAAAAATCATCTATGAAAGTAACAAAATACTTGGCACCACCCATAGACTGATAAGGCATGGACCCACAAACATCCCAATATACCAATGCCAAGGGCTCACTCATGTGTGGCCTTCTAGACTTTTTATGCGTAGACCTAGTCTGCTTGCCATAAAGACAATGCTCACATGAATCAAAACATACATAATCAAGGGGCGGTAAGTACTGCAAACCAGAAAGCATTTTCATTCCCTTCAAAGACATATAGCTCAAACGGGCATGCCAAAGAGATACATGTGGGATAGAACCCACAATCAAAACATGATCAAGGGAATAAGCTGATACAATCAGGGGATAGAGGCTGCCAACCTTGGCATCTCTCACAATCACAAGTCTACCACGAGTGATCTTCCATGCAGAGTCTCCAAAACATACATGATATCCTGCAACATCAAGCTGTCCAACTAACATGAGACTGTGTGTCAAAGCAGGTACATGACGTACATCCTGCATAACAAAACTGCTACTTGCCAGAAGGAAATTGCAGCCTAACATCATACCCGAAGCATCTATATTCTTTCTATTCACTTCTTCTATCAAGAGAGAACTCTCAACATCCTACAATTTCAGCCCATCCTTAGCACATAAGTGTCCCCATGACTGAGGTAGAGTACCAAGCAGAAATAAAGTATGCAAAGTATCCTTAAACTCAATCTCTTATGAAGCTAAATGGCTGATAATGGAATGAAACTCATTCAAGTGTGCAAACACAAAAGCCCCTTCCTTTGTGCGAAGATCTATCAACTATTTCAACTAATATATTTGAGATACATAACACTTCTTGTCTTAAAGATTCTAAATATGTGTCCAAAGCTCATATATAGTCTAATTTTCAATCAATGTTGTAGTTAACCGGCTTAGATAGTGATAAAATGATTGTGGACTTGCATAGCTCATCCAGTTTATCCCAATCCTTGGCCACAATGTTTTCAAGTTTGGCATCCCCATTTTTGAGTGTTCTAACCTACAATTTCTACACTAAAACTTGCCATATCTAGGTCTTCCAATAGCTATACTTGGTCCCATCCAATTTCTCAATATTGAAGATAGCACTATTGTGAAAAACCACTAGCCATTATGAGACCATGCAAGAGCACAAAAGGGAGAAATAAGCTATTGTAATTTCCTATAAATCAACCCTAAAACCACTACTAAATCAAGCCGAAAACAAGTGGTATTGGAAAAATAATGAGCAATCCACAAACTGTAGTCAAGAGATTGATAAGACAAGGTAATTGCTCTAATAAACAATGTCGAGAACTACAATTATAGCATGCTAAAAATAGAGTACAGTAGTAAGGAATCAAAGCCAAGGATGAGCTATCATTGATAAATTGCAAACTATAACTACCAAGGATATCTTGCACAATGTGGGTATGTATGAAGAACTAGCACTCAACAAGTACCCAAAGCTATTAACCTCAAAGTGTTAGCATAAAATATATCCAATTGCATAACAATCATGCATGTAGTAGGTCTCATAAGAAACAAAAGAGACTTGCCAAAGGCACAACTGATTGAGCAATTTGACATAGGTAGGTGCCAAATGTCAAATCATCCCACTAGGCATCCATTGTATACATATAGCATCTAGAGAGCATAAGCATGAAGTAAGTATCCCACGGTCTCAATGAAATGAGCTCAAGCTCAATTGCACTCCAATGTGAAATATATAACATCCAATGTCAAGTAAGCAGCTCAATACATAAAGCTAAGAAGCTCCCACTAAAGCAAAAGTCAAATGCCAATTGAGCAACAAGCTCAATACATCAAGTGAATAGCATCCAGACATCCAAGATACATGTAGCATAAGTCAGAGGCATCAAACCTAATAAAGATCTTCAAGCTTGTAAATGTAGCATCCAATTGGAATGAATGATTGTGAATGTCAAGGCATCCAAGCTCCAATCTCAGCTTAAGAACATGTTAGGAGCATACTAGGTAATGGCATACATCAGTGTATCCAATAGATATCCCAAATAGCATGAAGTAGTAATAGGCATAAGCTTTGCCTAGTTAAATGACATTCAACCTTGTTATTACAACAAGAAAATCTCTAAGAAAATTGAGCCAAAAGTGTCCTCAAATCAACTCAATAGAAGTTCATAACATTGACATAGCATCCCCAAGTGATCAAGCATCAAATAGACATGCCGAGAAGCATAGGTGACCTTTGAACAATGAGGTAAGTGTTGTCCCTGTGTGTATTACAGCATGCCACCAATAATATACAACCAATGTCAGAGATCTTTTAGCTCAACAAGAGTATCCAAGCCCACAATTCCAATGATAGAGGAGTGCCAACAATGCACAATGATTATTGAAGTGTCCAAGCAATGAGCTACCATGTGTATTGTCCAAGCAGCCTAAAGATCATGTGCAAATCATGCCAATTACTGTCCTATTTGCTATTGCATGTGTTGCCCACAATAGAGACCCAAAACAATGCTCAATGTGGCCAGGGGAAGGCTTGGAGAAAGCCTCAATAAGCCTTTGATCATCGAGAATGAGAAGACCACCTACTCGTACCTCTCCAAGGTGAGCCATGGCTACCATGAAACTTGTGAACTATAGGTATTTTCCACAAGTTGAAGCAATGCTAGGTTGCAAACTATAGGTATTTTCCACAAGCTAAAGCAATGCCGAGTTGAGCTCCTCAATGCTAGTGCAATGGCTCCAATACCAATTAAAGGGCATGAGCCCTAAGTGGAAGCAAGAACTATGGTGGAGAGAGCGAGAGAGAGAGAGAGAGAGAGAGAGAGAGAAGAGATGTGGAAACTCCAACATTCACAATGTGTGACCGGTCTTTCCTTATTCAAATGTCACTAAAGAAATAAAGAATGAAGTAATAATGATGGGTGCCCACCACCGACAATGTATAGGTGTGCCGGTATTATCAATGGAGTAATACACGAGCAACTAGGCACATGTACCTTTATCCCTAACAATTTAATGGAGAAGAGTATAAGGTGGAACTAAATCCATCCGTAGACATCTATATTGAATCAATGAGGCCCACAACCCTCAAAGATGCCCTCATATGACCAAAGCATGTAGCCAAAGAGATTGCTCTAAATGGCCAAAGGAACTATCCCTTAAACAATAAATATGGAAGGAACTATACAAACCATCAAGCTAATGCAAACCATAGGAAATGGATGGCCTAATAGTATTACTCAAAGACCAAGAAAACTAAGTAACAAACAATGCTATCAACGTTGAAAGACTAGACACCCCAAGGTTGACTACCCAAACCGTCCTCAAGACTCTAATCAAAACCAACCAACAGAGAGAGGCTATGGAAACAACAATAGCATTATAGGATATGATGAGGAAGAGGAGTGGCAACCTATGTGAACATTATGATGGGCTAGTTGATAGAACGAGAGTGCATTTGAGGTGAGAAAAACAAGCAAGGAACCATGGATGTAGTTATCAAAAACAAGAAAGCAGACTACTAATGCTCTATTATCCAAACTCTAGTGACTTATAAGGGTAAGTTCTCTAAAATAATGATTGATTGCACAAGTACTCATTCTTTTCTTGCACCAAATATAGTTAAAAGGTTACATCTACATTCCAAGGTAATAGAGAAAATGATAGTAGAGTTGGCTAGTGGGAAGGAAATCACCTCTACTGAGACTATAAGGAAAGTTCAATTTGAATAATAGCTAAAAAATTGAAGCCAAATTCAAAATCTTACCACTAGGATGCTTTGAGTGCTTAGGCATGGATTGGCTTGAGAAGAAAAGAGCCCAAATCTTATATGTCAAAAAGGAAGTAATCTTCCATGAGTTAGAAGGAGATACCACAAAAGCCCAAGGTTAGGGGGACAAAAGTCTAGCTAGCCAAGGCAAGTTGACTCTGGAAGGGGTTGAGCAAGGACAATTAGTTTATATGATTTGGTTGAATAGGATTGAGAAGACCAAGGAAGACGTGTTACCTTTGTGGATCAATGACTTTAAATATGTTTTTCTACCCAAAGTCGTCCATCTAGTTATGGGAACTAGTGAAGGAATACTTATCTAGTAAGGGGTGTACATCCCACACCTGGTAGTCACTCCCCAAAGAATGAGAATCATTATTCCAAAAAAGAAAAAGGGGAGGGGGGGGGGGGGGGGGGGGGGGGGGGCGGGGGGGGAGGTGGGTGTCCTCAATTGAGTAATATTGTAGAAGATTTTTAATACATTGGATGATCATTTTAATTCACAAATTTTTGTAGAGAAGCATGATCTTTAAATCCCCCTACTATATGATTTGTTTGAATAATGATATGCTAATGCAAATCTCCTTAGTAGCACACATCTATGAATGAGTCAAAACTAAAGAAGGACTAAGAAGAGCAAGAGAAGAGCTAGAAGAGCAAAAGGATGAATTAGACAACTAGATTAAAGAAGGATGAAGCTAGAAAGAATGGTTGAAGAAATAAGATTGAAGAAAACATAGCCCAATTTCTAAGGGTAATCAAGGCAATCAACCATAAACATAGAGATTTAAGGTGGTCAAATCTTGCATTGCAACACTTCATGATGGCTGAGCTATGCACTGTGATGATGTAAATGCCACCATCTAATTTTGTAAGGCCTTGATAATGTATTTTATTCAAAGAAAAAAAAGAAAGCATGCATGCTCATTGCACCTAGGGACCCTCAATCCCTCGCCCCTTTCCCCCACTTCATAGCCATAGGGCACATTAAAGGTAGGATATCCAAGCTTTCTTAGATGTTCTACCACCTTGAGTATGCACAACACCTATCACTCGTCGTTGCCAATTGGGTCCTTAGTACAACACTCTAGGTTTGCAAGTTTGTCGCATCTTTTAATTGTACTCACATGAGTACACTTTACATTGCAGATTCGGGTAGACATGCCCTAGGGAGAACACAATAAATCACAAGTCTAATAGAAAACCTATCAACATTAGTGGCCTACACTCTAAGGTAGGATATCCAAGCTTTCTTAAATGCCCTACCACCCTGAGTATGCACAACACCTATCACTTGTCATCACCATTTGGGTCTAGTAGTACAACACTCTAGGTTTGCTTAGAGTTTGTCACATCTTGTAATTGTACTCACATGAGTTCACTCTACATTGCACATTTAGGTAGACATGCCCCTAGGGAGAACACAATAAATCACAAGTCTAATAGAAGAATCATCAACATTAGTGGCCTACACTCCATTCCATTGCTCATTCTTTTTAGCCTCGCTATTTTTACTCAAATGCTAAATTTGAATTTCTTTTTTCACTTTCTTCTATTGTTCGATTGCATAAAAGGCATACTATTTTCTATTCTTTATGGGTTAACTATAGTGGACTCTTGGTATTAGATTAACATCATGTAAAATTGCAAAGTAACTAATTTCTCAAGGTGAACACTCGATATAATCAAATTTTCCTAGCTTCAAACCACCAATTTTAAATAGTTTTGATTTTTCCATCTTCGAAGTGCATGTTTTAAATTTAACTAATTATACATGTGTTTAGCAACATGTAAATATGTAAATATTTTACATTTCTTCATTTGAAATAATTTCTTACAAGTTTTTGCATGCTAACTTAGTTACTTTGAGATTCAATAACATTAAGCCTGTAATGGGGAGTCCTCTTACCCTCTCACTTAGAGAAATTAAGATATCCTCAGAGAAAAGGGGGCATTCTTTCAAAAGAGTAGCACTCATCAACCCAAATTATATATTTTTCAAGGTAATCCTTCCATTGCACAAGTGTTCCCTTAGGATTTGACTCCTCAAAGGCTTTTCTCTAGTCTCAAGGATCCTTTCTAATTTCATTTCAAGAATCCCTTAAGTAGCCATTGCTATTTGTTCATCCTCAAGTACATGCTCAAGATTAAATGCATATATAAGGCTTAAGTAGGCTCATATTGAATACAATGTGCACCTAATCGAATAAGTGGCAATTTGAGTTTGTAGTCTTGTTTTTCCATTACTTTGGTTACTTCATAAGGTCCAAAGTAATTTGGAGAAATTTTTTTGTATTTTCCGAGGGATAATGAGCTCTTTTTCAGTTTTCACTCTTCAAAAACCATATCCTCTACTTTGAAGTTACATAATATTTGTTAGAGATCCATGTAGGACTCTATTGGTCTTGGGTAGCCTTGATATCATGTCAAATGGCTTGAATCCATTTGTCTCTCTCTTTGAGCATAGCTTTGGATGCATTCATCTTAAGAGTGGGTTCCAAGAAGTTTGATGGTATACAATACTCTTGTCCATACAGATCTTGGAGTCATAACATCTTGATCATCTATTAGTTAATGACATGTAAGTAGATTCCATAAGACATAGATGCTTGATCCACTATTTTGGTTCTTAAACACAATAGGATCTTGGAATGTTTTCAATTGTTTGATTTATTCTCATAGTTTGGCCATTTGATTTATTCTCTCAATTTGGCTGTTAGTTTGTGGATGATAAGCAATGCTAAAGCACAATTGAGTTTCTATGTCTTGGAATAAACAAGTCCAGAACTTTGAGGTGAACTTTAAATATCTATTGTTGACTATACTCTTTGGTAATTTGTGAATTCTAGAAATCTCCTTAAAGACTTGGGTAATATTAAGTGATTTGTAAGTAGTCTTCACTGAAATTAAGTGAGCGACTTTGATCAGTCTATCTATCACTACCATGATAGAGTTATATCCACCACTAGTAGCTATGTGTAATTCGATTACAAACTCCATGCTTATAGACTCCTACTTCATTTGTGGAATGCCGAAAGGTTGAATTTTCCTTGGCATCTAACCTTACCACCTTAACACATTGGCAAGTTAGGCATTGGGTTGTATACTTCAATACATCTCTTTTCATTCCTATCCAAGGATAGCTCTTGCACACAATAGTAAGAGTCTTTGCATATACCAAAAGTCCATCTATTGGGATATCATGGCCTTTCCATAGGATCTTGACCTTAGCTTCTTATCTTTCAATATACAAAGGAAATCTTAGTAGTTAGGGCACCCAATGCTTGTGTGATAGTCCTTTATCTTGGCTTATTCTATGTATAAACTTTTACCTTGGAGTACCTTGACCACCATGAGAAGTTCATACTCTTTATTGTGGAAAATGGCTTTGTGTACAAGCTCTAGCATAGGATTGTCGAGTATTAATACAATTCTTAAGACTTGGACCTTAGCATTGTTATTAAGGAATGCTTTCTAGCTTCAGGCATTTGTAACTACATTGTCTTTCCCCAACTGATACTTGTTTCAAACCAAATTCCTGTAGTCTTTCTATCCATCTTCTTTGTCTTATATTTAGATCAATTTAAAAAATCCATTTAATGCTCTTGTGGTCCACTATTGCTAGAGTGAACCTGCTTCCCATGAGATAATGTCTTCATAGTTTCAAGGCATGGATCTTTATGAGTAGCTCTAAGCCATATGTGGCACAATTGGACTCGTATGGTTTCAAATTCCATGTGTGAATGAACCATAGGCCCTTTCTTCTTATGCCAATACTCCTTCAATGGCAAGTCCTCTTGCATCAATGAACACCTCAAATGGTTGGGTGAATCAGGGAGTTTCAATATAAATGCAATGGTTACCAACTCTTTGAGCCTATGAAAGCTCTCTTGCTGCTCAACCAACCATATGATCACATTTTTTTTCACAAGATTTATCAAAGAAGCTAAAATGTGGTAATAGTCCATGATAAAGATTTGATACTATCTTATTAATCCCAAGAATCCTCAAATTTTACTATCTTAGTACTAGTTAATCTAGGATGTTTTAGTTTTGCAAGATCTATCAAGATTTCATTTGAAAAGATACTATGTTCCAAGTATCCAATCTTATATGTGAAAGATGCACGCTTGGTTGTCTTGGCTTAGTGTTGGTTCTCATAGAGGTTTTGTTGCATGATCCTTAGATGAACCTCATGGCCCTCTTGGGATTTGGAGAATATCTATAAATTGTCCAAGAATACCAACACAAAGTCATCTAAGGCCAAAAGATACACTGCATCAATCGATTAAATGTTCAAGGAAGTCTTTGGGATGTCTTATTATTTGATTTGGATTTGGTAGTAACTAATTCTCAAGTATTTCTTCAAGAATACTTTAGCTCCATGTAGTCAATCTAGAAGTTTGTCAATCCTAGGGTATAGGATACATATTCTTAACCATTGCTTGGTTAAGTTATTCGAAGTCAATATAGAGTCTAAGGAATCCATCTTTCTTATTTTGGAAAAGGATAGGTGTATCCAAATGTGAATTGGCTAGGTGGATGAATCCTTACTCAATCAATTGCCTCGATTTCCTTAAGTTTGATGGCTTTTAGTATAAACATCTTGTACGGTCATTTGGATCCCAGTTAAAGTCCAAGTGTTAAGTCTATTTCGTGGTCAACCTCTCAATTTGGGAATAATTTTGCTAGCCATAGGAAAGTATCACTTTTCTTTCCTAAGTGTTAGCTTCATTCATAGCATCTCTTTCTTTGATTAGTTAATGGTGGCATGAATTAATATTTCTCTTGTTGTAGCATTCATTTTTTTGTCATTTTTGAGCCCTTTTGCTCGAGTCATTTGAGCATGGCTTATTTTCCTCTCTCAGTGTGTATGTGCACATGCATGCATGTGCATTTTGCCCTTTAGACATCATCACCATTGAGTAAGCATTGTATGAAGTTTAAGGTGATCACTAGGGACGTTAATCCCCTTAGCTCTAAGTTGAGATGGTTTGGGATTCATAATGAGAATTGGCACTAAGAGGTTGTCGTTGTTAGGTTTAACTAACTAGGTAGTGAATTCCTCTATACCTTTTTGGCTAATTTGCTCATAGGCTTCTTCATAATCACTATGTTCTATGTACAACAAGTCTAGAATGACAAGAATAGGCATCCAATCCTACTCTTCTTCTAGGCAATGTATGTTATTGTTAAAGGATCTTACCACATGTGTGCAATTTGTATCTTCCTCAAGCATGCTAGATATGGTGTCTAGGTCAACAAGCATAGTTTTCTAGCTTTCCATTTCTCTTTTGATTGCTTCACATCTATTTCCCAAGAAGACTAGATCATTGCCCTAGTTCTCGATTAGTTGAGAATTTTTCATTCAAGGAAATCAATAAATAGATCATGATCTATCCATTTTATGACCACAAAATTTACTGAGAAATTAATCCCAGCAATCTTAATGGGCCAATCCCAATGGTTAAAATTTGAATCCATCAGCCATGTTGTGAGGTTGAAATGTACATTTTCGATTTTTGGGTTTCCAAATGCCTTCAGAACTAATTGGTTCCTTTTTCGTATGATGGAGCCCTTCGCAGTTGATGGTTTAGGCATGTCAATTTCTATCTTCTTGCCTTGAGCCCATGTGATGGCATTCACATGGATGGGCATAGTGTCCTTGCCATTTATCATATCTAAGCCCAAGAGACTAAGATGTATTTATGGGATCATCTAGCTTTGCATCTAGGACAATTAGAGTAAATAATGCCACTTTTATGGCATTGTTGGTCCACTTGATTGTCTGTAGGTGCATCTAGCTTCTATGGGCACTTTGTTGGATACATGTCCAAGTTGCCCATAGTTCCAACCCTAGGTTGAACTATACATCTTTTTTGTCCATGCCCTAATATCATGATAGGAATCAGTCAATAGTCCATGAGAACAACATTACCCTCCTCGTCAAATGTGATGTAGGTTGAGTTAGATAATAGAGTGCAGGATTGCTCAAGTATATTTCCATTAGCCATAAAGCTAGGCTTCATAATCATGAATAGGAACAAAGAATAAAAAGGGGGAGGGACATCATATGCTAACTACAAAATCAAATAAGCTAATAATTAGTAGCACTAAAGAATCAAGCTTACATTGCAAGTGTCAATGGTGACGTTCGGTTGCAATCTTGGTTACCCCCTAGCCATGCCATGGGTTTAGAACCCAAAAGTGTACTAGCTAGAGCTTTCAGTCAAGAAGTAGGAGGAGCAATTCCATATGACATCTATATATTGGTCAGGACTAACCAGTGACCCTTTTGAGAGTACAAAATTGGATTCGTACACCAACAATCAAGTAACACACCCTTAAGATGGTTCATGCATGGTTGGGAGGTTGTAACCAAATCTCCATTGGTAGGCGGTATTCTTTATTAAACATTAAGTTTAAAAAGAGGGGGTTATAAGCTTTCAACTCCCTAAAAATATAAGAATTCAAGGAGCCAAAAGTTCATTAAGTTCCATGACATGAACTAAAATTGAAAAGTTTTCCAAGGAGGTTGCATAATACTCAAAGCCATACTTACTAATAGGGAGAAGCATGCAACGGTCTAAAACAAAACCTAAAAGAATTATCTTGAAAAGGCAAGTAATAATAATTATTATTATGCATAAAAAGGTTACAAAGCAAGCTGAGTAGGATAATTGTTAAATAATAACTACCCAAGGCTTAAGCCAAAAACAACTTGCATTGTCAAGTATCCAAGCATATATAGTTGAATATCACCCTAAACTAACTATCATGCAATTTAAGAGAAGCCCTAACATTATGATTAAAAAACAAGCCAATGTAGGGAGCCAGTTTGGGAGGTAATCCTTGGTAATTATAGGTTTCTTTAATTTCATGGATACATTAACAGTATACATGTAGAGAACTTGAAAGCAAAAAGAGAACTACACTAAAGCCAATGGGCATCATTAAATACAAGTGTGGCATGACAACTAAGGGAAATTGTTATAGCATAATATAAACTTGGGGATACATCATATGTATAACAATGGCTAATTAGATAGGTTCAATGTATAGAAGACTTATAGCTTGATATTACCAAAGGTATGGGCCTACAACAACATGCAAGTAAAGTATCCAAGTGTATGTAAACCCTAACCCAATAACAAAGCACCTAAAGAGGTGCATAACAAGAAGGAGTATGCTACAATAAATTAATACTATCAAATGCAAAGCCTATATCAAGCCAAAAACATTATGCAAATAATGTCATCAAAACATCAAGGTATACTAAGATGACTACCATCTTGAAATAAGAGGCATGCATGTTGAGTAATGTCTTATTACCATGCTTAAAATACTATCTAGGAAGGGTAATTATAGAATCCCTCATTTCAAATGCAAAAATGGTATACATTTAGAGAACTTGAAAGCAAAAGGAAAGCTCAAATTAGACAATGGGCACTAAAAATTGCAAATGTAGCATGGCAATTACATAGTATGGGGTGAATAAAAAACATTAGACTATACTGTAAACATGGGGCTAAACTAGTGGATTGGTTAAGTGAATAGACAGCTTGTAGATTATTAATATCGGGGGTATGGGCATAGCCCAACAAGTAAAAAACAACAACATGCAAGTAAAAGACCAAACTTATGCCAATGCCTAAAGGTAAAGAATGTAGCAATAATATCCTAAAAATAGCCCAAATTGGGTAAATTTCTTTGTAAAGACCAAAGGCATTTATACATTCCCTCATTTCCAAGGCTCAGATAAGCATGAAAGAAGAATCACAATTAAAGGCACACACCTTAATCCCATCATTAACACTATTTATGACAAGTTCATAGCATAAATTAGATCATATGTTAACCATGGAGTTACTTTATTTCAATGACTACATAGCAACAAATTGTTACAGATTATTCATGTAAGTAAAGGGCTAGAAATACCCTTAGCATGTACATAGTTAGATGCAAATTATAGGGAATGAGTTTGAAAAAAATGATAGCTACCTACAATCATTAAAATGCAACATCGGTTACAGATTTGGATGAAACTTGGGACCCAAGAGCATTTATCAATGCTAGCAAAGGGTAGGTGGAGTAATACTCCATTAGTAGGGACCTCAAGTGGCTAAAAAATGGCACAAGTGATCTAGAACGAGACCAAAATGCAAGCCTACAAAGCAATGGGACAAATCTTTAATCAAATGTGATGAATCAAGGGTTTGAATAACAAATCATACTACAAGGAATGGCCACACATAATCAAAGCTTCAGTGTAATCTTGCAAAAAATGTCAAAAAAAGAAGTGGAGGCCAGCACAATAATCACATCAAGAAGGATAGATATGGCAATAGAATGCACACAAATATGTGCCTGCAAAAAGCCACGGTGAGGCAACGTATCAAGTTTGAAGTAGGATGGCTACATGATGGGAGCTAACCAAAAGGCAAGGAAGGGAAAAAACCTAAATACAAATGTATAAATAGGGAAACTTAGGGTTGCTAAGGACTAAAACAAGCCAATCCAACTAAGAGAGAGATTAAGGGTTAGATAGGAACAACTTTAAGATTAAAGCAAAAGGAGGGAGGAAGTAAACATAAATAAATCATAGGAGAATGGGAAATCTAGTAATAAGAAATGTGACATCCAAGTGAGTACCATTATTAGAGCAAGTTCAATGTACAAATATCATTGTGTTTATTTCTAGGCATATGAAGGCCAATGCCAAAAGAGTTACCATTCAAAGATGTCAATTTACAAAGGCGAGCATCTTTGCACCAATTCTTTTCAACAAAGATCAAATAAAATATGTCCATAGACCAAATAATGCTACCAAGCCACCTCAGTCATAGTTTGGGAGCACTATGGTAGGACGGTGGTATGCCAAGGGACCACCACCCACCAAAGTGGTGGTCCTAATGTACTAAAAGTTCCCAATTATTTGATCAAGAGCTTTGAGTGAGTCAAGTACAACTTAAGTAATTGTTGGTCTATATTGAGTTACGTGGAGATAAGTTGCCAAAGAGTATATTCAGAGTACAACAAATTTGCAACATTGATAAGCCACCTAAAGTCCTATTTGTGGGCTTTATAGAAGCCCAAAAGGAAGGATAAATTCTCCACAGAATAAGGATTCTCAATTTTGCAAAATTGCATGATTCCTTGCTTGATATTGTCGAGAAAAAAATTTACTTGCTCAAAATCCTCACCATGAAATCTTTATTTTGCAAGCACTAGTAAAAGTACTTTGCAAAAGATGGCACAATTTTAGCTTTATGTACCCCATCAATGAAAAAGTCATTAATTATCAATATAACATTCAAATTTAGAACTAAAATCATGTTTCTTAAGACCTAAGAGATTGAGAAATTCTTTGGATCTTGCCAATAGTGAGAGGTTGGCCTCATCATAATCCATAACTCTTGAAGGAATGTGATTAAGACCTCTTTCCAATAGTGACCTCAAGTAGGTATTAGTCACAATATTGAGGTTGGTAGTACCAACATGATTAAATCCCATGAAGTAGAAAGTATTTGAGTAATTTTGGTAGCTGTACAAATTTACAGATGAAGTGAAAGTGTCTTGTGGTTTGCAAAGGATAGATTTTAGAGATAGCAAAAATTTTCAACCAAATACAATCCTTGAGAGCACATTGGGTGAAAGAGGTTGGCCAATAAGATAAAAGAATTCCTTTAAACATTTCCTTAGCAAAATTTTGTTCGACAACCCATTACAAAAAACTAGATAGATGATGATAGGTTGATATTGTTCTTCCACTAATAACAAGAATCCATGCCTTTGAATAGTTGGAACCTACAAACATTAATAAAAAATAAGTTGCTTCACAATTGAGCTACAATCATCAAGGTGAACACCCTTTCTTTTTAGACCTTGTGAGATAGTTCTATTGGAAGCTTGAGTAGAAAAAGTGGCATATATATTTCCAAAGTTCCTTGGCTTATAATGTCCATAAGGGTGATGACTACCCCTAGAAGATGAATAACCACTCTAAACTGACGGGGTGAAGGTACTAGAAACTTGAAATTTGGTCATGTTAAAGCATCTTTTGATAACTTTAACACCATCCCCTTTTCTATTACCAAGGAGATTAGATCCATTCCTAAAGATCATGAGATTCATTGCGGTTGTGAGTACCAGCTCCTAATAATAGGAGAATAGGGTCTTAGCTTGAAAGATAATATTCACATTATGCATTATGAGCCAAAAAGCATGGTTAAACCAAATGATGGTGTTGTTTTTGCATTTTGAGTGATGTTAAGAAATCTCACAACTGCATTTAAGAAAAGGACGAAGGAAGTTGAAAACTCCATAGAGTGCCTTGGCATCTTGCTTCCCATCAAATGGTTTAGTGGACTTGGCAGCCACACACACACACCATAGTGTGAAGGGCATCTCAAACAAGGACATATTGATAGGTTTGTTGAAAATGATAATTTTTGAGAGTGAAGAGATACCTTCCAAAGCCATCGTAGAAAACTCATTTTCAACATCTAAGATATTATCTTCCCCTAGAAATAAAAGCCACACTTCAAGAGGGATAGGTGCCACTAAGGTAAATACACCATATGACCATGGTTGGTGGCTAGAAGCTTGTAAATAAATTTCTAATAATCTCATTGGAATGAAGGCATCAACATATGAGCCTTAAACTTACTTTTTAGTCTGCTTGGGAGTTTCCCAAGTTTTGTTAAGAATCTCAGTCTCTTCCTCTGAAAAATCCAAAGGAACCAATTCCTTGCGGGACATATTGTCTGGTGGACTAGAAGTATCGAAATCCAAGGCTTTCTTAGGCCTAAGATTCTCATCTTGAAAGGGGATGCCAACATGCTGAAACAAGTTTTTAATACAATACTACTTTTGGAAGAGTCCAACCAATTGTTGAGGTTATTTTCATATTATTTAATCAAAATTTTCATGCTCTCCATCAACATTTTGAGTTTGGAATGACCTTATTAGGATTCAAAAGAGAGATGCAATATATCTTCAACCAATAAGAAGAATCTAATTGCAAGAGAAGTAAATTCTCTGAATCGTGATTTTAATGAATGGCTGCCAACTCAATATTGATTAAGGTTTGATGGAATTCCTTGGCACTAATGCAAAATAGTAAGCCTTGGATGAAAATAGAGGGTGAAGGCAACTGGTCAAAGTACCCTAAGATCATCAAGTTAGAGTGCCAAAAACTTTTATACAAAAGAGTTCAATGGCAAGTATTAGCCACAAAGAAGATTAAAGAAGATAGCTACATTTGCACTATCTCCACAAGTGTGTTAAAACAATAAGAACAAGAGTATCTAAATGGAACTTGGAATTGAGTTAGACAATTGAGTACATGAATGATAAGCTACGTTTACATTAGCCACAAGGCCGAGCTTCATAATCAAGAAAAGGAAAAAAACAAAGAATGAGGAAATAATGAAAAGGGGGAGGGATATTGTTTGCTACTTGCAAAATTGAATAAATTGATAACTAGTAAGACTAAATAATCAAGCTTATGTTGCAACCGTCAATGGCAATGTCTGATTGCTATCACCGCTGCCAAGCAATTACCTTGTTTGCTTCCATGGGTTTATGTTGAGTGTTGAAATGACTTGTTTTTTGGCTGATTTTTGTTGTTTTTGAGAGTTGAATGGTTGATTTTATGAGATGATTGATTGATTTGGAAGTGGTTTGAGAGTGTTTTGGATGATAATGATGGTGTTTTGGAAGTTCATGATGTTTATTGGTGGTTCTGTGATGTTCTGATAGGTTCTGTATACCTTCCGTTTTGTTCTGTTTTGGTCTGTTTTGTTCTGATGGTCTTCTGTAAAGAGGGATGGAGTATTGATTGATGAAGATTGAGATATTGTGAAAGTTTATTGAATGGTTTGTGAGAGTTTGGAATGGGTTGAAAGTGAGTTATGTGGTTTTGATGACCTTCTGTAACCTTCTGTAGGTCTTCTGTAGAGCTTCTATTCTGTTCTGTACTATAGCTGTTCTGGTACTGTTCTGTGGCTGTTCTGTATGCTTCTGTATGTGTTCTGATGGATGAGAGTGTAGCTTGGGAAAGTTTTCTAGCCTTGGAAAGAGGTGAATAAAAGTGCAAAAGAGCTTAAAGAAGTGGAAGAAGTAGCTGCTGAAGACTCAAGTGAAGACTAGAGTGAAGTGACAGTAGTGAGCTATGAAAGGACACTGTAGTGGCTCTGGTGACTCTTCATATCAGACATACCTCTTGGGAGGGGTATCCACGACCTAAGAAGGATTATTGAGAGTAATTTTGAGAGATTGTAGTGAGGATATGATGTATTATTGATGGACAGAGAGAGAGAGAGAGTCAGAGATAGCCAATTCTACTGAAACAGAGTGATTATATATGAGAGATTGAGAGAGAAGACTATGAAGATATTAAAGATGAATACTATGTGATATATTTCCATTCAAAGATGGTGTATTCTTTTGCTTTCTTTGTTCTATTGATGGATTTTTTGAAGATATTGAAGAATATGGTTGATTCTATTAAATCCGTGGGAGATCTACATGATGCTGCATGAAGATTTGTTGTGCTTGGTGTTCTTTTCTTCATTGAGATCATATGAAACATGATAAACAAGCTTGTTGATGTTACAAGATAGATTTTCTTGCAAGAGAATTCCCTTTTCCTTGGTGTTCCTCTTGGGGCTCCATGTTTTTGGTGTGCAGCCGGGGAATTTTGCCATCAACAAGCACCAAAAGAGGCTGAAAATGAAGGAAATGGCATTGCCAAGAAGAGAAGAATTCAATGGATGTTTGTAAAGTTCCTTCTTCCACTGAAGAGTTGGAATTTCTCATAATCAAAGCCACTTTCCACAAGAAGTTCATCCCACAATGGCAGAAACACATCACCATCATGATGCATGCTCTATGTGGTGGACAGTTTCCTCTTCATGTTGAAGCAGCAGCAACTTGCATCTTGGTGGCAAACTGTTTGGGAATAAATGGAAGGGTAGAAACAGAGAGAATGACCATCCATGGAAGATTTGGCATTCATTGAGAAGTTTCCAAACAACATTAAGTGGGAGATTGTGAAGAAGCTTCAGGAGTCTTGGTCTGTAGAGGTTCACAAAGACAAGAAGGAAAAGAGTTGGAATTTGTTCGTGGATGCTCAACAGCAAGATACATGGGATGCTTGGTGCACTGATAATCTTTTGTTTGTTCAATTAGCAACCCACTGGAAGTTGGTAGACAGAGTGTTTTTCACAACATATACTGTTGAAACCATTAGAAGTTGGCATTACTATGATGATGGCACCACCACAATGCTCAGATGTATGCATTTTGACACATTCAGAACCGAATACCTTCCTCTGTGTAGTGGAATGAAATCAGAATTCAGGGACGTTGAAAAGAAAGAAGTAGAAGAAATGTTGGCAAGAGAGTCCTCCAGAGACTGAAGCCTTCTGTTAACCCTCTGTGGAGCACTAACAACATAGTGGAGCCAACCCCTTGATGAATGATGCAATAAAGAGGCAAGCGTTAGAACGAGTCCAGAGGTACGTGAGAAGAGAGAAAGCAATAATCAAGGCTGAGAACGAGCTCGCAGCAGAAGCCGCCTTTGACGCCCTTGCAGGACTCTTTACAGAAGTCCCAATGGCACATCAAGCCCTTCCTCCTCCTGCTGGATGTCCACTTCCAAGCCAGATCCATCCTAGAAATATTGATGACAGGCCAGCGAATGTAGTTCCATTGCCAGTTTTTAAGGGAGAGTACAATGAAGACCCCGATCTTCATGTAGCAGAGTTTATGGTAGCGTGTGTGGCTAACAATGCCAGAACCCCTGAGCATTGGTTGACAATATTTCCCGCCACTTTCAAGGGCGCGGCATTTCAGTGGTATGAGAGACAAGCAACATGAACTTTTGGCACATGGGACGACCTGAAGTTGGCCTTCCTCACTAAATTCAGGCGTGAAGGTTTTGAAGAGCGGATGAGAGAGGAATTTATGAACCTAAGTCAGTCTTCTGGAGAAAGAGTAGAAGCCTATGTCTCACGAATGGAATCCATCCTGAAGAGATGAACTAACCATAATCTAGATTATGGCATTCAGAAGGGGGTGTTTCTCAGAGGATTACAACCAGAAGTCCGTAAGTTTGTGGAGCTGCAAAGACCAGCCACACTGCAAGCTGCAACAGAAGGTGCACGACTGTACGATGAAGTGGAAGCTAGACTAGTGATGAATACAGGAAGAGGAGTCCTACCTCCTCTGATGCCAGGAATGATGTACCCACCAAATGCAGTTCCTGGGACTGTTCCCTATCCCTACCAACAGATGCCCCCAGTATCACAGTACAGTGCACCAAATCCACAGTGGCCACAATCCATGCCTCAAATGGTGGTTCAACCTCAACAACAATGGTCCCAACCAATTTCCTCAATGCCAAATCAGTAGCAACAGTGGAATCCTACTAAGTGGAGCCAACAGCCAACAGTTCAAACAGGAGCTCTGAATCAGAACCAGAACAGAGACCCCTCTGTACCAGCCCAACCCGTTTATGCAGTGATTACAGAAACTCCTCAAAACCCTCCTGCTAGTACGTCAGGAGGAGAAAGCTTGAAGGACTACTTATCCAACTCAGTTGCAAACATAAAAAAGGAGTTGATGGATGTGATTACAGAACAACTACAGACGTTGAAAGTGAATACCGCTAGCCTATCCAATGTTGCAGGAGCAGGAACAGATGTGATGAGGTCAAATACTTGGTGTGGTAAGTGTCATCAAGCAGGCCATTTAGCCACTGAATGTACACGAAAACCAACTATTCCTGGGGCCTTATGTTCCTACTATTTGCGGAAGAACCATACAGAGGACATTTGCTCTTTGAAGGAGATGCATGATAGAAGAAGGAAGGAAGAAGATGCAAGATTCAACTTGTTGGAATCCAAAATGACAACACAGGATATTGGACCCAAGCCTAGAGAGTTTGGTCCTAATTTCAGACCCAGAAGATTTCCCTCTCAAAGTTACAGAGGAAGACAGTCTGGCGGTGGTCAGAGGTCAGAAGTGGAGTGTTACAGATGCGGAGAAAAGTGACACATCTCACCAAATTGTCCAAATCCTAGAAGGTCAGTGGATTACAAGCCCTTATGCAGTCGATGCAAAGGAGAAGGCCACACTGCAAAAGACTGTCCAAGCCCAGTCCCAGTGAAAAACAGTGCTACTGACAGTCCGGCCAAGGCTCAAGAGCCTACCTCCAATTTAGTGGAATTGGAAGTTGCTGCCATCACGCGTGCAAAGCAGAAGGAACCACCTGTCCAGGAAGAAAATAACCCTCCTGCAAGAACAGTGAAGTTCAATCTTCCACCAGAAGAACAGAACAGAACAGAGCCTGACAGTGCCGTACAGAGCCCTATAGTGCCACAGAGAGTTACAGAGACAGTTATAGAGACAGGACCAAAGGTCCAGGATACAAAAGAGGAGGACGTGCCACAAGTGGCAGAAGAAGTTCCCATGATGTCTTTGTTGGAAGAAAGAGGGAAAATGAAAATGGGTGTTGCCCCATTCCCTAATCGGTTAGAGAAGCCAGTGGATCCTATTAAGGAATACGATCTGGTCAGAGATCTAGATACCTTTAAACCAAACCTCACATTCCAACAATTATTGATGTTGTCTCCCAGTTGCCGGAAAAGGTTCAAAAGTGTACTGACAAGGAGACGTGGCTTAAGGATTGCTTCCTCAACAGCAACAAAGCCCAACAAGGCTCCAGAGCCTGTCAAAGAAGTGGACGTAGCTAACACCTTCCTAGATCCAGGTACTCCAGAGACTGGCATATGGATAGAAGGTTGCTTTATTCCAAATGCACTGATTGATGGTGGTTCATCAGTGAACATTATGACGGATGTTACAATGAAGGATCTAGGCCTACAAGGTGTGCAACCAACCCAATGGCTCATCAGACTGGCGGATCAGAGTAGAATCAAGCCTTTGGGCATTCTCCCATATGTGAAGACTACAGTGGCTGGAAAAGATTATTGGCTAACCTATTTGGTGGTGAAGCCAAACTCTTATGGTACATCCTATCCTCTGTTACTAGGCAGACCATGGCTTTTTGAAGCCCAAGCAAGGACGGATTGGTTCAAAGGAACCTTGACCTTGGGTAGAGGACCCAATAAAGTGGTGCTGAAGCTATATGGTTCTCAAAAAGGACATGGATCCACCTCCTTGGAATTATCTTCTAACTCCCCTAATGAGGCTACATATGGAACATCAGCAGACGAAGATGTTGTCAAACAGATCCTTCCCAAGAAAACAGTGGCACATTCCTTAACAGTGGATACTATAGGCCGACTTCCAAAAGATGCAAAGCCATTATCAATGGGTGAATACTTCCTGCCTGAACCAGGAATGACTTCTGAAATCACTTCTGACAGTGAGATAGAAGCATGGATGTACTGCTCTCCCTGTTACATGGCCATAGTAGAGCCAGAGACAGAGGCAGGAGAGGAAACAGAGAATCTGTTCTTTTGTTACAGAGCTCCTACAGAGACAGAAACAGAAGCAGAAGCAGAGACAGAAGCAGAAGCAGAAGCAGAAGCAGAGACAGAGGCAGGAGAGGAAACAGAGAATCTGTTCTTCTGTTACAGAGCTCCTACAGAGATAGAAACAGAAACAGAAGCAGAAGCAGAGACAGAAGCAGAAGCAGAAGCAGAGACAGAGACAGAAGAGGATGGATATGATATGGACGAAGAAGATTATGAAAGTGAAATGGAAGAGTCTATCCCACCTGAAGAGGATACATTTGAAGAAAAAGTTCCAGAAGCATCAGAAACAGACGAGCTCATGCTATGGGACAGAATAGTGATGGTACCATTTGGTCTAGTAAATGGATCTTCTCATATGCAAAACCTTTATAAGAAATGGATTAAGAAGAACAAGCCGTCTTTTAGCAGTGGCTCATGCCGTCCTAACCCATCCTTGCTAAAGAAAGATGATGATGATGCACCGTGCCAATAAGCACCAATCCCACAAACCCAACAGGCATCAGAGGGTCCCTATTATGTGACATTCTTGGATGTGTCTTCAGAAGAGGAGTCTTCAAGCCAAGAGGTAATTAATTTTGAAACCAAACCCGAAACAGCTCTAATCCCATTTCAACATCTTAAGGAGCAACCTAAGTCTCCACCAAAAGAAGAAGTGGGTTCTAGTGGGACATCAGAAGAGGATACCACTCCTTTGAAGGAGTCGGATCTGTACCCAAAAGCAGTCCATGGGCCCTTCATCCATGAAGTAGAAGGTGAAAGGCAATTAACTTTTGTGGATGCAGAAGGCACTGAACGCCACTTGAAGGTGGGTAGCAGTCTCCCAGAAGAGGAGTTGTCAACCTTGTACAACTTGTTGAAAGAAAATTTGGACGTGTTTGCATGGTCCTACAGAGACCTAAAGGGGATTGATCCCACAATATGTCAACATCATATTGACTTGGAGCCTGATGCCAAGCCAGTACGGCAACGACAGAGGCGAATAAACCCGAATTATTCCACATTGGTGAAAGCGGAGCTGCTGAAGCTTCTGGAAGCCGAGTTCATCTATCCAGTGGCAAATAGTGAATGGGTTTCACCCATCGTGGTTGTACCCAAGAAGAATGGCAAATTGCGAATATGTGTTGACTTCCAAAAGCTTAATTCCAAGACGAAGAAGAATCACTTTCCTATCCCTTTCACAGACCAACTGTTGGACACAGTGGCAGGACATGAACTTTATTCCCTTCTTCTGGATGGATTCAGTGGATACAACCAAGTCCAAATCGCAGAGGAAGACCAATCCAAAACAACCTTCACCACAGAATGGGGGACCTACGCTTACCGAGTGATGCCGTTTGGGCTCTGCAATGCCCCTGCTACTTTCCAACGAGTCATGATGGCCGCATTTCAAAATCATCTACATGACTTTATTGAGGTATATTTGGATGACTTCTGTGTCTATAGTTTGATCCGTGAACACTGGGAACACTTGGAACAATGTTTTGACCGATGCCGGGAGTATGGGATTTCCCTCAACCCCGAAAAATGCATCTTTGGGGTCTCTTTTGGAGTCCTGTTGGGCCACATTGTCTCTGCACAAGGGATATCAACAGACCCTGCCAAGATCGAAAAGATTGCAGCTCTGACAACACCCACCAACCTCAAACAGTTGAGGGGATTCCTAGGCCATGTGGGTTACTACAGAAGGTTCATAGCCCATTTTGCAACAAAGGCAACCTCCTTGCACAAACTTCTAAGGAAAGATGCAGAGTTTACTTGGACGGAAGAATGTGACAAAGCTTTCTACACTCTGAAGCAGTGTCTGATTGAGGCACCCATTCTGCAACCTCCTGATTGGACGAAAGAGTTCCATGTACACACTGATGCATCAATTGAAGGCTTAGGTGCTATCCTATGCCAGAAGGGCTCCTCGAAGTTGGATCAACCGATCTATTACGCAAGCCGAAAAGTCACTGATAGGGAACGGAACTATACAGTGACAGAGCTGGAGTGCTTGGCAATGGTGTTTGCCCCAAAGAAGCTCCACCATTACCTCCTATCTACCCACTTTAAATTTTATGTGGATCATGAGGCCCTGTCCTTCCTGATGAACAAAACGGATATGAAAGGGCGAATGATGAGATGGCTCCTTTTATTCCAGGAGTTCGACTTTAAGGTGATTACTAAGCCCGGTCGTTCCCATGTTCTGGCTGATCATCTGTCGCGTATCCCACAAACTGCAGATGCGGAGCAGGATGATCCAGACCTCCCTGATGCTTCCCTATTCTTGGTAGAAACTGTAACTCCCTGGTATGCAGACATTGCCAATCTGTTAGCAACCCAACATTATCCTCCTGGCATTTCTAATCGGGAGAGGAAGAAGCTTATGCTAGAATCAGTCCCCTACACCCTGCTAGGCGGTGCACTGTATAAGAAAGGCAAAGATGAAGTGCTCAAAAGATGTGTTGCAGGAAAAGACATTGGGATTGTTCTGAAGGCTTGCCATGACGAGCCATGTGGAGGTCACTTTGCGGGAGAAGCTACAGCCAGGAAGGCTCTGCTAGCAGGATATTGGTGGCCTACAATTCACAAAGATGCCTATGATTACTGTAAAAGATGTGATGCTTGTCAAAGAATGGGAAAACCCACGAAGACAAGTGCCATGCCACTGCAACCTATCCTTCCCCTGAAGCCTTTTGAGAAGTGGGGCATCGACTTCGTAGGTCCGATCGATCCTCCTACCATAAGGAAACAGAACCGATACATCCTCATATGTACGGATTATGTTACAAAGTGGTGTGAGGCTAAAGCCCTAAAGCAGGACGATGGTAACAGCGTGGCCCTGTTCATGTACGAGAATATCATCACCCGTTTTGGCAGTCCCTTAGAGCTGGTAAGTGATAGAGGCACTCATTTCCTTAATAAAGTCATGGAAGAGTTAACAACGTTGTATAAGATCCGCCATCGCAAGTCCACTCCTTATTACCCCAGAGCCAACGGCCAAGTCGAAGTCACCAATCGCATCCTCTGTTCGATTCTGACAAGAACGATCGCCGCACATCATCGTGATTGGGATGATCGACTTATAGAGGCCCTCTGGGCATATAGAACCTCCCATAAAGTAGCAACAGGACAGACACCTGGTATATGGTACAGAAGCTGTTTTTCCTGTTGAACTGGAATTACCCTCTTTGAGAGTGGCTATCAAAGAGCGTTTGGGGGATGATGATTCACTGCAACGCCATCTCCTGCACTTGGAATGTTTGGACGAAATTTGTAGGATGGTTCTCCAGTGTATGGAAGCCACGCAAGCTCGACGTAAGGCTTACCATGATAGCTTCATCAAGCACAAGGAGTTCAAAGAAGGTGATTTGGTCCTAGCCTATGATTCACGATTTGGCAAGTTTCCTGGCAAGCTCCAACAGCGGTGGATGGGCCCTTATAAGGTACTTGCCGTCAACCCTAATGGCTCTGTCCAAGTGCAGACCATTGATGCCTCTGATGATCCCTTTCTGATTAATGGATATCGCCTGAAGAAGTACTTCCCTCCTTGGGGATCTTGACAATTACTGACACTTGATCCTTTCCCTCGTTGGCGCGGCACTGTACTTCTTATGATGCTACTTCTGATAGCCGTTCTTCAGTCACTCCTGATGAAATGGACGCAACCCTCTGTCCCCTCAAACCCCCCTTCCAGCCTTGATCTCTTATCCTCTATCTTCCACCAGCGACAATGGCGAGGTGGGTTCTGACAAATGGTAGTTCTACCATTCCCTTGCTCATTTTTTTTTTTTAAAGAAAAAAGAAAGAAAGAAAGAAAGAGAAAAAAAACAAAACAAAACAAAACATATTGGTCATGGGAGAAAAGGACTAGGTCCCTGTCATGCCGACCTATTCTTCAGGAAAAGGTGGAAACGCCCTCATGAATAGGGGAAAAACACGAGAAAAAAAATGAAATGAAAAAAAAAAACAAATCTATTATGAGAGAAAATGAAGCAATTCCCTGTCATAGCATGCCTCGTTCCAGGAAAAGGTGGTAAACACCCTTGGGCGGGAAGCTGGCCGTGGAAAAGGTGGCAACACCCAGTAGTCCAGAAAGTGGATTCATTAATTGATATTCCCAGGATCCAATTCCGAAGCTGCCTCCCTTGGTACGCTGTGTCTTGGGTCTCTCTGCAAAGTGACTACATGTCCTCTAGCAGACGACATATTCCTGTTCAATACAACATTCGATTTAATGGCTACCTCCCTGGGTACGCCTCTTCAACAAACTGATGACGTGATCTTCATCGACAAACAATAGAGTGACGTGAGCTTTCATCCTAACCGGATGGGGAAGTGCGTATGGGTTGCCCTCTGTAATTATCAACAAAGAGTGAGACAAAGGGTGGGCCGAGAGACCAGTCTTTTCCCTTCAAATCAAATGAGAGGTGAGTAGTGTGAATGAAGTGTTGCACCTAGGGATGGGCCTCTCAATGCACAAAGCACAATTCGTTCTGTGCACTGCACAATAAGGCTCCCTGGCCTTCCTTCTCGCACCGTATGCCGACACAGGGCGGGATGTACCGTTGCACCATCAAATGTGCACAAGGCATACAATCTTTGCACAAGCGACTGTGAGGATAATATCAATGGGTTTCAGGAAAAGGCTGCCCTTCGGTATCTATCAACAGAGCGTGAGACAGAGGGTGGGTTGAGTGTGACTGGAGTTTCTTCAATCAATTACCGAGAGGTGAGATTGAGGGACGTTACGACACTTGGAGTCAGGTATGTTCCAATTTCCCTGTGCACCCACAGGATGGGTCTTTGCCCTCATCGCAAGACACATCACCCTGTTCTGTGCACTGCACCGTAAGGCTCCCTTGCCTTTCTTCTTGCACCTATGCCAGACGGGTTGGACGCACTAATGCACCATCAACTGTGCACCCTGGCATACTCCTTCTGCACCATTTCCCCCTTGTCGATTCCTCAACCGAGTACGTGATATGGGTTTCACTCCTTATTCCTCGAGTGATATTAGTCATGGGGCGCGTGACTGTTCTTTCATTTCATTTGAGTGACTGTGAGTTGAGTGTAATATCCCTTATCATAGATAAATTTCATGTGATTCCTTCCATCAGCTACCTCCCTGGGTACTGCTGCGTGGTCCCTACCATGACGAACGTGTGCCGAGAAGATGCCTTGGTCCCTCCAGCGCCGACAACAACACTGGACGTGCCATCGACACTCACCCTTACTTTGATCCTCAACAAAATGGGCCAAGTTTTTCTAACCCTACAACTTCTATTTCTCAGTGCTGGTCATGTTTTAAGTGTGGGGACGTTAGTGGCTGGTCTGTGGCATGGTCCTAGGTCCCTGTTGCTCGGTTAACCCTATCCGTTAAGGTTTTAAGTGTGGGAACGCGTCACTGCGCATCTACATTGCATACCCTTCTGCATATGCCTCAACCTGCTCATGCATGTATCCCATGACTTGCTTTTACCCTACTGGGATCCCTTTCCATCCACCCGGTTATGTTCCACCCACCCTTGGGGCTGTTCCCTTGCAGTTTTCCTTCATTCCCTGTTTTTGAGGTCCTGCCATGTGAATGCACCCTACGTTCCCCAAAGTCCACATCCAGCCTCATAGCCCTGTTCCTCTCTTTGAACTGATCATTTTTCCTTTTTACCTACCCCTGTTCCGGTGTACGGTTTTCGCGTTATTAATTTTTGAAGCATTTGGCGCAACTTAGCCGGTTTTCCATGTGCATGCGCTTTTCTTGATTCGGAACCATGCTCTGACATCATAGCCATGACAACCACTTTTCCCCTGACATTTTTCCTTTTTACCCCGAGTCATTCTGCTATACGGTTTGTCCAATATTAATTTTCCGGTTTTTTACGACTTTTTCATGCGTCTTTTTGACATTTTTCCATGTGAACCTGCCCTGTTTGCATCGGAATTCCAATTTGATTTGACCGCCGTGTCCCCTGTGTCTTCCCCTACCTTTTTCCTTTTTCCTCCACCCTCTTTCAACTTTCGGATTTATTATTATTAATTTTTGAATGAGTTTTTTGGAGTATTTTTGGAGTTTTTGCATGTGAACCCCTCCTACTTCCACCGGAAGTGAGGTTTAACGTGATTACCCTGTGCCCCTCCTTCATGCGGACATTTTTCCTTCTTACTGCATGTCATTCCGGTGAATGGTTCGTCCAATATTACTTTCCGATCCCATTTTCGAGTCTTTTTTTGGGTTTTTCCCACGTGAACGCGTCTTATCTCAGTCGGAACTATGTTTTGATGTGATAGGATTGTCGAGCATGTCTTTTTGCACAGTTTTCCTTTTTCTCACACCTCATTCCGATGCACGGATCTCCCGCTATTAATTTTTCATTGCGTTTTTTGGTTCATTTTTCGTGTTTTTGCACGTAACCGCCCTTTATCCCTCCCGAAACCTCCGTTGCACATTTTCCATGTCTTCCCCCTGTCGTCCTGCCCACTTTTTGTTTTTACGATATTTCGTTTTGACGTCCGGATTGGGAGCTCTTAAATTTTCTTTAATTTTACGTGTTTTCACGCGCTTCGTCTTGCGCGTGAACGCGCCGTTTTTCGATTTTACGCGTCTCCACGCGCCCCGGTCGTGTCTACATGACCCGTGCTGTTATTCTGACGCTATTTCACTCCCGTCACTGCAAATTTTTTTACCCCGTACGCCTTTCCCTTTCATGGGCCCCCCCGCCCATTCTTTCCCATGGCCTCTTCTCAGGCGCCTATAGGCACCCCCCCCCCCCCCCCCCCCTTTACCCCCACCTCCCTTGGGCCCCTCCCTAACCTACCCCCTACCCCTACCCCACCCCTTGGGTGTCCCACCCTTCGGGCACCCCCCATCCTATGGGCCCCTTCCCCGTCCCCTATGCCCACCCTTCGGGCACCCTCTGGGCCCCTACCCATATCCTCCCACCCTTTCCACACCCCCCCCACCCTTTCCACACCCTTTCCACACCCTTCCCTATCCCCCCCCTATCCCGACCCCTTCCCTCCCCCAACTACCTCTCCCTCTCCCTTCCCTGCGTCCTTCCTTTCTCCCCTCCTCCTCCATTTCCTCCTTCTTCTTCCCCTCCTCCTCCACCTTCCTCTTCTCCCCTCCCCCATGAGCCTGCCCGCCGCCGTGCTGCCTTCGTCCCCGCCGCCTCGCTGGCGTGACGCCTGTGGCCACCGCCTGAGCCCGCCCTGCCGCCTGTGTGCCTCCTCGGCGACACCCTGGTCCCCGCTGCCCCTCCTCGCCGTGACGTGCGGTTGAGGGCGATGTCGGCACCCTTGTGCATCATGCTGGTGCCGAAGTTGTAGGCCAGGGCCGCCTTGGTGATGCTGCCGAACAGCCCGAAGTGGATGTTCTTGCCTGTCCCCGGGATCTTCATCTCCCCTTGGAAGGCCTTCTTCTTGGGCTTCAGCAACACCCCTATCCACTTCCCTACCCCGAATATCCGCTCCACGTACATCTCTCTCGGATGGACGTGCCCCTCGCCTGCTGTGCTGCCGAGTGCCCTGCCCGTCGTCCCCCTGCCTGACGTGCCGCCTCGCTGGCATGACGCCCGTGGCTCTGCGAGCCGCCCTGGCCGCTATGCCTTCGACGACGTCGCCTCCATCCCGTGAAACCCGCCGCCCTCTGCAGCGCCCTGTCCTCCCCACCGTACCTCGCAGCCCGTGCAGGCCGTTGACCTCCTTTTTCTCCCCACTGCCACGTGCCCCTGCACACAACACCTAACACACACCCACTACACCCCCCTCTAAGCCCCCCTACCCAACCATACAATCCCACTACCCATGTAAGCCCCCCTTTCCCCCCCAGCAAACCAACACCACAACACCCTCCCCTTTCCACCATTACATATTCCCACCCTACCCCCACCCAAGCACACACCCTCAACCCCTACCCAATCCCCAAGTCCCACACACGCTCCCCTTTCTCCCACCACCAACACACAACACCACCCTACCCCCCTGTCAGCCCCCTATCCTACCTTGCAGCACCGCTCAACCGTCGACACCCTTCATACGCCCTTGTCACCCGTCGACATACGCAGCAACTTGCCGTTCCATTGTCTGTCCACGATCACCCGCAAAGGGTGGGTACGCACGTGATTGTTCGTGCTTGATCGTGTGATTGTGCGGGATCGTGTGCGGGAGATCGTTCGTTGGTTGTTGACACGCAACTGCCACGCAGCCTGTTGCTGGGTATTTTTCCCAGATTTTTAATTAACACACCCGCAAATCCTTTTTTCATTAACAAAAAAAAAAAAAAACCCAACCAACAAAAACATTGAAAAATACAACACAAATCATTAAAAACTCGTTTCAATTCTGAAAAACTCCCGCAAAATCTAGCAAACTTTTCTTTTATTTTTGCAACCCATGGCCATCTTTTTCTTAACTTGTAAATTTCAGAAACAATATTTTTTGCCTATTTTAAAATTCCAAAATCTTTCAAAATACCCAAAAATATGATCAAAATTCATTTAAAATGCTAAACAATTCCAAAATAATTTTTAAAAATTTCCTAACGTTTTCCTTAACATTTTTATTTATCTTTGGCATATTTTTCTCAGCTGTCACAATATTTAATTTCACACCTAAATTCCTTTGCAATCAAAACCCAATCAATAAAATAACAAAAAACCTTTTTCATCCAACACCCTAACTAAACGTCTCGAAAAAAAAAATCCAGATATTTTTGGATTGAGGAGAGCGCATTCTTTGCATTTCCATACACCCACTACCAGGTATTTCCCTTTTATTCATTTTTTTAATTATTGATAAAACACCACAAAAACAAACACAAGCTCCCCCAACACCCACGGTTAGTATAAAAATACCACACAACCATGACAACAAAAAAAAACCTAACTACCACCATGGCACGCGCTAAGTGCGCTCAAGAGGCACTTTAATTTTTAATTAAAATGAACTAGTCGTCACATGAGCACGCGCTGGCAAAAAAGCGCTCCACATCACCTTAATTTGTAATCAATGAACTTGCATTTAGAGACCCAGTTTGGGTATCGAAGTCCGGGATTCGAATTAATGCATCGCTTCACCTAATAATTGGTAATTAAATTTATAATAAGGAACCGCCTTTTTCTTGCTAAGGTTTATCACCTAATAAAAATTCACCCATTCTTAATAATTTATTAAAATCAACCCTTTATTCAATTAATCCCCCCTCACTGCACTTAATTTCCCTTTTTAATGAACCGTTTTGTGGGATGGGTATGCGCAATCATTAGAGTTATTTCCCTGGTCAAAACCTGGTTTATCACCGATGTAGTCTTGATATGTGTCGGATATGGTATTGTTTTGGTTTACTGTCTTTGTTATGGTTACGGGTACGGTATGCAGTTTTTTCTTTTATTGCCTGATACGGGGTTCTGGGTGTTTGTCTGATGCATTGCATGAAGCTTTCGGTCGCATTTGTCTCAAGGTCATGTCGATTATTTATTTATTTATTTTTCTAGGCTATGGTTTGCTTGGGGTTAGTTGGTCGTGCCACGTTTTATTGGTTGTTCTCTTATCCTTGGATTTTTGTCTATTGCTTTGCAGGCATTCTCCTTGATTGTCTGTGTTTGTGGTGTGTGTGTGTAACCATCTGAATGGCGCCTTCTCATGCTCCTCCCCCTATCCAGTACGTCCCATTAGTTAGTAGGGATTACTCTTCCCTACTTACTTTTGAGCCTCTCACGAAGGCGGGACTTGCTGCTTTTGTGGCTACTTCTTTTCCATTGCTTCCCGAGGATCCGTCGTTATGTGATGAGTTTCTGGCCTCTTACAGCAAGAAGACAGGACTAATCCAAGGAATTGCTATGACTTTGACACCTCGAGGCCTAGGGAAGGCTCTGTCTCTTCCTTCCAAAGGTGAACCTTTTGTGACCACTCATTAGCTTTTCTCTAATGAAGAGATTCTGAAGTTGTTGCAAAAGCAGACAAGGGAAATGCTAGATGTTAAGAAGGTGATCAACTCTTCAGGAGTTTCCTTTTCTATGATCACTGATCCCGTATGGAAGACGATCTATCAGTTTCTTCAGGACAGGTTTATGCCTGCCAAAACGCCATCCCAGTACTTGTCCAAAGAGCTTTTCACCGCTTCCAGGATGGTGTTGAAAGGAGTTGCTATTGATTGGAGCACTTACCTCCTTACTAAAATGGATCAGCATTTCGTTAAAGTCACCAGGGATAATGTTACCAATGTCACATATGGATCATATTTGTCTGCCTTCTTGACCTATTCAAGTTTACAGAAGACTGTGCCTCCACCTCCTCCATCAGATCAAGTACCTCCTCCTCCACCTTCAGATGAGTCAGCCTCTATTGACATAGACGATGATGATTCTCCGCCTCCCCTGGTCATACAGCGCAAACGCTTGAAGAGGGTAGCGGATAAAGCTCCTTCAGTACTTCCTTCACTACCTATTCCTGCTACCTCTGGCAGTGAACTCCCTGGGTATCTCACTTGTAATAACTTGTTCAGAGCACATCGAGAAGGATCATTGGAGATCTCAGTTCCCTCCCTGAACAGTCTCGTCTCAGGAGATGTCATTCCTTTCCTCTGTAAGGATATTCAAAGCTCCATTGAATTGTCAGTGACAGCCTGTGTTCAACAGTTGTACGCGTCTTTTTATGAAGAACTCATGCAGTCTAAGGACCAGTTGCATAAGGCAGCATCTGAGTTAGCTTCTGTTAAGGATACCCTAGCAGATTTGATCTCTTCTTTGAAGACCAAGTTACTCGAGGCTCAATCCCAGGTTACTAGCCTTTCAGAGGAGAAGGAGAGGATGTCCAGAGAAGCGCAGGAGTTCCAAGCTATCTTAGATGACAAACTTTCAGCTTTACAGATGGCTAATGATACAGTGGTATCCCAAGCCTCTCAAATCAAGCAGTTGCAAGATCAATTGGCGAAGTCCCGCTCTGTTCCTCCAAGCCCTAATGTTCCCTTGATTCCTTCTCTTTCCCAGCAGGACTTGGCTGCTCTTCAGAGACAGGCTACTTTGTGCCCTCTATTCCAAGATAAAGTGGAAAGATTGTAGTCCAGAATGGACTTGTTATGGTCTACATTTGAGCAGTTTCAGGAATATGTTCTACCGGACCATTCTTTCTTTGTCCACTACCACTTACAGAAGTTGGTCTTCTATATGAAGCTTTCCACGATGGATTTACCTCTTCCAGAGGATGGATGGAGTGGGGCTTGGTCTGCTGAGTTGTTGACTGAGGTAGTCAGGATGGTGTTTGAAGATTCTGTCACGCCAGATACCATGTTGATGTCCTACATGTATCTACAAGGAGACTTGTTAATTCCAGATGAGGTGGATATGGCATGGTATGTGGGGGATGTGGTCTTACAGGCTGTTTTGTATGTCAACCATTTGGAGTTGCGCATAGCTGACATGTTTCAGAGTTACTCCTCCAAAGTGGCTGATTGTCATAATAATTCGTGGCATCCCATGATTGATTCTATGGTTCTGAATCAACGATACAATACAGCTCCTACCTCTGCCCAGAGTACTAATCAACTGAGGATGGATCTCTTAGCCTATCTTTCAAAGTATAATCCGTTTGATGCTACATTCTTTGATGCCTATCATAGACGATCTCTCTTAGGACCTTCTGTTCCTACCCTCCTCTATTACCAACAAATGGCTCACCCCTATGCTATATATCTTTCCCTTTGTCAATCTAATTCCACAACTATTTTACCCCTTCTTTTCCAACCTTCATCTTTCCCTCAAATTCCCATTTTTACATACTGCTCCTTTATTGAGGATAGGGTATTTTCCCCTTCTCCACCCTGTCTTTCTCCATCCATTAATGTACCCTCCACCTTTCCTATTTATTAGTTAACACCGTTCCTTAGTGATTCCCTACACATTTCTGCCACTCCTTCTTTAACATTTTCTTCCTTTTATGATTTTTCATATCCCTCCCTTCATCCACTCTTTCTTATTCCACTACCCTCTCCTAACACTTCTATATCTCAACCACCTCAGTTGGTTAGTGACTGTGACGGGTTTGATAATCAGATTTCTAGAAGAAGGGGATGGAGTTCGAATGATTGCCTTACAGGACCTCAGATCAATTGGCCAGTAATTCCAGGAGAATGGACAGCTTCCAGTTAAGCTTATCAGAACTATGTTCATTTTGCTCAGCAGTATTCACAGTCTGCAAATCTCTCAGTGAGATTAACTGCTCGCTTTGCTTGGTACCTGGCATATATGCATATGCACTCTCATAATGATTCCAAGCCTATTCCAAAGTTGTGCATGAATGTCAATGTAAGCATTGATTCCCAGCAGCTGGATATATTGTATTTTCATACCCTTTGTTTGCCTAGCAGATACTTGGTCTTGTTGGAAAGGATGTACTGTCTCCAGTTTTTTCAAAATCCTCCCAAAAACTTTGTAGATGAATCCTTGTCTATGGATCGTTTCCGACAACATCAATCTTTCAAGAGGGATCATCTTCATTGATACCTTTCCAATGTATGGTGGATGCTTTTTAATGAAAATCTCTCTTTTTGGAGGAGTCATTCAAATGGTTGTGTTGTGTATTAGTGTTTGTGTTGTGAGTTCATTTATGTAAAACGAACGTGGTGGTTTCCTATTGGATTGGATTTCGTGTACGAGCTACATTTTGGAGATTTGTGGTAATGGGGTCGTGGATGCAGAATTGAAGTTGATGCTGATGAAGAAGAAGCAAACTCTTATATCCTTTACAAATTTGTTGTGATTTTTAGTTTGATAAGAGGTGTTAATGTCTAAAGGGTTTTCCTTTCTTTGTATTTTTATATCAGAACCAGGTTATAAGTTGGGGTCGTGGTGGATGGATTCTTTTTGAAGAGATATTGAAGATCCAAGTTGTGCTTTTTAATGCACTTGTATTCCCTTTTTCCTAGGTCGCGAGGACGCTTCCTTATTAAGTGTGGGGATATGTTGAGTGTTGAAATGACTTGTTTTTTGGCTGATTTTTGTTATTTTTGAGAGTTGAATGGTTGATTTTATGAGATGATTGATCGATTTGGAAGTGGTTTGAGAGTGTTTTGGATGATAATAATGGTGTTTTGAAAGTTCATGATGTTTATTGGTGGTTCTGTGATGTTCTGATAAGTTCTGATTGGTTCTGTATACCTTCTGTTTTGGTCTGTTTTGTTCTGATGGTCTTCTGTAAAGAGGGATGGAGTATTGATTGATGAAGATTGAGATATTGTGAAAGTTTATTGAATGGTTTGTGAGAGTTTGGAATGGGTTGAAAGTGAGTTATGTGGTTTTGATGACCTTCTGTAACCTTGTGTAGGTCTTCTGTAGAGCTTCTGTTATGTTCTGTACTGTAGCTGTTCTGGTACTGTTCTGTGACTGTTCTGTATGCTTCTGTATGTGTTCTGATGGATGAGAGTGTAGCTTGGAAAAGTTTTCTAGCCTTGGAAAGAGGTGAATACAAGTGCAAAAGAGCTGAAAGAAGTAGCTGCTGAAGACTCAAGTGAAGACTAGAGTGAAGTGACAGTAGTGAGCTATGAAAGGACACTGTAGTGGCTCTGGTGACTCTTCATATCAGACATACCTCTTGGGAGGGGTATCCACGACCTAAGAAGGATTATTGAGAGTAATTTTGAGAGATTGTAGTGAGGATATGATGTATTATTGATGGACAGAGAGAGAGAGAGAGTCAGAGATAGCCAATTCTACTGAAATAGAGTGATTGTATATGAGAGATTGAGAGAGAAGACTATGAAGATATTAAAGATGAATACTATGTGATATATTTCCATTCAAAGATGGTGTATTCTTTTGCTTTCTTTGTTCTATTGATGGATTTTGTGAAGATATTGAAGAATATGGTTGATTCTATTAAATCCGTGGGAGATCTACATGATGCTGCATGAAGATTTGTTGTGCCTGGTGTTCTTTTCTTCATTGAGATCATATGAAACATGATAAACAAGCTTGTTGATGTTACAAGATAGATTTTCTTGCAAGAGAATTCCCTTTTCCTTGGTGTTCCTCTTGGGGCTCCAGTTTAGAACCTGGAAGTGAAGCAACTAGAGCTTTGAGTTGAGAAGTAGGAGGAGCAATTCTTTAGATTAGGTAGAAGTGTAAGATATGACATCTATATATAGCCAGAAGGCCAAAAGGACTAACCGATAACCCTTTTGAGAGTAGAGAAATTTCTTCATTGAACATTAAGTTTAAAAAGAGGTGGTTATAAGCATTCAACCCCCCAAAAAGATAAGAATTCAAGGGGCCAAAAGTTCGCTAAGTTCCATGAGAAAATACGAAATTATAAAGTTTGCCAAGGAGGTTCTGTAACACTCAACCATACTTATGAATAGAAAGAAGCATGCAAAGGTCTAAAATAAAACCTAAAAGAATAATCTTAAAAAGGCAAGTAGTCATTGATATTTTAAGCATAAAAAGGTTACAAAGCAAGCTGAGCAAGATAATTGTAGACGTGACTGGCATTCAAATAATTACTACCCAAGCTTAAGCCAAAAACAACCTACAAAATCAAGTATCGAGGCATATATAGTTGAATATCACCCTAAACTAACTATAATGCAATTTAAGAGAAGCCCTAACATTATGATTAAAAAACGATCCAATATAGGGAGCCAGCTTGGGAGGTAATCCTAGGTAATTACGGGTTTCCTTAATTTCCTAAATGCATTAACAATATATGAAAGGTGAGAAGGATTGAAGCTTACACGGGAGAGCTATGAAGAGAGAGAGAGAGAGAGAGAGAGAGAGAGAGAGAGAGAGAGAGAGAGAGAGAGAGAGAGAGAGAGAGAGAGAGAGAGATAGACTCACAATATGGGAACTCCAATAGTCACAATGTGTGACCGGCCTTCCCTTTATTCATCTATCACTAAAAGAATAACGAATAAAGTGACGATGATAGGTGCCCGCCGCCTACAGTGTGCAGGCGCAGGTATTGTCAGTGTAGTAATACATGGGCAGTTAGGCGGAGGCGCCTTTATCCCCAACAACCTCCTAACTCTCTTAGGATCTAGCTTGTTACACTTGTCCTTGGGCACATGGCAGAATGCCTCACATCCAAAGACACGTAAATGCACATAAGAGGGAGGCTTTCCTATCCATACCTCCCCTGCAACCTGAAAATCAATTCCAACTACAAGGTGATCTATTGAGGATATGCACAGGAGTCGTAACTGCCTCAGCCCAAAAGTGTTGGGGTAGGCCTACATGGCTAAGCATACTATGAATCCTTTCCTTGATGGTCCTATTCATCTGCTCAACCATACCATTCTAGGGAGGGATGTAGGGGGTGGTCAACTGATGCTTAATACCCCTCTTATACTCACCCCCATTATCTATCCTAAGGCATTTCAGCCTATGCCTAGATTGGTTTTCTGCCAAAGCAAGCCATCTCTGAAAAACTTCCAATACATCAGACTTCTGCTTTATGGGATAAGCCCATACTTTATGTGAAAAATCATCTATGAAAGTAACAAAATACTTTACACCACCCATAGATTGACAGGGCATGGGCCCACCGACATCAGAATGTACCAAAGCCAAGGGCTCACACATGCGTGACATACTAGACTTCTTATGCGTAGACTTAGTCCGCCTGCCATAAAGACAATGATCACAATAATCACAATGAGAATAGTCAAGGGGTGGTAAGTACTACAAACTAGAAAGCATTTTCATTCCCTTTATTGGCATGTTCCCCAAATGGGCATGCTAAAAAGATACATGAGGTAAAGACCCCATAGACAAAGCATGATCAACTGTAGATTCAGAAACAACTAAGGGGTAGAGGCTGCCAGCCTTGGCATCTCTCACAAGCACAAGCTTGCCACGAGTAATCTTCCATGCAAAGTCTCCAAAAGATACATGATATCCAACGTCGTCAAGCTATCCAATAGACATGAGACTGCGTATCAATGCAGGTACACGACGTACATCATGCATAACAAAACTACTGCTAGAAGAAAACTGCAGCCTAACATCACTAATGTTGACAATCTCAAGATACCTATCATCACCCAAGCGCACAAAACCTGACAAAATTGTATGAATGGAACCACTCTTAATAAGGTGTCACATGAAAGAACGCATTTGAGTCCAAGAGCCAACACTGTGCATATATAGAGTGCATCTCTAACATCTGCGAAGCACTAGATGAAGCTGCTGCAAGGATATAATCCCCATCACTATCCTTGGGCTACATAACATTGATCCCTTCAAATTTAACACTTGACTTAATAGGTACTATGTTGTGATCAAAAGACTTTTCTTGCACTTTCTCTTTCCCCTTGTCTTTGCCCCTTTCACTGCGCAATTCATGACACTATGGCCTTATGTGGCCTTTCTTCCCATAATGAGACAAGTCAAATTGGCATTTCTCCCATGAGACCTACTGCATGTCGGCCTCTAACTGTCAAAGCATGAGACACATGAGAGGCATCCAAATTCTTACGGTTTATCTCTTCCTGCAGAAGAGAGCTCTCAATATCAGATAGCTTCACAGTAGTGGTAGAAGCACATAAGGCAGTGCGGAATGCATCCCAAGACTCATTAAGAGTTCCAAGCAAGAACAACGGAGTGACATCCTCTTTGAAATTAATGCCTTGCAAAATTAAGTTCCTAAGAATAGCATGACACTGACTGAGATGAGCTGACACAGTCACATTCTCTTTCATGCGGAGATCCATAAGTTGTTTCAACCAATACATTTGACTTGTAGGACTTTGCTTGTCATAGAGGTTCTTGATCTTATCCCAAAGGTGCCAAGCACTCTATGCTTCCTCAGCCACATTGTAATGCACCTGTTCAGTGAGAGACATGATGAGTGTGGACTTGAATAACTCATCAAGCTCCATCCATTCGTCATTACTCATAGTTTCAGGCTGCTCTCCACTCAACCTTCGTGGCTTTATCTATGATTTTTGCACAAATATTTGCCAAACTTGGCTCTTCCAATAGGCATAATTCGTAACATCAAGCTTAGTGATGTTAAGATAGCACTGTCAGTGGAAGAAGATACCGTACTACAAGCTGAAACAATGTAGAGAGTTCAAATCTGCTTACTGTAAACTGCTAAAAATGACAAAAAAAACCACCAAAACCAAGGCATAAATGGCAAGAAATGAGTATTTAATGATGTTCCCACCAAGTACCATTAAAAGTACATCAAACCAAGATGATTCAGCATGAAAAATAGATCACAATCCTTGGAGATATATGCTTATTGCAATAATTTACAGTAGTAAACAATGAGAGCTAACAATATGCAAAAAACAATATTCCAAGTCAACCACTGACTGTCAATGCAAAACTAGCATCAAGCAGGTATAAACAATCATGTAACAATCAAACTGACATGAGCCAACACCCAAGCATGTCAAACAAAGTCCATTAGTAAAGTCAGTACACCCCCCAATCAATAGGGCAAAATGTACATACCACTACCAAGACTTGACACAAGTTGGTGTCTGCTCAGTGAATACAAATCTGAATCAGCCCAAGTACATCTGCATGGACTGAGGTATATCAACCATACATCATCCAGGAGGAGATCCCAGTCTCAAAGATCCAAAAGCTCAATATGCATAACCCACATTGCTCAATATTTGATAAGCGTACAAAGACACTCCCACTAGCACAAATGCCATAAGTGTCAAGCGAATAAGCTCAAACAAAGCATGTAAGAGCACCAATGATGGAGTATCCAAGATCATACATCATTAAGACATCTAGAGCATATGAGCAGTCAAGTACCCAATGATAGTATCCAATGTCATGAAGACAATCCCAATCAATCTCTGAGGAGACAAAATCAGCTCCAAAATATCCAAAATCAAGCCCAAATGAAGCTCCATTAGCATTCAAGTCTAAGCAATGTAACTAGCATGTGTAGGTAACATAAGCATCAAGCATGTACCAACGGGTCATATATAGACCATAGCTATAACCTCTGTCACAAAGTATGCCAATGTAGACCAATGTCAAGTAAAAGACAAACAATACATAGCTCAAACAAGGCTCAAAATACATTCCGAAACCATCCAAAGCATTTGCCAGCCTTCATTTGCATCCCAATAGTCATATGAAACACCCGAGAAGCACCTATGACCAATAGAGGCAAAGCATAAAGTGACTAAATAAGTTCAGCTGTAAAACCAAGTATTTTAGGCCACTAAATCAGCTCCAAATGATGGCCAATAAATAGGCATACATTCCCCTAACATTTGTGGATCATTCGAGACCAACCGGGCATCAAATGTCAATTCCTGGTGCGCAGATCGGACGCAGGTAGCTCACGTAGTGAATTCCCAAAGGTCCCCAAGAACAAAGCACTCTACTTTTTAGCACAAAAACCAATGTAAAAACAAGCATGACATGAGACAAGAGACAAATTGGGTTGAATCTCCCCCATGCCTTGTGTGAGCGCTTCACAAAGCATGTATTTAATATATATTTCCAATCTTTTTGCTCAAAAATAGCCCAATTACAAAAATATGACAAGCTTTTAGCTTTTGAGTTTGCTTTCTACCAAAAATAGGAAAATAAAGCTAATGGACGGTGCCCAAAGAGTCTGGCACGCCCAATCTCAATGTCCAAATAAAAATAACATATCCAGGCGCATAAGCGCATACAAAATAATAATAAATAATCGATGTCTCTATAGACATAACAAAATATAGGCGTGACGCCTATCAAAATATAGTCCAAAGATCGGAAACCCGCTAGACTCCAATGCTTTCCTCTGCCACTGCTGCTATCTCTACACATCAACTGAAGCATTCACAAGCGTTAGTAAAATAACACAATTAAACCGACAAAAGTGAATACCTAGCAGTCTTCAGCTACATAAATAAATCAACTGGTTAGAAATAAATCCTAACCTTAATTTATTACGAGTGCGCACTCTAAACTCATAAACGCTTATTAATTTAATATGCATTTTGCGGAATCACCCGCTATGGAATCACCCATGTACACACTAAATTAATGAAACGCCCGAAAAGGACAGGCGTCCCCATCAACTTCTCGCACAAAGAATCCTCTTTGCGTATGAGCCCCGGTCATCTAAGTTTACGGAATCCACCGTAAAACCTCACGGAATCCACCGTGGCATATGCCTCCTGGCATCAATTCCAACCAAGCATAAACATAAAGTGCTTATGTAACACTATGTGTGGCTGTTTGTGGATTGTGGAAAACTGTAATGGACAGAGGTAAATCAGTCCAAAAATCAATGCCAATGATAACCACCAATGTCGAGCATCAAGGGGGTGTTTCCAAGTGCCAAGGGAGGGTTGAAGTAAAAAATAAATTTTTACAGGTCGGTTGTCCCAAATATGGCTGATGTTGTTGGGTATGCTGCTGGTCCACGTGCCATTAATGGGGTGGAAGGGGGGCTCAAGTAGGGCCCAAAGAAGGCCTACACAAAGCCTTGTCAAGCCTAATCAAGCAGGAGCCAATATATGAAATGGGGGAGCTCCAATGGTTGGGAGCTATGACTACCCCTTCTTGCTATACCTTGCAAACTGAAATAAACACTCAAAAGAATGCTTTAATACCTCTGAAGGAATGCCTTGAGGGTGCCCAAATGGGTTGGGTAGGTGCTTAGAAAGTTGGCGAGTGATTGGAGCTCAAAGGAGACGAATATGGTTGCCAAGAGTGAGAACCAATGGTGTAGGGATTCGAATGAATGCTCAAGGAATCAGGGACCAAGCTCGAATGCTCAAGCAAACATGCTCTAATACTAGTTGAAAGGTGAGAAGGATCGAAGCTTGCACGGGAGAGCTATGGCGGGAGAGAGAGAGAGAGAGAGAGAGAGAGAGAGAGAGAGAGAGAGAGAGAGAGAGAGAGAGAGAGAGAGAGTCACAATGTGGAAACTCCAATAGTCACAGTGTGTGACCGGCCTTTCCTTTGTTCATCTGTCACTAAAAGAATAAAGAATAAAGTGACAGTCATGAGTGCCCATCACCTGCAATGTGTAGGTGCGAGTACTGTCAGTGTAGTAATACAGGGGCGGCTAGGCAGAGGCACCTTTACCCCCAACAATATACATGTAGAGAACTTGAAAGCAAAAAGAGAACTACACTAAAGCCAATGGGCATCATTAAATACAAGTGTGGCATGACAAAACTAAGGGAAATTGTTATAGCATAATATAAACTTGGGGATACATCATATGTATAACCATGGTTGGCTGGATAGGTTCAATGTGTAGAAAACTTATAGGTTGATATTACCAAAGGTATGGGCCTACAACAACATGCAAGTAAAGTATCCAAGCATATGCAAACCCTAGCCAATAACAAAGCACCTAAAGAGGTGCATAGCGAGAAGAAGTACCCTATAGTAAATTAATACTAACAAATACAAGACCTAAATCAAGCCAAAACCATTATGCATCATCAAAACATCAAGGTATACTAAGATGACTACCATCTTGAAATAATAGACATGCACATTGAGAGATATCCTATTATCATGCTTAGAATACCAACTAGGAAGAGTAATTGTAGACTCCCTCATTTCAAATGTAAAAAATGTATAAATTTTGAGATTTTGAATGCAAAATAAAAGTTCAAATTAGACATTAGGCATTAAAAATAGTTGGTAGAATAATTATAGACTCCCTCATTTCAAAGGTAAAAAATGTATAAATTTTGAGATTTTGAATGCAAAATAAAAGTTCAAATTAGACATTAGGCATTAAAAATTGCAAATGTAGCGTGACAATTACATAATATGAGGTGAATACAAAATATTAGACTATACCATAAACATGGGATTAAACCAATGGATGGGCTGAGGAAGTAGAAACATGTAGTTTATTAATATTAAGGGTATGGGCATAGTCCAACAAGACAAAAACAACAACATGTAAGTAAAAGACTGGACTTATGCCAATGCTTAAAGGTAAAGAATGTGCTAAAAATAGCATGGATTGGGTAAATGTATTGGTAAAGACCACATGCATTTATACATTCCCTCATTTCCAGGGCTTAGATAATCATGAAAGGAGAATCATTAAAATGCAACACATGTTACAAATTTGGATGAAACTTGGGACCCAAGAGATTTATCAATGCTAGCAAAGGGTAGGTGAAGTAATACTGCATTAACAACAGACCAAGCAACAAACAAATGGCAAAAGTGAACTAGAATGAGACTAGAATGCAGACCTGCAAGGTACCAGGACAAATCTTTAACCAAACACAATGAGCTATAGGAAATGACCACACATGATCAAAGTGTAAGTACAGTCCTATAAATAACGTCAAAAAAAGAAGTGGAGGCCAGTGTAGTGATGGCATAAAAAAGGAAAGACATGGCAACAAAATGCACACAGATACGTGTTTGTAACAACCCACGGTGAGGCAACATATCAAGTTTGAAACAGGAAGGCTTCATGATGGGAGCCAATGAAAAGGCAAGGAAAGTGAAGTGAACCCTGAATACAAGGTATAAACAGGGAAACTTAGGGTTACTAAGGACTAAACCAAGCTGATCCAACTACGAGAGATTAAGGGTTAGATAGGACATCTTTAAGATTAAAGTAAAGGGAGGGATGAAATAAACATAAATAAATCATACAAGAATAGGGAACGTCGTAATAAGAAATGTGACATCTGGGTGAGCACCATTATTAAAGCAAGTTCAATGTACAAATATCATTGTGTTTATTTCTAGGCATATGAAGGCCAATGCTAAAGAGAGTTACCATCAAGAGATGTCACTTTAGAAAGGTGGGCATCTTTGTACCAATTCCTTTCAACTGAGATCAAATAGAATATGTCCATAGCCAAAAAATGCTATCAAGCCACCTTAGTCATAGTTTGAGAGCACTATTGCACATTTGCACATGTGTGTGTGTGTGCGCGCGCGCGCATGCGTGTGCGTGCAACTTAAGAGACCTTATGTTTGTGCGAAGGAGGCTGAGTGTACACAACTGCCCTGAGACTCAAGAGTGAGTATGTGCATAAGTGCTATCTTACAATCCCATGTGCACAAGTTGATTGAGTGCAATACTACTAACCTTAGGAGTGGTGTGCAATACTAACCACGTGCACACTAGTATATGAGAGGCTAACCTATGCATAAGTTCGAATAGATATGTGCATGATTGGTAGTTTCAACTATGTGCATGAGTGAACAACCTTGTGTGCACTAATGCTATTTGTGTGCAAATGTGAATTGGGTTATTTGTGAAATTTTTGTTTATGTTAATGTTATTTTAAGATCCAATATGCAAGTGGCACTCCAAGCCACTACATTTCAATGTATGTGGCTAGCTCTAAAAGTCATGACATGATTGGATCTTATTTGTTCATACTTGTGAAATGCTTAGATTTGAAGTTCAAAAGCTTTGATTATTTAACAACATAGACCTACTTTTTCTCTTTTTAAGAGAATAATAATGAAAATCCATAATGAATAATCAAATGTTCATGATCATATGTGCAATCCAACCACTAGAGTCAATTAAAGAGCACTAGAAGTTTTAAGAGAGACAAATGGCACAATTTCACAAAGTACTTTAAGAATTCAATTGGTATCATACAATAGTTCACTCTTGTGATGGCCATACTATCTTCCATATTCAATGTTTCTAAAGCCTATCGAAGTTTATTTTCTCAAGTGAGATATTTTATGTTTCTATACATGTTCAATCACCTATCTACAAGAGTAGGTTAAAACAAACAACATATGGAGATGATGGCATGAAAACATTGATGCCACTAAAACACTTCATTGGTCCACATATGTTTATATGTTAGTCATCCCAACCTTGTATCCCAAGTGGCAAGGTACTATTGAGTTGGCCACATGTGATATTCACAATCACATAAAATTGCTAATTGAGTTGTTGTTTGTAGGTGAATTGTCACGCACTTAAATTTTTGACTCTATGGTCAATGGAGGAAAGAGTTGTATTGGCTTCATGAAATAAGCTTATAATGAAAGCAAACTTTATGAAATAAGCTTAAACTTCTCCTTGAGGATCCCATTTCTAAGGGATGCTTTCCTTTTCCTAACTCACATAGGCAACATGACAAACTTGAAGTTTAAGCAAGTATACTTGTTTCCATTTCTACATTTTACATGCTTTTCCTTTTTGAAGGCCATTTTACTTACTTTCAAGCTATTTACAATGTCAAAATCAAAGACCCTAAGAGAATTTGACAAGATCCTATATTCCACATTCACAAAATAAAAGATTTGCAAACATGAGAGAAGCTTTGTTTCACATGTAAAGCTAACTTCAAATGTAAAAACTATAATTACAAAAACTCCATGATTTGAGAGTTAAAATTGCAAATTATTAATGCAAGCATATTTTTTTAAGTAGTTGACAAAAGATTCATAAGGTTGGATTGAAAATACAAATTGTCAAGTCACTTATATTCCTCTCTTTACACACACACACACATGCACGCCTGCCCGCGCGTGCACGCACCCGCACAGGCATACGCACACACACATGCGCGCGCGTGCACACACACACACGCATGCATGCACACACACACGCACACGCACACGCACATGCGCACACACACACACGCACACGCGCACGCGCACGTACACGCACACGCACACGCGCGCACACACACGCACACACACGCACACATGCACACACATGGAACATGTATACACACGTGTATATATGCCATTAAACATGTCTCTAAGCTCATATAAACTTTTTAAGAATACCCTTCATAACAAAGTTCAAATAGAAAACTTGATTTATTTATTTATTTTTTTGCCATAAACATGGATGACTTAATTAAGGAGTAACATGTAAATACTTCATGTTACCCAACATTTGGTAGAGCCTTGAGATTGACACTAATGATATCAATCAATTGGTAAGATTTTTGGCATGCATGCAAGTAGATCCATGGCCACAATACTTAGCTTGACTTGCCATCTGACATCATCTTGAGGGAGGGGCTGTTGACACAAGGCTTTCTTTCACAACCTCTCCAGCTTGTTTGAATACGATGTTACATGGCTATCCAGGCAAAATGGCTGCGATACTATGCTAAATAACTGCATCATCAATTTGAGAGATAGATAAGATCCCCATTTGGCTTAGATTTCCCTTACAACTAGTGGCACACCTCTTTGGCTACTTTGTCCTCTTCTTCTTTAGCTACTTTTGTGATAAATTATATACCCACTATACAGAAGTAGAAGATTCTCCCATAAGTTCTCTCCAAGGATTGAATTCTCAAAGATAAGAAAACATGTTGAATGATATTGTTTTGTAAATTGTTCCTTGAAGTTCAAATGTGCTACTTTCTCGGCATCTTAAGTTTGGGTTATCATTTGAATTGGGGTAATGATACCATCCTCATAGCAGTCTCATCATAGCATAACATTTCACTCGCTAGCCTTCTTAGATTTTACAACTTTGGTTGGCGCAATTTGAGAGTTTATGGAACTTTCGTGCGTCTCTCTTTGTTATGGCAACTTGCAAGGGAATCTCCACATGGCTTTAATATTGTGCATTTGTCTTGTTTCTATGGGGCTGACACCCATCATTCATCTTCCTCTTTTTCATGGAAGGGAAAAAGACTATGAAAATCTGAAACCACAACAATTAGTTATTGTTGGGTGCAAAAGGTTAAAAAGAAAATAGAGGGATACACATTTTTATAAATAGAGATATACAATAAATAAACATGACTAAAATGATAAAACCAAACACGTATCATAAAAATAGCCCGGGAAATCTTCGCCTCGACCCAAGAAACTCCACGACAAAGAAAGCATGCATGCCGTGTGATTCCAGCTCCTTCTCTCTCGCAAACTGCCAAACCCAACAATCGACAGACCAATCCCCATTCCTGGTAGCAGCAGTAGTATAGCGGTAAACCGACATTCTTTCTCCTTTTCCCTTTGCCTTTGCCTCTTCTGTGTGGCATCAGTCTCTCTCTCTGTGTCCACCCACACACAGCTTCCTCCATAGCTGCCGCTGTGAGCATTATACAGGGGAGGGGCATCGCCCATCAACATGGGCGGGTGCTCCAGTAAGCCCAAGACCCTAGAATACGAGGACAAGCCCCAGGACTTGCTCTTGGATCCTAAGAAGGAGCCGCCCTGCTCTGATTTCAGTCAAGTGGCGGCGCCCATCATCGAGCATGGAGTCGCCAAGCATGAAAATGCTCGAGAAATAGCCGTCCCTCAGAAGGAGCCACTGTCCACAGCGTCCAAGAAGGACGCCCTGATGCCTCCTGCAACAGAGGAGGTGGCCGCAGCGGGCCACGCTGATTCACCTGCTTCAGATATGGTTGACAGTAACATTGGAAGCGAGCAAACAAGCGATGGCGTGCATGACACTGCAAAGGAAGAGGCTTGCGCAGAGGTTCCAATGGGCCATGATCCTCTTTTTGTAGAGGATCATTCTCTTAACCCCGAGCCAGAGGAGGTTTCAGCAGAGAAAGCGGTATATAATCACGGAGTAGATGGACAATCAACTGAGCATGGCTTCGGTGGATCTCCTCACGGAGGTGAAAGTAGAATAGGATCTGAATCAGTGACGCCAGGAGATAATGCCATAAATCCATCCATTACACACACTGTGGTGATGGACGAGAAGTGTGGTGAAGTGGCCGACCAGTCCTTGGAAGAAGTCGAGAGTACTACACCGGATAATAACACTGCTGAAACCAAGGAAGAATCCACTCAGAGCATTGTGGATTTTGATTCTAAGATCGATGGTGATGAAATCACCACAGCAACTACACAGGAGACTGATGGTCTGACACCTCCCGAGAGGATGCTAGAAAAAGGTGTGGATATTCGTATCCCTGCACCTGAAGAAAGCACTTTCACCACACCCACAGAAAGTACCACAAGGGCTGATACTAAAAATGACGGTAACTTAGCTGGAGAGCTCGATCCTATGTCAGAGAGCAATGGTACGCTTCCATCAGCAGAGAATGTGCCATGCACAACATCAGCACAAGATGGGGTTGAAGTGTTACCCAAGAATAGCCAGACGGGGAACTATCAGAACAACAATCCCATGGATCTGGATGAGCTGGATGTTGCATCAACAACTGCTCCTGTTGAAGCGTCTCAGGTGAATAGAATGACCTAAGCAGTTTGATTATGCCAGCAAACTGGATAGTTGGAAAATCTGTGATAGAAATTCAATTAATTGCACTTTTTGAGTGTGTCTAACTTTGAAATATGGTTAACAAAGTGCTGTTTGAGATGCCTCTGATCTGAAGATTTTCTTTAGCTTCTTGCTTGGTGGCATGCACAGTTTAAGCATTGAAATTTTTCTCCCATTAAGATGAAGCTTAGGTACTTAGTTACTCCACTAGCTGAAGTCATGACCAAACTTGGTATGCACTTGCCTCTTGTTGATACAGATATCAATGAGTTTTACCTGCTTTCACTGGAAGAAAGCAACATGGAAAGGCTCCATAATCAAACATTTAGTATACCAGGGCTTTAAAAATTGCCAACATTGTAGGCTGAAACTTACAATAAGTTTACAATTTAGAGACAATCCTTTGTAATACTAAAATCCACAATCCAAGTCTACATGCATAGCAATCATTGCCTATTTGTTTTACTCTGTTTTAGAAGTCACTTTATTCCTGGGCTGACTCATGCATGTATGTGTTATGTTGAAACGCCAAAGAGATGCTGAGTTACTTGGTTGGCTTTAATTAGTAGTCAATGCAGTGCTTTTGCTTGAAACCTTGCACTACAAGGCGAGCCTTGTATTTGTCTAAAGTACCATTAGCCTTGAAAATTCACTTTGTCTTGATAACTGGCTTGTGACAAGGATGATCCACATCAAGTCCCATTTTGATCGGTACTCTCCAGTTCCTTCTCCATAACCTCACACTGTAGAGGGTCTTGAATAGCCTCTTGCCAACTGTTCGGCTTAGAATGTGCAATGTAATTAGTTGTAAACAATAATGCATATGAAGCCTAAGGGGCGAGCCGAGCAGATCTTCTAGTGCTCTCCAGAGTGGAATCCTATGAAAAGATCCTCGAATCCCACATGGTCTGTTGGTACTAGGGAGATAATGGGTCTCGAGGAGAAGGCTTGGGAGTCGAAGTATCTATAGAAAGGTCAAGAGCGAGGAGTAGACCTGGCTTAGTAGGCACAATCTCAAATGATGTGAGCGGAGGTGAGGATGAAGAGTCTAGTGCGCCATTTAAGGTGGCAATGGATGTGGGACCACAAAGATTTACATAAATGAGTCTAAGGGGTTTCACAGCACAAGTGATAGACTGTTGAGGAAAGGGTATACGATGCTGCTTATCTAGGTGACATGCCTTACAAACCTCACGAGACAATTTTAGGCATTGAAGGCCCTTAACCATCCCTTGATGCAACAGCTCGTAAAGAGAGTTGTAGCCAAGATGTCCCAAGCGAAAATGCTAAAGATGCTCAAAGTCCGTGGGCTCCCATGTGGTGGCCAAAGCTTTGAAACGATGGAAATTTGAATCATCAACAGTTGGCTCGATAAGAAAGCGTGTCTTGTGATAAAGGCCATTAGGTTGTGCCTTGTCGTGATTAATCACTAAATCACTCTTAAGAGTTAAGGACCTTGACGGTGGTCTGGTGAGGAAAACTGCTCGTTTCAATTGGCAGAGCTATTGAACAGACAACAAGTTTATCCTAAGGTGGTGGATATAATAGACATTATCTAGTGAAGTGAGATTTGGATCCAAGTCAATGGAAAAATAGATGCGACCTTGGGCCTAAATCTTAACCAAAAAGTTGTTTCCTATGTGGATACTCGCGACTCCATGGACTTGGGTGTCAGAGTGCAACGATGTGGAAGCGTAGGACGAAGATTGAGAGAAAGTGAACACAGAGAGAAGAGAGAGAGAGAAAAGGAGAAAGTGTAAACGCAGAAAATCTGCGGTGTAATATGCTGTATAAGAGTGCAGAAATACACAAGGGGGCAAAGGAAATATCTACGTATGTCTCCGACTTGATGACCTCGATCTCCGTCAGCCCGAGTACAGTCTGTCTCAGCCAACAGATCTCAAGATTAGGAATCTGAAATCACTGAAGAGTGAATAATAAAGTGTGCCACACGAACCGGCTATAAATAGCCAAGAAGTAATTAAAAAAACAGCATCAGGTCGGCTGCATTAAATGTAACCGACAGTAAAAAACTGGTCGATTGTGCAGTCAGATTGCACTGCTGACGTGGCAACGATGACATGGCACCTCCTCAGCTGTACTGTGCTAACGTGGCATTGATTGTCCAAGAAATGACTGGCTAACACCCCCTCTCAGATCCTGGATGGGTGAAAAGATTGAGGGATGTGGAATGTTGCCGAGGAAGAGCTTGGGGAAGCGCCTTCGTGAACAAATCTGCAAGATTATCCTCGGTCTTGCAGTACTACACATCAATGGTTCCATCCAGAAGCTTCTCCCGAATGAAGTGATATTGGATCTCAATGTGCTTTGGCCGGGCATGGAATACAGGATTTTGTACCAAGGCAATGCAACTCTCATTGTCGCACCGCAGAAGAGTAGGACGAGTCTGGGGGCAGCCAAGCTCCTCCAACAATCTCCGAAGCCACATAACCTCACATGTGGTGAAAGACGTAGCCCGATACTTCGCCTCAGTAGTAGAAGAAAGGGCTACCGTGGGCTGCTTCTTGCTACTCTAAGAGATAACACCTGTACCCAAGATAAAACAGCAGCCTGTAGTAGACTGTCGGTGGTCCACATCGCCAGCCCAATCTGAGTCACTCCAACTTGCAAGAACCAGATCTGTAGCATCTGTACCTGCGGGATAAGAAATCCCTAAGTCAGAAGTCCCCCTCAAATACCGAAGAATCCTCAAGGCAGCTTGTCAATGCACTCGTTTCGGTTTCGTCATGAACCCTGTCAAAAGACCCACAGCAAAACAAAGATCAAGACGAGTGTTGAGAAGCCAAATCAAGGATCCAATCAACTGATGGTAGTGTTAAGCATCCATCACGGGAGAATCTGAGTGTGAAGTGGCCTTCCAATTCGGAGCCATAGGAGTAGTAATGGGCCGACAAGTCTCCATCTCAAAAGTCACCAAGAGCTCCTGAATGTACCTCTGTTGAGAGATGAAAATCCCCCTCTGAGATTGATAAATCTCGTGACCCAAGAAGAAATGAAGAAGTCCCAAATCCGTCATCTCGAATGCCTGATGTAAAGCTGTCTTGGTCTCTTGGACCTTCTGTACATGATCTCCTGTCAACATCAAATCATCAACATATAACACGAACATCGCACAACCAATCTCGGAAGTGTGCACATAAAGCTGCGGATCGGCCTTGGAGCGTCGATACCCCAACGTCAACTGAAGAAACGAGTCAATCTTCTTGTTCCATGCAGGCGGAGCCTGCATGAGGCCATACAAGGCCTTCTTCAACTTGCAAACTTTCTCATTCGAGGATCCAAAGCTAGGAGGTTGCTTAATATAGATCTTCTCCTGCAAGTCACCATTCAGAAAGGCCGACTTCACATCCAGTTGATAAACATGCCATCTCCTTTGGCCAGCCAAGGCAAGAACTGCTCAAATAGTCGCCATACGAGCAGTGGGGGCAAAAATATCATGGAAATCAATGCCTGGGTGCTGAGCAAAACCTTTAGCAACAAGGCGAGCCTTGTGCTTGCCCAAAGAACTATCGTGAAGGAACTTGGTCTTGAAGACCCACTTGACACCTCTCACCTTCTTGTGAGAGGGACGAGGCACAAGAGACCAAGTGCCATTCCTCTCAATAGTCTCCAACTCGGCTTCCATGGCCTTCCGCCAATGATCAGACTGCAAAGCCTCCTTCACTGAAATGGGCTTTCGATCTTGCATAACACGGGTCAGCAAACAATAGTTGGAGCAAACAAGCTCCGAAGAATGTGCGTGGTTTCTCCGTGATTGCCGGGGTCCATCTTGTGGTTCCCACTCCTCAGGGACCCCCTCGATCCCTGAATCTCGAAGGGTGTCACGGGCCCAACGAGGAGGAGGACGAACCTCTCCCAGTCGCTCTCCATTTGCGCTGAAGACTCAGGAACATCCATTGGCAGAAGCTCCTCGGGGGTGGCCGGTGAAAGAGAAGACTCTGAATCCGAAGAAGAATCTCTATCAAGAGGCTCTGGCTCTAAAGAAATTGTCTCGGGAGCCCAACTCTCCCCTGGATCTCCAAGGACGGGGTGCTCCTCACCCCCCTCTGTGGCTGGTACTTCCACGAACCGCACATCTCGGCTCGTGTAGACATCCCGCTTAACAGGATCAAACAAATGATAACCTTGGGATTGGGAGCTATAGCCAACAAAAACCTGTCGTCGGGAAGCCGCCTTGAACTTATCACGCTGCATCTTCGGAATGTGCTCATAAGCGTCACATCCAAAGATCTTGAAATAAGAGACATTAGGCTTAGTCTCGAAGTAAGCCTCAAAAGGTGTCATCCTGTCAATGGCCAAAGTGGGAGATTGATTAAGGATGTGAAGTGCGGTAGCTACTGCCTCGGCCCACAGAAATTGAGGTGTCTTGTGGCACTCCATCATGATGCGTGCCATCTCGATCACACTTCGGTTCTTCCGCTCCAAAATGTCATTCTCTTGGGGAGTGTTGGTGTTAGCAAACTCTTGGTGAATGCCCCTATTTGCACAAAAACGAGCAAACTCATTAGACATAAATTCACCTCCCTTGTTTGAACACAAGGTCTTCAGTCTCACTGGCCAGAGACACAATAGCCCTGTTCAAATGTTGGTTGGGATGCAACATAATGATTGGATGGTCCACTAGGCAATGCTATAGAGGCAAATTATGGTACCAAATAATCCACATTGGAGTATGTCGGGGATGCACTCCTAGAGGGATAACCCGAAAGTGTATGTGGGAGGTCGAGCCTCCCTCACAAATACACCACTTGGAAATGGGTATGTAGAGGTCCTAAATGTTGTGCCTAAGCGTGTAGGATCCGTGGTGTGGTGTGTTGTGATAAATGTGGTGCACTTAATGGAAGTAGAAAGAAAGGTGCAGCCGAAGATGAGGGAGGGATGGGTAGCAGCCCCAATGGATTAGTAATTGATGTTGTGGGAAACATGGTGTGTTCCTTTTGTCTATTAAATGCATTGGATGAAGATACTTCTGCTCCAAATCGACCATGAGAAATAAAATCATTTGAAAGAAAAGGAAAGGAAGGAATACTTAGAAGTTTTTCTTTCAGCTTCTTACCTAGTTTTGAGTTCATAAAGAAATACTTGGTTTCCTTATTACTTAGAAACCAAAGGGGGTTTTGAAGAGTCCCTTCTTGACGAGTGTCCCTTGATCCAACAGAAAATACAGAATTAGTTGGCATAGAATTTGACTAAACAGGATTCGTACTTGGCATTGGAGAAAAGATGTACAATGGAAGTGATGTGTAATCCAAGCCAGATTCCACTTGCGGATGGCTAATCTGTAGTGGAGATTCCGAAGATCTTGCAAGATCATTAGTTCTGTGCATTGAATCTAAAGGAGATCCCACGTCGAATTGGGTAGTTGCAAGTTGGGAGGTTGACTCTTGATTGTTTTTGTCCATGTTTGGTTGTGGAGAGTGGAGCGGTGGTGTGGTGTTTGAAGTCGTGACCCTTCTATTGTTCTCACTTTTGTGGAGGAGCTTTTCGATCAAAGGCTAAGGTTTTTGAAAGAGTACCTAGCTCTGATACCATTTGAAGAAATGCTCTAAACGGAGAAAACACAAAACCAATCGTACGACAAAGTACAAATTGATAAACATAGAACATAGTTATGGTTAGGATTATTCAGAGACAGTGAACACATTGAATAATGAAGTGAATGACTATTGAATATATAGTGCTCATGCAGCTAACACACTATGCAGTGAATGCTAAGCCTTTTGCATTAGTATGCATTAGTTTGCATTAGTCTATGATCATTAGAGATTGATTATCGGTTGCTGTTTTTCAGTAGATGATCATTAATTTTTAGTGATAGTTAGTTGGTTTTGTGGATAGTAGCATGTTTTATGAATGCTGAAACCAGCCTTCCTTCTTGGAATGGGTGGTGATAACCTGATTTAAGAGTTAATTACAGCAATAAATAAATGCTCATAAAATGAAATACACACTTTACCATAATATTCTTGGACAATAGACACCTTGTTAGCCCCAAAATTGGCGCCCCTTGCGGTATTTCTTTAGCTTTCATTCAATTGGAAGGAGTACAACTTGAGATACTTCAATCTCCTCCTGCTAACCAATTGCTCCTGCTGTCATAAATGACCAGCAAGCCTTTTTGGTCATTTGCCCCTTGATTCACCTAGGACTTCTTCTCCAATTTGACCCTTGGCTGGCCAAATGCTGCCCCAAATCAATTTGGGACGGGCTGGCTCCTGAAATCCCTTGATAATCTTCAATTATCAACTGCTGATTTCAGTCCCTTGAGCCTTCAATCTCTGGCACGGATCCTAAGGTGGCTGCTAAACCCTAATTTCTGCTGTAAATTAGGGTTTACTGCAGAAATTTCAGATTAGCCCACCAAAAATGGCTGAGATCTCCTCCGAATGGTTGAGAATTGCTGAGAATGGCTGAGCATAAGCTGAAGGAGATGAGAGAATGCTGTAGAGAGAGAGAATTTTGAGATTTGTCGCGAAGAATTGATCAAAATCAGTTGTTGCCTTGCTGTACCAGCCCCAAACAGATGCACCAACAACAATAGGAGCATCAGAGGCTGTGATCTTTAGGAGAAAGTGCATCAGCAGCAATTGCCAGCTTCCCAAGGTCAAGAATATGCAATCTCCATCACCAAAATGGTCTCCAATGGCTGGGAAATGGCCCCAAAAGTTAGCAGCAACAGTCCAACACCTCTTCCCAAGAGCTTCAAAATGAAAAAAACGAGATTTCCCTCTCCCTTCAGCCCTATTTAGCCTTTCCTCCACTTGCATGGGAAAGTTTTGCCAAGTGGCAGCTTTCTTAATCCATTTTCAACAATTTTCAGCCATTTAATTAATTTTTAGAATTAATTAATTTCAAAAATTAATTCAGCGCTTAATCCATGCCCAGAAAATTGACCTTGCTCATCCAAAAATGAATTGGCTAGGCCATTTGCAATCCAAAGTGGTCCCATGCATTAGTTGACCCTTGGACAAGCATTAATCCATTAATTAATGCCTAGTCCCTATTGTCACCACTGACACTTAATGGCCAATTAATGGTCCTAGGGGCAAATTGACACCAAAATTCACCTAGAATCTAACAAGTGTAACTTGTTACAACTTTTGCCTTGTGCATCTTTTAATTGCACATTTGATTAATCCTTTAATCAAATGTCAATTAAGTATAAGCAAAGCATCAAATTTTCACGTCCTCGCGACAGCCATTAAAAGTTCAGACATGGTTTATACTCAATTTATGCTTTGCTATGGAAAATTTTCTAGAATAGTGGAGATATATTTATGAGAAATGCATTCTATGGGTTTTTAAGAGCAATATTGGATTCTTTATGAGTCTTGTGTTTTATTTATGTTGATTGGAAATTTTTAGGAAGTGTTTGACATTGGCATGGTTAAGTAGTTGTGGCAAATGTTGTTTTCACTATGAGGCCTTTTGGAAAATTCCAATATAGTATATTTTACTTTGACACATTGCACTACAATCGAGGACAATTGCAATGATTTCAAGGGGATTGTTTCTCACGAGGATGTAAAATTTTGTTGCTTTACTTAGCATTTAATTAAAAGTTAATCAATGTGTAAATGTGACTCGCACATGTGAGTTATATGTAAATTATTTCATGGTGTGGGATTCAATACTTGAGATATCGGTTGGTGTCAAAGGCAAAAGTTGTAATAAGTTATGTTTGATAGATACTAGGTGGTACCTAGTATGAGATTTTGGTCTAGACCAATTTTTTGGCTATTAATGTCAGTGGTGACATTAGAGACTAGACATTAATTGATTGATTGATGTTGGTCTAAGGGATAACAAGTGCTTAGGGATCCTTGGAAGATAGATTAGCCCAGCTAATAATTGTTGGTTGGTGGATTTTTTTTGGGCATTAGAATAATTATTTAAAAAATTTTCAAAATTAATATTTTAAGAAGTAATTTAAAAAGTTAGATAGTATTAAAAAATGGGGTTACAAGGTTGCCACTTGGCAAAACTTGCCATGCAAGTAAAAAGAAAACTTTTTTGGGCTGGTGAAAGTTTATTCCAACCATTGTGAGGTGAGAGAGAAGGTTTTTAGAAAGCACGGAGATGCGACTAATGAGATTTGCAGCCACTAAGGACCAGTCCTACAACAAGCAACGATATTGCAAATTTTCAGCACGTATTTGACATTAGTATGGTTAAGCAGCAGTGACTAATGTTGTTTTCATTGTAATGTCTTTTGGTAAATTCGAGTATAGTATGTTTTGCTTTGGCACAATGCAATACAATCAAGATAATTGCAAGGATTTCAAGGGGGTGATTTGTTACGAAGACGTGAAATTTTGTTGCTTTGCTTAGCATTTGGTTAAATGTTAATTAAATGTGTAAATGTGACTTATACATATGAGATGTATGTCAATTATTTCAGAGTGTGGGATCCAAGACCTCGAGCTATCAGTTGGTGCCAAGGGCAAAACTTGTAATAAGTTATGCTTGACTGATATTAAGTGATATTTAGTGTTAGATTTTGGCCCAGACTAATTTTTTGGCTACTAATGTTAATGGTGACATTAGAGGTTGGGTATTAATTAATTAATTAATGTTGACCTAAGTGCTAATAATTGCTTAGGGATACTTGGAAGAAAAATTGGTCTAGTTAATTTAATTATTGGTTGGTGGAATTATGTTTTGGAGCATTAGAATAATTATTAAATTAATTTTCAGAATAAATATTTTAAAAATTAATTTAAAAAGTTGGATAATATTAGAAAATGAGATTAAAAGGTTTCCACTTGGTAAGAATTGCCCATGCAAGTAGAAAGAGCGTTTTTAGGGGTTGGTGGAAGTCTATTTCAGCCATTGTGAGAGAGGAAGAGATTGATAGAGAGTAAGGAGATTTTACTGATATGATTTGCAGCCACTAAGAATTAGTCCTACAGTAGGCAATAGTAGTTTGGAGCCCTCCTGGTGCAGGTGATAGTAGCGTAAAGTTCTTCTAGTGTTGGTGACGTCATATAGGAGAGGGCAGTAGCCTTTTTAGTGGTCCTAGGTTCTAGGTGATAACTTCCATGGCTGTTTGGGGAGGGTAGTAATAGTTTTTCAGTGATTGCTAGAAATATCCAAGTAGCAATCAAGATATATAAAATGCAACTAGTAGTGTAGCAACCAAGTACCAAGAAGTAGTATAGTAACCAAGTATTGAGAACTGTCAAAAGATACAAGGCATCAAATATATAGATGTATACAACAATGTGTATTAAGCTTGTATCCACCATTGACAACCGACTAACAATGATAGGTACAAGGTATCCAAGCTTAAAAGCAAAACAATCCATAGTCATGAATCTATACAATAAACAGTGTAGCATAAACCAAAAGAGCATAAAGCATCTTTCACCAACTCAAAGAACTAGCTCTACAATATAAATACAAATGGCTCCCACTAGACGTGAATTCAGAATGCCCAAGAGCACAAAAAAGCTCAATACATCAAGCACATAACATGCGAGAAGCCCAAGCGCATCAATGATACAAGAGCATATGCATCCAATATGTATTTAGCCTGCATCCTCTAGCCATATCTCAAGTTAACTGAGCAAGACCTAGCCATTTGAGTGATCAGAGGTGGAAATTTTTGTAACTCTTTGTTATAAATCTTAATATAAAAAAAGAAATTAGGGTTTGATAGCCACCTTTGGATGTATGCTCAAAATTGGAGCCGGGACTTGAATTCCAACAGAGCTGAAATTGAGGAATTTTAGGGAGAATTAAGAGGCTAGCCAGCCAATATCAAACTAAGGGCTGAATTGTTCTTTTGAGAAGTAAGATGAAGGCTAATTTCTAAGCAAACGAAGGGGCAAATTGATTTTCAGTTTTGATAGCAAGAGGCACTTGGATTAACGAAGTGGATTAGAGAATTTTAGTTGCACTCCATCCATTTGCAATAAAAGTTAAAGAAATATGACAAGGGGTGCTAGTTTTGGGGCCAATAGGCTGTCCATTGCCCAAGGTTAAGTAGTAATATTTGCATTTTCAGTTTATGTGAATTTTATGCTTGTGGTAACTAGTGTTAAATTAGGTTATTTACCAACCTATCCGAGGAGGAAGGCTGATTTCAATTCAGCCCATTCTTGTTTTGCAAGTTATATGAGTCCATACAATCTCTACTGCTGTTGGTGCCCTATTTTCAGCTTGCATCCCTTCTCCATTGGCTATCCAACCATCATCAACGGCAGCCCCTTCATCCGGTGCTTGTCCATTTCTCTTAGTGTCAATATCTAGCTGTTGGTGATCAATATTTTTGCCCCAGAATTAACGTGTTAGCTGGGAATTAACGTGTTAGCTGTCCCAGCTGGCCACCCTATTGATCAGCATCATCATTTACATTAGGCAGGTTTTGTTTATGATATTACAGGCCCGAAAATCCTCCAACTAAACCCTTCTGAGCCAGCGTCTTGTTGTTTAGAGCTTTTTTTTTCTCTCTCTGTGTCTGTGTTTTGCTATTTTACGTTTTGCATTATTGTTTGAGTTATTGTGTTTTTGTTGTGTTCCTGTATTCTGTGTCTCAAGTGGTACCTATTCTTCCATCTCTGAGATGGCTACCTAGTGGGCCATTCTATGTCAAAAGATGACGTACTAGCGAGAGAGAAGGGTTTGCGGGGAGGAACACGGAGTGAACTTGGCAAACATGGAGAAGAAAAGAGAAGAGAGAAGAAACTCTGATGAATGAAAGAATGAAGTTCTGAATCATGGAGTGAATGTGATACAAGGAAACAAGGGTGCCGTAGCACAAGGAAGATGATGAAGATAGCCACGAACCACAAACCGCAATGTCCTCCTGAAGGGGTGTGAGGGTAGTGGAGAGACTGGAGAGAAGAGGTGATGGAATGAATGAATCAGGCGTGAGGAATGAATGAGAGTGGCCTATAAATAGGCACAATCAGACTAGGATGACACCTTTTTGGGGCTCCAAACCCTAAACGCAAAACACAGAAACGCAAAAACGTAAACTGTGGGTGAAGGGTTTCTCAACACTCCCTCTCAGGCTCAAAAAGGGAAACAAGAGAAGAGAGAGATGGAGATGCAATGCTACATGTTGAAGAATGCTCATGCAGCAGATGCCACTTGGACAGTGTCCCTCGTGGGGAAATTGTTCACTTGCCCAAGCGCCCTAGTACAAAGATGATGAAAACATGCAATGCATAGGAGGAATGTCGGACTTTGTGGGGTGTTGAGAATCATAATATGAGGGAAGGGAGTGTGAGGTTTTGGCAACCCATGTCTCCCCACCTCCTCCATGTAGGCCGTGCCTCATGGAGCAACCATCGTTTTTGCCTCCCGGCATGCAGGGTTCTCATTTTGAGCGAGGCAGCCGGGCCCCCTATTTCGAGTTTGAGTCGCTATGACTTCTTATGAGGAAAGGTGTGTTGTGAACCGTGTCGCCCCCGTGGTGCCGTGTTCTAAGATGGTTGATTGTTTATCCTTATGAGCTCGGAACTCTTCTGTGGCGCGTTTCGGCTACTCCAAGCGCCAAGTTACCCTTGTGCGAGTTAGAAAAACGCGTTACGCATGCTGTGAGCGAGCCGCGACGCGGGAGGGATATCAAGGGCATAACGGCCCATGACGTGACACGACGCGACGTGACGCGGTCATGCTGTAATGCGACGGCGTGTCGACTTGACATATCTTGCGAGTTGGCTTCTGTTGCGTGTTCCAGGACGCGACGCGGTGCTACGTGCCCGCGAACCATGTTACTTGTGTGGGTTTCGCGTGCGGACCCGTGGGACCAGGACGCCACCGCCACACTTGGTATTAGAGCTACCTCCTACCCGACTGCTGGGTGGTCAACATGGGTGGAGGAGACAAGTCGACTAGGATTTCAAGCCATGAGTGTCCAGCAAGTTGAGACGTCAAGTCAAGCTTGTTCAAGTTGCATGTGTTAAAAATGAGCCATCATGTGAAATGAAGCGGGGTTGGGGCTGCGTGCTACCACCCACAACTTGTCTATATTTATGAAGAGGCTGCTGTAGCTGATCTATTTGAGCTTGGATCTATGCCTAACCACGGGCAGTGAAGTGAAATGCTTATCTGTGCTAAAAATGGATCTCTTGGGGCTATGAGGGCCATGATATGAGACCTAATCTTGTTGGCGCACCAAAAAAGAAGGTTGACGGGTTTATGCGGATTAGAGAAAGTGTAGTTTGGAGCAGATTAGAGAAAGTTGTTTAGCTCTTTTTCATCACGGCTCAAAGGCGGCGTGTTTGATTTGGAATCTGTGCGAGCTGAAGATGGAGCCTGCGGGCTTAGTGTCTCGAGAGAGGACTCGTGGGCTTGGCGCGAGGATAAAGAAAGCGAGTACAGGAGGAGGAGTAAGGGTGAAATCTTTGAAGACTCCCGGACTTGGCAGGAATATAAACAACGAGGGCAAGGTAGAGATGATAGGGTGTATCTGATGGAGTGGATGAGCGCTTGCGGGCGAATTTTTAGTCTGTTGAATGAAACCCTTTAAGTCGATACCAAAGACTCCCGAACCTGGCAAGAGGATAAAGAACGCGGACTTATGGTAAGACCACTTGTTGGAGGATGCGGATTGGAGATTTGTTAGAAGAGCTGAAGAATGAGCCAAGAGGCGAAACGGAGCGGAGTATGGATGGCCGTGGGTTAAATCAGTTGGAGCTGAAAGTGAATGTTTGCTTGTTATGGGGCTACTAGAGTGTGTCAAAAGAACATGCGGTGCTGAAGTCACGTGAAGGGAAGCTAAAAGGCTATGGTCTTGCAACTCCTAACCCGGAGAGTATAAAGGAAGCAGGTTTGTGTTGAAGAGATGGATTCAGGCAAGAAGGCCCTTTGAGTTGAAGAAGAGGAAGATGACGGAGAGGAAGAAAGTGGAGACGAGAAGGAGAGGAAAGAGCGAGAAACGAGGATGTGGGCTTTGGCCCCAATGTTTTATAAAGAAAAGATGGATGTGGGCTATGGTCCCAAGGTTTTTTGAAGAAAAGAAGATAGAGATGGAGATGAAGAGGCGAGAGATGAGGTGGAGAAGACTCATGACGCCGCGAGTATAAAAGAACGGCCAAGTTGAGTTAGAAGATGCGAGACTCCTTGAGTCGGGAGTATAAAAGAACGGCCGGGTGCATAGGAGAAGGGGAGGAGGAGAATAGAAGATATGTGATGCACAACGCTCGTGGAGCTGCGAGTCTAAACGAACGGCCGGGAGCGAAGGCCAAGAAGGTTGAAGGAAGGGAGACTCCTAACACCGGGAGTATAAAGAACGGTGCCGAGACTCGTGACCTTGGGGTGAGTATAAAGAAACCGGGCTGGGAAAAGGAAGAGGAGGATTTTGGGTAAGGGGAAGAAAACTCCTAACACCGGGAGTATAAAGTAACGGTGCGAAAGACTCGTGGACCTGGGGCGAGTATAAAAAAGCCGGGCTGGGTGGAGAAAGAGGGGAAGAAAGACTCCGTGCCGACTGCGGTGAAGCCAAAAGGGTGAGGGACCGAGCGGATGGTGGTATGAAGACTCGTGGACCTGGGGCGAGTATAAACAAGCCAGGCCCAAAAACTCGTGGACTTGGGGTGAGTATAAACAAGTCGGGTCCAAAAACTCGTGGACCTGGGGCGAGTATAAATAAGTTGGGCCAGGATGAGGAAGGAGAGAAGGCCCCATGCCGACCGTGGTGAAGCCAAGAAGGGTGAGGGACCGGGCGGATGGTGGCGGAGGGCTCATGGACCTGGGGCGACGGTAAATAAGCCAGGTTGGAAGGGGAAAGAAGGGTGGACACACTTGGAGTTGGGAGTATAAAGATGGGGGCCGTGTGAAGTAACAGGGAGAGAGGGCCAGGACTTGTAGGGCGCCGACGAGTATAAAGAAGCTAGGGCTCGTAGATCCGGCAAGTGGGTAAAGAAGCGGAAATTTTGGTGCCTTGGATCTGATGAGAAGGACCGTGGCGGGGCGCGAGGAGGCGCATGGAAAGACTTGTGGAGCCACAAGGATAGACAAACGGCGGGGGATGTGGATAGAAGGGAAGAGAAGTAGACCAATGAAGGCCTAAGAGAAGGCCGGAAGAGTGGATGCTCGTGAACTTGGGGTGAGCTTAAAGAAACCGGGCCCTTTGATCTCGCCTAACTATGTGGAAGCCAAGGCGTCTGGGACCCGAGGTGGAAACTAGGAGGGCGCAACCATGTGCAGGTCTGGATGTAGTGAAGCTGAAGGACTTGTATCATAAACAGGGGTGAAGACGCTTGTGCGGGTGAATCAGACCCCGTATGAGTGGATACATTTCTTGCAGCGGAGCCCTTTATGAGGCAAGGGCAGTTGATCTCGACCCCGGAGTACGGGCAAGGGACAAGGCGATTGCGGCAACCAACCAAGGCGGGCGGCAACGTGCTGGGGAACACTTGCGGTCTACTATGGAGGGCTATTTCAGGAGTCCTGCTGCAGAGCCACGTGTGAGGCAATGGCGGTGATCTCTCGTTCTCGCGGAGCCTCTATAGTGGGATGGCTAGTCTCGCCATAAGAGGCTCGGAGCCGTCTGTGCGTCCGATGCATAGACGGTTTGCCCCAGGTTGTTGGGGGAAAAGCAACCCTTCTTGGGTACAGCGCGAGGCGTATGATGGGACACGGCTTAGACCTTGGTTGAAGCAACACTGAGTCTACTTGCCAAGGAAAAGGAAGGGGGGAGACAACTTCGATTCAAGTTCAGAAAACAACTCAAGGATGCAAGTGGTAGTTGTGTCTTTGATGCGGAAGCTGGAGCAGGTGACAGCGCCTCAGCTATTTGAATGAGAGAAGCAAATAAAGGCAAGTGACCCTTCTTTGGTCTTCGGATCAAGGTCGGACCTGCGGCCAGTGGGTTGATATCTGGCAAACTTAGGCGAGCTCTTTCCCGCGCTAGGTGGACGGGGAATCTCGTGAGGGTGCTGGGACGTATTGCAAAAGACCTGAAGAAACCGCTGCCTCGGCTCAAGATAACTCTGTGCCATAGGTAACTTGAATGGTTGATGAATCCTCATGCTACTCCTTTTTAGGGTGATTAATCTCGATCTTTTTTGTAGGGGACTAACTCAATTCGATCGAGGGGGGGTAGGTATGAGGGAAGGGAGTGTGAGGCTTGGGCAACCCATGTCTCCCCACCTCCTCCATGTAGGCCGTGCCTCATGGAGCAACCATCGTTTTTGCCTCCCGGCGTGCAGGGTTCTCATTTTGAGTGAGGTAGTCGGGCCCCCTGTTCCGAGTTTGAGTCGCCATGACTTCTTATGAGGAAAGGTGGGTTGTGAACCATGTCGCCCCCGTGGCACTGTGTTCTAAGATGGTTGATTGTTTATCTTTATGAGCTCGGAACTCTTCTGTGGCGCGTTTCGGCTACTCCAAGCGCCAAGTTACCCTTGTGCGAGTTAGAAAAACGCGTTACGCATGCTGTGAGCGAGCCGCGACGCGAGAGGGATATCAAGGGCGTAACGGCCCATGGCGTGACGCGACGGGGTCATGCCGTGACGCGACGGCATGCCGACTTGACATGTCTTGCGAGTTGGCTTCTGTTGCGTGTTCCAAGACGTGACGCGGTGCTGTGTGCCCGCGGGCCATTTTACTCGTACAGGTTTCGCGTGTGGAACCGTCGCCGGACCAGGATGTCACCGCCACAATAAGGATATACCCGTACTCGATCTCGGGAGGTGGCTCCATGTTTACCAAGTGATCAAGGCAAGAAGAGAAGAGGAGGAAGAAGATTTAGAGTATCCCTAAGATCCAAGATTTCCACTGAAAAGGGAACCTGTCGTAAAGAACAGTAGATAGAGTGAATTGGAGAACTTGAAACTCAACCTTGAGAGAGAAGCCACTAGCTCCGTGTATCCATGCAAGAAGGAAAACGAAGGCCTTGTCACCAAGTCACGGCTGAATCTCCAAGGCCCCAATCTAGGTGGATCCTCCAGATCTTGGGAATCAATAGGTGAGATGATTGCTGGAAGGAAGCCACTCCATCCAAGGGTAGAAGAAGAAGGTAAAAGGCCTCCGCCAGGGTGTGCGAAGGATTGAGCAGTGGGTGGGGACCCTCTTTAAAATTGGAGGAATAGGAGCCCCTCTGAAGTCGCAGTAGATGTAGATGCCCCCTTGGAGAGCAAAGAAAGATCATTCCCATCTAAATCCCCCTCTGAGGTAGATAGGGAATCCAAAAACTCATGGATCACAGACTCCGAAATATTTGAGGATGAAGGAAGTGTTGCCAGTCGTGCCGAAGAATGTATTTAGGATGGTGAAGAACTCCCAGAGGTGGCCTCTTGAACCTAAGTAGGCAAGGGTGAAGGGTAGGGCTCACACTGAGCAATGAGTGGGCAACAATCGTTGCTTCTCAATAGAGCGGACCAGGAAGCTGAAGAAGAGAAAGGAGTCGAAGCAACCATTGTCTCTCGAAGGAGCGGACTGACGAGGAGATGCTATTAAACAATCACTGTCTCTCAATGGAGCGGACCGCAGAACCGCGGGCCGTGGTAGCCATTGTATCCGAAAATAGGCGGGAGAAGAGTGTCGCTCGCATTGGGACAATCTCTAGGAGGTCGTAGCGCCAATCGATCCTCTATGTGCTTGAAAGGACTTAGTGCGCATCGGATGCGTCTTATTGCCTTGAGCATAGTACTCTGATAGCCGATACAGAACAATCTTTGTGGCCCAGAAAGGAGAGGTGACACAAGGAGTGCCTAGTGGAAGACACATACTCCAGGGGGTGGGGAGCAAAGGTCGAAGTCGGCAAACATCGTTGGTGTGTCCGGTGATGCCACAGTAGGAGCACCTAATAGTCTGATCATCTGTTGGTAAAGAAGCCATGGATACCAGTGTGCCTTGCTGAAGAAGAAAGAGGCCAGTCACCATGAACCACGAACCGCAATGTTCGCCTTAAGGGGTGTGAGGATAGTGTGAAGCACGAACCGCAATGTCTGCCTCAAAGGGTGGGAGGGTAGTGGAAGGGTTGGATGTGAGCCACCAGTGGTGGGAGGAGGATGTGACCAGCAGTAAGAGGTTGCGACCAGTAGAAAAACGCAGGTGAGGAGAGAGAAAGACTAAAAACGCAAGCAATAGGTGAGAGAAAGACTAAAAACGCAGGCAGGACAGAAAGACAAAACGCAAATAGGACAGCTTGCAGGAGAGAGAAAGACTAAAAACACAAACATGATAGCTTGTAGGAGAGAGAAAGACTAAAAACGCAGGCAGCAGGACCGTGATGACGTGACAGGTTGTATGGCAGCAGGTCTGCACAAGAACAACAATCATCTGGTTGGATTCAGCTCCAAACTGCGTGAAGAGGACCGAAAATTAGGCGTCAACTGATGGAGACAGCAATGGACAGCTTCGGTTGAGATGTCCTCTACGAACGGGGTATCGGCAATAAGCTGAAACACGTGAAATATGCAAAAACGAGATTTTGATGCAGTGGAAGAAGAAAAGAAGTGGATGCCGACCCACCACTAGTCTTTGCCTTCATTGGAGTGGAGGATCTTCGTTGCTAGGTGAGCAAATCCAACTTTGATACCATGTCAAAAGACAAAGTACCAGCGAGACAATAGGGTTTGCAGGGAGGAACACGGAGTGAACTCGGCAAACATGGAGAAGAGAAGAGAAGAGAGAAGAAACTCTGATGAATGAAAGAATGAAGTTCTAAATCATGGAGTGAATGTAATACAAGGAAACAAGGGTGCCATAGCAAAAGGAAGATGATGAAGACAGCCACGAACCACAAACCGGGATGTCCCCTTGAAGGGGTGTAAGGGTCGTGGAGAGACTAGAGAGAAGAGGTGACAGACTGAATGAATCAGCCGTGAGGAATGAATGAGAGAGTGGCCTATAAATAGGCACAATAAATCTAGGATGGCGCCCCTTTTTGGGGCTGCAAACCCTAAACGTAAAACGCAGAAACGCAAAAAATGCAAACTGTGGGTGAAGGGTTTCTCAACATCCTATCCCTTTTCGGCATGTGGACCATCTACAAGTTAGTCACATCTTTTAGGGCCCACATTTAGAATCACCATGTCAAACTCTTCGATGCCTCACGTAGCACGTAGTTATCCATCTTTCTATCCTATGGCACCGGTATATCCTCCTCGTGAAGCCATCCATTCATCTGCATTAGCCTAGCATGTGTTTATGAATGAGACCTATTTTAATGGGCCTAACTTTACCACTTGGTTAAATTTGATGTGGCAAGTCTTGAATTTCCAAGGCTTGTGGCAACTTGTTTAAGGATGAAACTCTAGCTCGACCCTTGTTAGTTCTCACATGAGATAGTTTATTGTTGTAAGAGTAGAAATACCATAGCCATAGTTGAGTTGACGTAGGTCTTTATGCTTGAATTTGACTCTCAACTCCAACACTTTGACCTTGCATTTGAGTCTTGGGCACATAGGGCCACATACATCCGAATGCACAATTTGTAATCTGACAGTTGCCTTAAAAGCAACATCACGAGAAAATGAGAATTGATGCATTTTTTCCAAAATGCATCCCTCACATATATGTATGGTTTGTGATTAGACCTAACAAATCAATCTTGATCATGAGCTTCAAGAGTTCAGAATAACTAAGAGGGATGATTTGACTATTGAATTGGTTGAGTATCGGCAATTGCTCACTAAATTCACCACCACGGCATACTTGTAGTTACCTGATCAAATGACTTTGTTCATGAACAAATTACTACAAAAGCATTTTAATTTCATTCAACAAGTTATCTCATAGTTGTAGTTATCTACTTTCTATGAATTTGAGTGTTAGCTACTGTATTATGCTCAATAATTCGATTAATTTCATAAGAAATCTTAGTATTTAGAAGGGGCCTTGACTTCCTAGAAGATGAAGCAAGATGGTGAAAAAAACATTATGAAGATTGAATCGGGTAGTGATAAGCAAAGTAACTCCTCTCTAGGATCAATACTAGGCTTGTCGCATGTGGTATTTTTACTTTTTACTTGTCTTTTGTAGGTTGATACTAATTCTTTTAGGACCTATTGGTTGATTGAAGAGAAGACTCGGTGTCACGAGGATGTGAAATTTTAAGATACTTTAATCTTGTCAATAACATTTGATTTAGTTATCAATCAAATGTGCAAGGTTGTTTAGCACATGTGATGCACATGGCAGTTATTTCATGGTAATGGGCCAAGGACCTTGAGAATGCAGTGGGTATCAAAGGCGAAAGTTGTGATAAGTTATGCCAACTAGGCTTTGGGGGTCAGTTGGTGTCAATTTTGACCTTAGGATAGTTGGTGTTAGTTTTGATCCTAGGATAGTTGTTTGGCCAATAAGTATTAGTAGTGACACTAGGGACTAGCATTAATTAATTAATTAATGCTAGTTTAGGGATCAACAGAGCTTTGGAACCACTCTAGGTTGCAAATGGTCTAGCCAATTGAATTATGTATGGACTCATTTAATTTTGGGCAACTTCAGAAGGGCTGAAATTTATTTTTAAGATTATTTAATTCTAAAAATGAATAAAATGGCTAGATAATGTTGAAAAATGGGTATAGAAGACTGTCACTTGGCAAAACTGCCCATGCAAAGTAGAAAAAACGTTTTTAGGATTTTGTGGAAGTCTATTTTAGCAATTGTTAGAGGAGAAGTGTCACGAGGACATATATTTTTGAAACCTCAATTAACATGTGGATTAATTTTTAACCACATGATTAAGTAAATGTTGCACATGTGAGGTGTAGCTGGGATTAGAGTAAATTTATGAGCTCGAGACCCGAGGAAATCATGGGATGTCAAAGTCAAAAGTTGTTACAAGTTATGTCGCATTGGTACTTGGTGGTATCTGGTGCTAGTTGTTGGTCTAGGTCATTCATTTGGCCATAAGTGTTAGTTGGTGACACTAGAAAAGTGGCGTTTAATGGTACCTCATGCCAATCTAATGGTCAAAGATGGCGCAGAGACACTCGGGAATGGAAGTTGCTCAGTCAATTTAATTATTGGCCAGTCACATTATTTTTTAGGATACCAAAATAATTATTATATTAATTTTTAGTATTTAAAGACTGAAAATTAATATTTAATGATGGATATTGTTGGAAAAACCATTTGGGAAAGTTGCTACTTGTAAAAAATGCCCATGCAAGATTGAAAAACGTCTTTAGTGGAGAGAGGCAATTTTAGTGTATTGAGCTTGCAAGAAAGAGAGGGAGGAGATGTTGCTGGTCTAATTTGCAGCCATTGGAGGACCTTCTGAAGTAGCCAAGGGTAGGAGAAGACCAATCATCAGCAGGTGACAGCATCTACATGTTGTTGAGACAGGGCTGTTAGCGATTAGAGCTGCTAGTTGGACAGCCAGTCGGACTGTATAGTCGGAGTGCCACGTAGCAGTCCGACGTGTTTCTGTCAGATGCAGTCGACCTGCATTTATTGGGGGCTTGGTTTTTGGCTATTTATAGCCGACTTTCCAGCAGTCTTCAGACACTTCTGTATGCAGGTTCCAGGTTGGAGATACGTGTAGATTCTGTCTCTGTGCGCAGATTTCAGACAGGAGATCGTGCAGACTGCAGCGGACTTCGAGGTGAACAGCAGGTTGCATCGTCGAGGTGGAGACACGCAGTCCAGCGCACTGCGCCTGTATATATATCTGCATATCTTTGTATACAGCACACTTATACAGCAGATCTTCATCTTCCACTGTCTCTTTCTCTCTCCTCTCTTTGCGTTCTCTCTCTTTCAGTCTTACGCTTTTGCATCGTTGCACTCTGACAAGGGCAACTGCAGTAAGTGATTGATTCTCTTCAGTTCTTTGCATCTACAAGCTATTGAGACAAGGCAACAACAGTAAATGACATATTTTCTTCAGATCTTTGCAAAGAAAGTCTGAATTTTCTCTCTCCTTAGCATTCTCTCTCATTTCCTAGCCTTTCTACAGCCTTGCTTCATAGATTACAGCATTGAGATTACCAGAGGTTGAGAAATTTTAGATTTCTTTGTTGTAAACCTTAATCTGCAATAAAAATTAGGGTTTAGTAGTAACCTCGGAAAGTGTGCTAGAAATTGGAAGCTCCAAGACTTGGAGTCAACAGGGTTGAAGTTGTTTTTAGCCTATTCAAGTGGAGGGACCATGAAATCATTGAATTCGGGGCATTTTTCATCTCCATCAAAGGGGGTGAAGGCTAATTGATTGCTTGAATCAAGGGGCAAATCAGATTGAAGACTTGTTGGTCATTTTGGATAACAAGGGAAGTTGAAATACCGAAAGGGATTGGGAGAATCCCATTGTACATCAACTTCTTCTTGAATTAAGTTAAATAAATACCGAAAGGGATGTAAGTTTTGGGGCCAACAGGGTGTTCAATGTCCAAGATTTTATAGTAAAGTGTGCATTTTAGTTTTTTGAATTTGTTAATTGTTGTAAATAGTGCTTAATCAAGTTATTTACCACTCTATCCGAGGAGAAAGTTAGTTACAACAAGGTTGTTAGAAAGCAAGGAGAGGCTGTTGATGTGATTTGCAGCCACCAAGGATTAGTCCTATAGCATGTGACGGTAGTTTGGAGCCCTCTAGGAGCAGGTGACACTAGCCCAAGGTCCCTCTGGTGCAAATGATAGCATACAAGAGGGGTCAGTAGTGCTCTTGGTGGTCCTAAGCTGTAGGTGATGGCTTCCATGGTTGTTTGAGCAAGGCACCACTAGCTTTTTAGCGTTTCTCATGATGAAACTCTGAAATTTCTCTCTAGAACATTCTCTCTCATTTCCTAGCCATCTCTCAAGTTATCTCAACATTTTCTTGTTAGAATTTGCTAATTCTATGGGCAGTGTCCAATGTTTGTCTTTAGCTCTTTTTAAGTTGTTAGTGTGAACATAACTAAAGTTACGAGTTGTGTCACCACTCTTAGAGTTAAAGTTAGAGTCAGTTAACTCAAGTTAAGTTAGAGCTAGGTCTATCTTAGACCTGTCTTGTACCTTTCATTCTTATTCTTTTAGTTCAGCAAGTATATTTTACTCTTTTGCTTCAGCACTCTCTCATTGTCTCTCTTTTCTCTCCATCATAGTTGCCTATTATATTCCAACATTTGAAATTAGAGTAGGTTCTACGTGCGGTTTCAGTTCAGCCACCGTCAGCCGGTGTCACCCTGCCTAAGGGCTTGTTGCTGTTAGCCAGCTCTTTCCTCCAGGAAGAGGACGAGCTGTTGCTGTTTTCAGATGTTTTCAGCTTGCGCATAGTCCTACGTGCTACCCTATATGTAGCCCAAGGAGCTATTGTTTTGGAGGAGTTGTCGTTGTTTTCAGATCTACCCCTTATTTTCTCACCTTTGCTCGCCATATTCTCAGCCTTGCTTGTGATTTTTTGCAAACCCTAAAAAGTGCCAAAACCCTAATTTTCAAATTTGGGGATTTTTTTTTGAAATTTTTGAAATTTCCTATCCATTTAGGTCATCTCTCTTTGGATCTCAACTTTGTCCCCTAAAATTTGGTGCTTTTGTCAATTTTTGCTCTCGGAGTTCAAATTGACAATCAATTGGAAGAAATTTCAAAATTTCTTTGATATTCTTACCAAAAAATTTAGGTCTTTTGTTCTATTTGTGGTCTCACGTGCAAATCTTCTTTGGAAACACCGACATCACACAATTTCATCGACATTTGTGCAAGAAATTTAGGTCTTTTTGTCCTAGAGGCTTGGCACGTATCATGAGGTAGATTTTAGCTGTTTGTTGTTGCCATGGATTTTAGCTGTTGTTTGTTGTTGCCATGCATCCCGAGATGACATTACTTCAAAAATTCAAGCTGTAAAGTACCTAATTTTTCAATTTCTTTGAAATTTTAGAAAGAAATTTAGGGTTTTTGCCCAACATGCATTCCAAAGCAGCAAACAAGTGATAGAACAACATTTAATTGTTGTTACATTCAGATCAAGGAAAAAACTTTAGAAAATTTTTGTAAATTTTGGTGAGAATCGGCATTAAGTTGTAATTTGTACTTTTGAGGACACACATTATGAGGCAAGTGTGGTATAGCAGTGCATTGCTGTTATTTCTTGGTTGAGTGCTGATTTAGGTCAAATTGAGTATGCTTTGACATTTATATGACAATTTGGTACTTGTTGCATAATCTCGAGGGGATTTTTGGTACTCTGAGGAGTAGAATCTATACTTCAGCAGAGAAGTATTTGGCTGTAGATTTTGTCAATTATTGACAACATGGCACCTCAGGGGACTAATAATCAAAGCAACATCCTTGGTGTCCTCACTCAGGAGGATAAACTTGATGGATCAAACTTCCCATTGTGGAGTTCTATGGTTCACAACCTTCTTGTAGTGAAGGACTTGTGGGACTATGTTACAGGTGATTTGTAGTGATCAGGAGGTCTTGCACCTCAAACACCTTAGCATAATGCTAGAGGATTGACTGTTGGTGTTGTTGCCCCTCCTCCCTCTCCTATCAAGGATCAAAGGAGGTGGGGCTCAAAAGATGCAGATGCACTTTCTTTGATTGCCTTGTTAGTGAAAAGATCGATCATTCCACACATCCGGTCTTGTAAGATCTCAAAACCAGCATGGGATGTACTTGAGCGTATGTTTGCAGTACGTAACGCGGTTGGAATATCTTATCTCTGTAGAGAGTTGGCCAATGTGAACATGGATGAGGCCAATAGCATGACAGACCACCTTACTCACATATTGGATTTGTGCGAGCAGTTGCTCAATGTCGATGAAGTCATTCAAGACGCTGAATTAGTAAACATCACTTTGAACTCTCTTCTAGAGTTGTATCTTGGTTTCCACACCTCTTTGATGCAGCCCTTAAGGCTCTTGTTGCAATGGGAACAGACTTGGAAGAATGTTGCATCATGTTCAAGAGATGCGGCTATGCTTTCCAAGTTCAAATGCAAAGGAAAAGTTGAGAAAAATGCAAAAAACCAGCGAAAGGGTGATGCTGGACAGCCATTAAATAAGGCTGTTCAAGACATAGAAAAGTCTAAAAAAAAGGGGAAATGTTATCATTGCAAGAGAGCAGGTCATTGTATTGATGAATGTCGTAAGAGATTAGCCAACGAGAAGAATAAGGACTCCGGTTTGGTTGTTCAAGAGACATTAGCTAGCAAATCTACTGCTAAGTTTGTGGAGGAGGACTTTGTATTTTTGAGTTGTAGTTATGATTCTTCAATGGCTGATTTAGCATTTAATGTTGTTGAAATGCAACAAACATGGTATTTTGGCAGTGGAGCTTCAAAGCACAGCACTTGTAGTAAGTGTTTATTTTCCTCTTTGCATTCAGCCCCTATTGGGAAGCGTACTACATGTGCGAATAACAACAGTTATGATGTTTGTGGCATTGGGATAGTCACTATTACTGTTGCAAATGGTTTTGACTTTATGCTTGTAGATGTCTTGTTTGTGCCTAGCATTACAAATAACTTGTTGTCTATTCTTGCTTTTAACGAGCATGGCTTTCGAGTCATCTTTAAGGATGACAAATGCATTGTCAGAGTCAGGGAGATGGATTATGCACTCAGGCTATTTGGGACCATGTAAAAGGGTTTGTTTTTGTTGGATATCTATGATGCACAGTCTCATGATGCTCTGGCAGTCACTACTCTATCGCCCACTATGCAAAATGCGGAGCTTTGGTATGCCTGCTGTGGATATATGAGTTTTGGGAGTTTGATGACCCTTCAGAGGCGTCATATGGTAGATGTATTGCCTCTAGTGGAGTCTCCACCTCCTCATGCATGTGAGGGATGTACAAATTTGCCTTAAAAAAGGATGGTGTAGTGTGTGCTGCCTGGAAATTGCAGCTTATTAACTCTGATGTTTGTGGTCCCATGAGGACATGTGCGCTTGGAGAGGTCATCTTTACTTTGTTACATTTATCGATGACTACCCTCGGTATACAAGGGTGTATGGGCTAAAAGAAAAATCTGATGTGTTTATGCATTTTAAACATCTTGTTGCAAAGCTTGAGGTTGAAATTGGCTTTAAAGTGCAGACACTTCATACGGATAGAGGAGGGGAGTACATGTCTTGTGCTTTTGAGACATATTTGCTTGATCATGGCATTACACATCAAGCCATTGTTAGAATGACTCCTCAGCAGAATGGTGGCGTTGAAAGGAAGAATCGCACTCTTATGGAGATGACTCGTTGTATGCTCAAAAGCAAGGTGTTGCCTCATAAATTTTGGTTAGAAGGCCTTTAGTGTGCAAGTCATGTATTGAATCGTGCACCCTTTAAGGCACTAAAGACAATCACCCCATTTGAAGCTTGGCATGGCAAGAAACCCAAGGTTGACTACTTTCTGGTGTTTGGTTGCTTCGTGGGAAGCTTGATGACAAGGCTGTAAAATGCATATTTATTGGCTACAGTTCAAAAAGCAAGGGCTATCACTTGTATGATCCATGCACAAGGAAAGTTTTTGTTGGTAGGGATGTCATATTTGCTGAAAATGTTGCATTTTCACATGGTCAATTTCAAATGCCAGTCATCCATGACATTAGTGATGTCTTTGAGGGTCTCTTGCCACTTTCTTTGGAGTCCATGCTTGCTGTAAATGGCTGGATATACATAATACAACAAGCTTTTGTTGCACCATATGTGCGTGAAATGTAGTATAGCATGAAAGGGCTGCTGTAAATGCAGCAAAAATAATTCCGAGATGGCTGTTACAAACTCTCCAGGAGAGTAAAATGGATGCTCCTTTCGCTTAACGCACTAGAAGGGTTGCTAGACATGTAGCACATGATACGGGGGGAGCCCATTTGGTTGATTTTATGGAAGTAGATGATTGCAATGAGTATGTATGTATGAGCTCATTGCTGTGTGATGATGAGCTTACTTGGACGAAGCTTAGCAAGATGTGCATTGGATGCAGGCCATACAGGATGAGGTAGACTCTATTGCGACTAACTCTACATGGGATCCTGTGGACTTACCACTTGGCAAGAAGGCCATTAGCACAAAATGGGTTTTAAAACTCAAACGCAAGGCTGATGGTACCATTGATAGGTACAAAGCATAGTTGGTAGTAAAAGGCTATGCATAGAAAAAGCCCATAGATTATGAAGAGACTTTTGCTCCTACATTCCGTATGAGTACGGTGAGATGTGTAATTGCTATGGATTTAAATTATGGTTGGAAGGTACATTAGTTGGACATTAAGACTATTTTTGAATGGGGATTTCCATGAGGATATTTATGTGTCAAACCTTTAGGATTTGTGGTGAAAGGGAAAGAGCACATGGCATGCAAGCTAAACAAAGCTCTTTATGATCTCAAACATGCTCCTTGTGCATGGTACTCTAAATTGATGCATATTTGGCCATCAAAGGGTTCCAAAACAATCCAACTGCTCCACTATACATTAAGAATGAAGGGGGGGGGACTTATTGATTATCATTCTTTATGTAGATGTAGATGACATGCTGCTCACAAGGACTTCAAAAGAAAAAATTGTAGATTTCAAGGCTGAATTAAAACATGCATTTGCTATGTCAGATACAGGTTGTCTATACTATTATTTGGGGATTCAATTCACCCAAAATCAGCATGGTATCATCATGTCATAGTCACAGTATGTGGATAAGTTGTTACATAGGTTTAATATGCATGATTGCAAATCTATGTGCACTCCTATGGAGCCAAGCTTAAAGGTGTCTATACATGATGATAAAGAGATGTTTGATGATGCAATTTACAGCTAGGATGTTGACTATCTTATTTATGTTTGCAATACATGCCCTGACATTCAGTATACATTATCTCAGGTGAGCAGATATATATGCATAGCCCACCAACTATACATTGGCAAGTTGTTAAGCGGATCTTTAGATGCTTGCAAGTACTCAATCGCATGCATTATTATTTTCCAGGGGGGAGACTTGCAATTACAGGGTCACAGTGATTTGGATTGGGCTGGTGATGTAGGCACTAGGCAATCTACTACTGGATATTGTTTCTTTCTGGGCCGTTCATACATTTCATGGCTAAGCAAGAAATAGCCTACAGTGGCTACCTTATCTTGTGAGGTTGAGTACTGGGCAGCCTTCACGGCAACAATGGAATGTGTATGGTTGCGCAGATTGTTGGCTGATTTACTTTTACCATTGGAGGGTCCTACACCCATTCTTTCTGTTAGTCAAAGTGCTATTGCAGTGGCTCGAAATCTTGTGTTTCATACTTGCACGAAAAAAATTGAGATGCATTACCATTATGTCAGAGAGAGATGCTATGCAGGAGAGATCAGCTTGATGTATGTTTCTACATATGAAAATGTTGCAAACATTTTCATTAAGGCACTACCTCGTGACAAGCTTGAGGCTTTTCACAAGTCCTTAAACCTGCTTCCCTTTGGTAATTGAATATTTCTGTACTTTACCACATTGACACTGTTGCAGGGGGGTATTAAAATTTGTAAATTCTATGAGTAGTGCCCAATGTTTTAGTTCTTAGTGTGAACACAACTAAAGTTATAAGTTGTGTCACCACTCTTAGAGTTAGAGTTAGAGTTGGTTAACTCTAGCTGAGTTAGAGCTAGGTCTATCTTAGACCTATCTTGTACCTTTCATTCTCATTCTTTTAGTTTAGCAAGTATACTCCACTCTTTTGCTTCAGCACATTCTCATTGTCTCTCTTTTCTCTCCTCCATAGCGAGTTGTCATTTTTCAACATTTCTAGCAATTTGAGCCTTTAGAGAAAGAGATTTCAATTGATCTTTGATGTAGACCCTAATTTACGACATAAATTAAGGTTTTGACAGTTGCCTCGAGATGTGTGCTCAGAATCGAGGGCCTAGGTTTTGAATCCCATTAGCTGAAAGTAAGAAATTTTAGGAAGATTTAAGGGGCTAGCCAACCAATATCATATTTGGGGTTGAAATTGTTTTTCAAGGAGCAAGGTAAAGACCAAGCCCCAAGCAAACTAAGGGGAAATTGGTTTGGAGGCTTGCTGGTTAGTTTTGATACCAAGAGACACTTGGATTAACGGAGATCGGAGGATCTTAGTTGTATATCTTCCATTTGCAATATAAGATAAAGAAATGTTGCAAGGGGCATCAATTTTAGGATTAGCAATGTGTCCAATGTCCAAGATCAAAGTGATAAATTGTGCATTTTTAGTTTATGTGAATTTTATGCTTGCTATAATTAGTGTTAGCCTACCTGTGTTAGTCATGTTAGTCTGTCATCTCTTGGTTGTGAGCTATTGTCAGAGTTAAACGGAGACGTAGGAGCTTTGGCAGTTTAGGTGGATTTTCATTATTTGTTGGCTTCCTGTGTGCATTCCTAGGCCAACTATCACTTTTCATAGTCAGGTTACACTTGGCAGACATTGTCATTGCCATCTGAAATTTCTTGGATGTTCCCTATTTTTTTTGCACTTCTTTCTTTATTACCAGCATTTATTGTGGGTCGGCCAGCATTTATGGCCTCTCTTGGATCAAGTTGGCCAGTTTTGTGGTGCTCTTGCTATTTATAGATGCACCCCTCACTTGGCGCACACACACAATTTAATCTTTAAACTTCCCCTTACAGGTGCATACTCTGACACTCCATCTCTCCGTGCTTGGTATTGCCATCGTCATCAGCTTGATTTGGTGCCCTCACTGACGCTTTGGGCTGCATGCAGGGACTGATCAGTCCATAAACATTGTATCAGCATTCTTCTTCAGTCAGTGCAATATTCTTCTCTCATCTTCTGCTTTCTCTCACTCACACTCTCTCTCTTTCTTCCTTCGTGTTCGTGTTTCTCTTTTGTTGCACACTCTCACATGGTATCAAAGTCTAAGTGAGGAAATAATCTGGAGATTTCTTGCAGAAGAGCGGGTTTTCATCGCGGAGGAGCAATCGAGATCTCCAAAACTTAGATTCCAGTTTGCGTTTATTGCGTTTATAGCCCGAACATGTGGTGCATTGCCCTGATGGTTATCCCAAGCAGCTAGGCGATAGTCTCTAGGGACTAGGCAGCAACTTTTTTGCATAGGCAACATATACTTTTGCATTTTGCCCAAGACGCAAATTTGCGTTTTTCTTGGTGTTCACTCCCTACTGCAGGCCGCAACATATTTTTGTAGACCACAGCTTTCTCAACCTTAGTGACATCTTTGTGTTGTGGGTGATAGTTTTTGGGCAAGTGACAATCTCATGGTGGCAAGCAATAGTTGTTTACTTATCCAATACAACTTTTTGGTTAATTGTTGATTAAAAGATGTGTTATCAATTCATGAGCTTTGACAACTCAATGGACGAGCTTCTTTCCAGACACTCTTCCGAGCGGAGATGTGACTATAGTCGGCATGAGCAGTCCCCCAATTGCACCCGTCTCCCTTCTATTCATCTTTCATAGAAGGCTCCGTCCTCAGTGAAGATGCCATCTTGATACCTTCCGTATAGATGCATGTCTTTAACTTCATTTTCCAAAGAAGACAAACTTGATGGTTCAAACTATTCATTGTGGTCATGTAAGGTGGAGTGCATACTCGACACCTTCAATGTTTAGGCTCTTATTTTAGATTCCATTCCCTGTCTTAAGGAGGATCTTGTAGATGGAACTTCTATGGACTATGTAGCCTTGTGGGATCGGCTGAACTCATGAGCCTGATCCTTTTTCCATGGTTGTTAAGTATGAAAAGTACGATACGATGAAATATGGTACTAAATGGTACCTTTTGATTTTATAAGGTATGTTACGATATTAGTACGAAGAAGAATTTAACTTAATTTTTTCAAAAACTATAAATGAGAAGACACATATTTAAAGTGAAAATAGGCTACAACAATACCATTACAAAATGAGATCAACAATCATACATGATACTGTATACATCAATGATCATACAATTGTCATAAGAGTCGGGACTCAATAGTCATGAGTGGAATTTGCCAATTTGGATATAATCATCCGTGATATATTGTCATCATCATCAGAGCGCTCATCAAGAGAGTTTGAAGATGATCCCTCAACATCGGATGATGAGGCACTCTCATACTCATCCTCACTGATGAGGTTACCGCCATAAAATAATGGCTTCCTAGGCAATGGCTGTGTAACTGTAGGCAAGGGGGGAATGTCATCATCAAGCATGGGATGAGATCTACTAGAGCCCTGCCTCACATATGTCTGCAAACCACTTGAATGACCCCTCGTCCATCTGGGAGGGCATCGAATGACCACGCCCCTGCTAGCAACTGTTGCAACTCAAACTTGAACTCCTTGCCCACGAGCATGCTAATTGCGAGTGTCACGAGTGTGTGCTGCTATGAGCTCTCTATAGAGCTCTGCAAAGATCTTCTCCTTCACATCAATCTCTTGGTGTACACTCAAAAGAGTGTCTCATGTCAACTTGAATGTATCAACATTTACCTACATAGTGCACATAACTTGACATAAGATTATAAATACTAAATTGTTAATTTGTATAAAATTGAACAATGAAAACAACGAATTTAAACTTGACTTAACCAAAATGATAAGTGCTTACTTGCTTTGGACTACCCATGGCCATCATGGCCTTCATCATGCGCAAGTTAGTGCGGCAATAGACTAGCCGCTCTAATTGTTGTGTGCTAAACTGTTTGCGAATCTTCGTGTGAATTTACCCTTCACCCCCGCAGCTTGCATTTTTACTTTTTTAATTTTTGTGTTTAGGGTTTGCAGCCCCAAAAAGGGGGCCACCCTAGACTGACTGTGCCTATTTATAGGCCACTCTCTCTCTCATTCTTTATGGTGGCTGATTTATTCAGTCCGTTACCTCTTCTCCGGTCTCTCCACTGCCCTCACACCCCTTCAGGAGGACATTGTGGTTCGTGGTTCGTGGTTGTCTTCATCATCTTCCTTGTGCTACGGCACCCTTGTTCCCTTGTATCACATTCACTCCATGATTTGGAACTTCATCATTCCATTTATCAAAGTTTCTTCTCTCTTCTCTTCTCTTCTCCATGTTTGCCGAGTTCACTCCGTGTTCCTCCCCGCAAACCCTATTGTCTCGCTTGTATGTCATCTTCTGACATGATATTAGAGCTGGGTCTGCTCAAACAGCGGCAAAGACCCTCCACTCCAGTGACGACAAAGACCGGTGGTAGGTTTGGCATCCACTTCTCTTCTTCTTCCATTGCATCAAAATCTCGTTTTTGCAGGTTTTAGGTGTTTTCGGCTTGCTAACCACACCCCTTTTGGAAAGGACATCGCAGTCTCGGTTGTCCCTTGCTGTCATCCACAATTTGGCACCTATTTCCAGTCTTCCACCTGTAGTTTGCAGCTGTTTACAGTAGAGCGATTGTTGTTGATCACTCTCCATTCAGAAAGCAATCTCGTTTTTGCAGATTTCAGGTATTTCAGCTTGCTGCCCACACCCCGAATGCAGAGGACGTCGCGGTCCAAGCTGGCCATTGCTGTCTACAACAGTCTGCCGCATGTTTCCAGCCTATCACACATTGTTTGGAGTTGATTTTAGCATGCTGGCTGCTACTGTTGGTTTTTCTTGCGTTCTTAGTCTTTCTCTCTCCTCACCTGCGTTTTTCTACTGGTTGCAACCTCTTACTATTGGTCACATCCTCCTTCCACTGACAACTCACTTCCAGCCTTTCCATTGCTCTCCTAGCCCTTGAGGCGGACATTGCAATTCATGGTTCGTGGTTGACCTCTTCCTTCTTTAGTGAAGGCACACTAGTAGCCATGGCTTCTTTACCAATAGATGACAGACTATTGGGTGCTCCTACTGTGGCATCACCAGACACACCACCGATGCTTGCCGACTTCGACCTTTGCTCCCCACCCCCCGGAGTATATGCGTCTCCCAGTTGGCACTACCTTTGCTACCTCTCCTTTTTGGGCCATAGATATCGTTTTGCATCGGCTATCAGAGTACTATGCTCAAGGCAATAAGACGCATCCGATGCGCACTAAGTCCTTTCAAGCACATGGATGATTGATTGGCACTACGACTTCTTGGAGATCATCGCAATGTCAGTAACAGTCTTCTCCCACCTATGTTCGGGTACAGTGGCTACCATGGCCTGCGGTTCTGCGATGCGCTCCATTGAGAGATAATGATTGCTTGATACCATCTCCTAGAGATTCCGCTTCTTCAAGAGACAGTGGCTGCTCGACTCCTTCCTCTTCTTCGGCTTTCCGGTTCGCTTCATTGAGAAGCAGCGAGTGTTGCCCACTCATTGCTCAGTTTGAGCTCCAGCCTTTACCCTCGCCTACTTTGGTTCGAGAGGCCACCTTTGGGAGTTCTTCACTACCCTAGATACCTTCTTTGGCACGACCAGCGGCACTTCCTTCATCCTCGGACATTTCAGAGTCCGTGATCCATGCGTTTTTGAATTCCCTATCTACCTCAGAGGGGGATTTACAGGGGGATGATATTTCTTTGCCCTTCGAGGGGGCATCTACATCTACCGCGACTTTGGAGGGGGCTCCTATTTCTCCAGTTTTACCGGGGGTCCCCACCCACTGGTCAGTCCTTTGCACACCTTGGCAGAGGCCTTTTACCTTCTTCTTTTACCCTTGGATGGGGTGGCTTCCTTCTAGCGGCCATCTCACCTATCGATTCCCGGGATCTTGAGGATCTACCTAGATTGGGGCCTTGGAGGTTCACCCACAACTTGGTAATGAGGCCTTCGTATTCCTTCTTGCATGGATACATAGAGCTAGTGGTTTCTCTCCTGAGGTTGAGTTCCAAGTTTTCTAGTTCACTCTGTCTACTGTTCTTTACTGCAGGTTGCCTTTTAGGTGGAAATCTTGGATCTTAGGGATCCTCTACATCTTTTTTCTCCTATTTTTCTTGCCTTGGTCACTTGGTTAGTATGGAGCCAAATCTTGAGATCAAGTACGGGCATATTCTTATGGTTCTCGGCATCACATAAAGTTCGACATTCCTCCTATGCATTGCATGTTTTCATCATCTTTGTATAAGGGCGCTTGGGCAAGCGAACAATTTCCCTACGAGGGACATTGTCCAAGTGGCACCTGTTGCATGAGCATTCTTTAGCATGTAGCATTCCATCTCCACCTCACTCTTCTCTTCTTTCTCTTTTTGGGCCTGAGAGGGGGTGTTGAGAAATCCTTCACCCTTCACCCTCAGGTTGCGTTTTTGCGTTTTGTGTTTAGGGTTTGCAGCCCCAAAAAGGGGGCCACCCTAGACTGACTGTGCCTATTTATAGGCCACTCTCTCTCTCATTCTTTATGGTGGCTGATTTATTCAGTCCGTTACCTCTTCTCTCCGGTCTCTCCACTGCCCTCACACCCCTTCAGGAGGACATTGTGGTTCGTGGTTGTCTTTATCATCTTCCTTGTGCTACGGCACCCTTGTTCCCTTGTATCACATTCACTCCATGATTTGGAACTTCATCATTCCATTTATCAAAGTTTCTTCTCTCTTCTCTTCTCTTCTCCATGTTTGCCCAGTTCACTCCGTGTTCCTCCCCGCAAACCCTATTGTCTCGCTGGTATGTCATCTTCTGACATGAGAGAACAGACACTTCAATTTCTCTCATATGCACCCAAAGAGCAATCTTGAGCAAGGATTCTCATGGTCAAGGCTGAAGAGTCTATGATGCATATCCAAAATTCTGCCACCAAAAGAGAGGTTTTACAAGCGACTCTTGTCTTTAACAAGTGGGAGAGGCAAAAGCCACGTGTCCTCTCTGATCTGCATAGCATCCAAGATCCTCTAGAACTGTATCATGGTCATCCACGGGGACCACATGAATGAGATATGCAAGCTTGTCAAAACGGAGCTCTTTAGCATCCATGACTGTTGGAGACTCGTAGACCGGATGCAATAGTGTTGCAAATCGATGGATGGGCTTACGCATCCATGCCCATCTCCTCTGCTATGTCAATGATGTGTGCATGCTATGACTTCGTGATCACCGTACAAGCTGGTGCCTCTATCAATGTTGGTCTAAAGAAGTGAATGAGAAGGCCCATGGCGGACCCCTCGCAATCACTCATACCTAACACCCTATAAAAGAGAGTTACGGCAATCATGATCCCATAGACTCTTTGCTAGAATTGCTCATCGAGGCACAAGCGTTTCATGGCTTTCGCCTCCTCTATCTCATTCCACTCATTCCACGGAGTGGATGCCATTGTTTGATGTAGGGTGGACTGCACCTCATAAAGGCACTCCAATAGCAACCACATATAAGCAAAGCGAGTTGAAGAAGGCTTCTCCAACTCAAGCATGCTATGCTTACGATACATGTAAGTATCTTCACCTTCATCATGAAGAAGGTGACAATTGATATTGCCTTTTGCACCACCCTCTTCACCCATTTGAGCTTTTCAATGTCCTTCACAAGCAAGTCGAAACAATGACTTGCAGTTGGAGTCTATACTATTGAAGGAAACTCGGCCTCGAGCAAATGGCCCATGCGTCGACAATTGGATGCATTGTCGGTCACAACTTGCACCACATTTGACGGGCCCACCTACAACCACATCATACATGGTACAAATTTATAATCATGATAAGGAAGGCTTTGAGGGGACATGAATTAAAAATTGTAATAATGAAAGCAACAACTTTAAAATTTAAAAAGACAATGTACACCTCAATGATATCTTGCCGAATGTAGCGGTAGATGAATGTGCTGATCGTTTTGCGTTCCCTCTTGCTGGTATTTACGGCCTGCAAAAAATATGTGCCGATGAGTGGACATGAAATGAGTATGTTGATGATGCCCTGTTTTCTACGGTCTCTTCATCCGTCGGTGAGAATGGAGCAACTGTATTTTGTCCATGCAACTTAAATAGGATTGAGGGCTTTATCAATCCTCTCCTCTTCATCAATTTTCTATGTCCTCATATCATTGTAACACCGCTCCTTCCTTCATATGGGCCCACTTTGGCAATGGTTCTCGCCATCTTTCTCCATTGATCATGCTTTAGGACATTGAATGCAAGATTGCACTCAATCACCATGCGTGCAATCTCAATGTCCGCTTGTCATTGCCTTTCTCTAAGAAAGGCAACCGATCCAAGCATATGACCGAAAGCTTGAGAGAGAGAGGATTGCCTCTCCAATGTTGCATGAGCATCACATCTTTGCCTTTTGCCAATGCTGGAGCCATAAGTGGATGTGGAGCCGACACCACCAATAGTGGAGGCCTCACTCAAATCGGTTGAAGATACACCTACATTTAAGGCTTCCTCACGAGTAGACATAGGTGTGGTTGTTGTTGTCGATGCACCACTTTCTCCTCTTGTAGTGGATCCCCTTATTATCTTGGCAAGAATCCCCTCTGCAATGTGTTGAGGGATCACCTTGCATGCGGCAACTTGCCCCCCCTGTCTTGGAAAGATGTTGAAGAAGCCAAGTTGCACCACTTGTGTAGCGCTTCTTGTAATACTTGCATGTCCAGTGGTGGGAGTTGGATTTCTTTGTGTCCTTCTCACATGGATGGCATGCAAGTTGAAGGCCTCATGCTTCTCGTATGTCATGATGCCAACTTCCAAGGTGTCAAGGCAAGGCTTGACGGAGAGAAGAGAGTCGAGACTTGTCACTCCAATCGGCAATCACGATGATGCTTGAAGAGGGAGGGGATGGGAGGAAGAGGAGAGAATGAGAGCTTTAGAGGCTTGAAGACCCAAGAGGGATGGGGTAGAGAGATGATGCTTCAAGAGGGAGGGGACAGGGGGAACTTGGAAGAACAATGGAGAGGGAGGGGATGGGGGAAAAAGGGGATGATGCTTGAAGAGGGAGAGGATGAAAGGTTGATGCTTGAAGATAAGAGGGTGGGGATGAGCCTTGAGGAGAGAGTGAGACTCGAGAGAAACTAGAGTGTGTAAACGAGCTTCAAGTCCACAACCTGTCTCTTTTTGCCAAATGTTGCCTTGGGCCCTCACGAAAATGTGCTGAAATTGTGCTGTATAACCAATTTTTGTTTGCAAGATGGGTAGCCAACATGCACCAAAAGTATCGTACAAATTCGTAGGTATCGTACGAGTATGTATTGAATGAATCGTATGGTACGAACCTGTCCATACGTCGTATGAAGGCAACTATGCCTCTCTTTATGAGTTTGTAGGATTCTGTACTTGTGCATGTTCGCAAGTTGAAGACCGTGGTGGAAGTGTGGAAGAAGCTTGTGTCTTTGTATAAGCATAAGATGTTTGCCCACAAGATTTCCTTGGAGAAGAAGTTGCGGATGCTTAGTCTTGATGATTCCTTCTATACAAAGGATACATCACAAAGATGGAGGACATGAGAGGTGAGCTTGCCTCTCTTGGTCGGATGATATCCTTTGAAGACATAACTATGATCCTTTTGACTCAGTTGCCATCTCCTCGGTTTGATGTATTCTACACCAGCCTTATCACATCGAGGACTTGCGAGATGTTTCTATGGGAGAAGCTTTCTCCACTTGTCTTGGAGCACGACGAGTGACTCAAAGAGGTTGGGGCCCATAGTTTTGGCTCCACCAAGGCATTTACTACCGGTACAGGTGGAGAGAAGTAGTAGAAGGTACAGGTGGAGGGAAGTAGAAGAAGGTACAGTTCAGAGACAAGAAGTAGGAGGACAAGAAAGATGAGGAGAAGCCCAAGTGCCCACACTATGGGAAGGGCACTCATCCCAAGGAGAAGTGCCGGCAAAAGTATCCCCATTTGAAGCCTAAGGAGAAGGATTCAAAGGCTGCCTTGGTGGGGGCAAAGTTTGTTTTTGTGCATGTATTTGTCAAGGAGGATACAACTCTTGCTTCTTCTACTCACGAGAAACCTTGGCTCGGACAATGGGGTCTCTTCTCACATGACCTATAGATAGGCTTGGCTCATGAGAAGCCTTGGCTCGGACAATGGGGTCTCTTCTCACATGACCTATAGATAGACTTGGCTCGGACAATGGGGTCTCTTCTCACATGACCTATAGATAGGCTTGGCTTGAGGACCTGAGTGGTAGAGGAGGCACAATCACCATTGGTGACAACTCTACAACTCCCGTTCGTGGAGTGGGGACTATTCCTTTATTGTTTGATAGGTAGTCTTCTTCTACTATCTACTAGATTTTGATTTAAACCTATTGTCTGTTCATGGTCTTACACGGCTTGGTATCCGTGTGGTCTTTACACACGATGCTGTGACAGTGGAGGACGCTTCTATAGGTACTGTTTCTTTGGATAGTCTTTGAGGAGGATGTGCTTTATATGCTCACAGCCTTAGCCGCAAGGTCTTTCCATGAGCTTGGGCTGCTTTGGTATGCTCATTATGGTTGTCTTCACTTTGATGTGATCAGACGGGCTTCTTGGAAAAAGATGCTAGAGGGACTTCATGATTTTCCTCCTATTTACACTTTGTGGCCTAGCTGCTTGAGGAGCAAGCAGCATAGGCAATTGCATCCCGAGGTTGACACTAGGAGGGCTTCTACCCCGCTTGAGTTGGTTCACATTGACCTTTGCGGACCTATGGGCACAATCTCCCTTGGGAAGGCTAAGTATTTGATTGTAATCATCGACGACTTCAGTTGTTATGTGTGGCCTTATTTTTTGGAATACAAGAATGAGGTGTACTCCCGTTTTTGCGATTGAAAGGTATTTCTGGAGACACGGAGTGGTTCTAAAGTTCGTGGATATGAACAGATCATGGTGGTGAGTTTAGTTCTAACCTCTTTTCTTAGTTTTATAAGGATCATGGCTTACAGGTGGAGTATACCCATCTGAACACATCTTTAGAGATTGTGTGGTGGAGTGTGCGAATCGGACATTGCTAGAGATGGCTTGATCGATGTTAGAGCATCGAGATCTTCCTCATATCCTTTGGGGTGAGGTAGTGGCTACTGTGGTTCACATCTGTAACTGCTCCTCGGCTTTTGCATTATAGGACATGACTCCTTATGAGGCTTTCTTTGGTCGAAAGCCTTCTGTCTCATTTTCACATCTTTGGTTGTGATGCTTTAGTCCATGTGGACAAGAAGAAGAGGAAGATGAAGCTTGACTTGAAGTTGAGGAAGCTTATCTTTGTGGGCTACAGCTCTATCACGAAGGGCTATTGACTCTACATGACCCGATGACACGAAAGATTGAGGTGAGCAAGGATGTGATCTTCAATGATGCTTGAAGCCTTTGAGGATCTAATTGATGGTTCTATTATAGATGATTCTTCGTTATCGATCCCCTCTCCCCTCGCGCCCCCGCAACACACACAAAAAAAAAACCCCCTCAGTTCCTTTTCTCCCCTCGAGGTTGCCTCTCCACACCCCTTCTTTGTCTTCGGTTTCTCTACCTCCTCCTTGCCCTACTCTAGCTTCCCTACCACCATTGATGAATGAAACTACTTCTTCCACTTCGTCGCCTACTTCCACCCCTTCTTCCTTTACAAGTACTAGAGACTAGACAGTAGTCTCCCTCCCAATAAGACGAACTTTTTTAAATTTCCTGTTGGTACTGACAACTAATGTAGGATTCAGGTGTTTCTCACTTTCTTGCTTCTCCTATAAGTCCTCACAAATTAGCTTGCTTACAAGCCCGCCTACACTTGCTAGACATTGTCATTGCCATTTTGGATTTTTTCGGGGTGTATTTTTTTGGCATTTCTTTCTCTGTGACCAATATGTATTGCTGGTCGGCGAGCATTTATGGCCGCTCTTGGATCAAGACGGCTAGTTTTTTGGTGCTCTTGCAATTTATAGCTACACCCCCCCCCCCCCCCCCCCCCCCCCCCCACTTGGCAGACACACTCTTCAATCTTCAGTCTTTCCCCTGCAGATGCACACTCTGACACTTAGACGCTCCGTGCTTGATGCTGTTGCCATCGTCATTAGCTTGATGTGGTGTCCTCATCATTGACACTTTGGGCTCTGTGTAGGGATTGATTAGTGCATCATCATTGTATCAGCATTCTTCTTCAGTTAGTGTCTTCAAAAGGAAGGTTGGTTTCAAGGTTCCATTGTTGGGATACTATCAATTCCCTTGAATTGGTGGGTCCGAGGTACCTGATTGAAGTTCAAAAGCTTTGCTCTAGTGCTGAAATTGTATTCAGCTGAGCATTACAACAAAAATGTCTTCAGATAGTGAGATGGGATCAAGCAAAGATCATGCCTCTCAATCTGAAAATTCACAAAGTGTTGGGGAAAATGCAATGCTTGATTTTGGACAAGGCACACAACATGGACAAAAAGCTGATAATGTTGGTTTAGACCAAAATGTGGTTCCCTCTAGGCCTTTAGAAGCTGATGATTAGTAAGAAGAAGAGGAATTTGATGACTAGTTTAAAGATCGGCTAAGGATAGTAGTTGAAATATTTATGCTATTTGCAAATGATCCTTGGTTCATGGGCTTTTTGTACCTCTTAAAGAAGGGCAGCAAAGGCAAGAAGAGGAAATCATCTTTGAGAGCTTTGGGATAGCAAGATGCATCAGTTCATGATTAGTTGGGCATGAGCTTTTACCTCGGTTTTGAGATCAAATTTTCTCAATTTTTAATTAGTTTGAGAACCATTTATGGTCACTTTTGGGATGAGTTTTGTATCAATTTGTGCATCAATTTTTCATCAGATTCTGCAATCAGTTTGCGATCAGCTTGGGTTTACATTTGCAATAGTTTGTGATTAGTTCTTAGATTAGCAAATGATCAGATTATACTTAGTTTTCAATGGTTTACAGTTGGTTCCATGGACATCAGCATGCTAGTAAATGCCATTAACAGTTTTAGCCATGGTTTATGTCGATAATATGCTTTACCATGGTTGTGAAGTTAGAACAATTGAGAAACATGAATTATGGATGTATCCATGCGTTTCTAGCAACAGCTCTGGACTATATTTCACATTTGTATCATGTAGATGTTGGTTGGAAATTTTGTGATGGTTTGGGGTATATGGCATGGTTGGATAATAGTGGCTAATGTTATGAGTGTGATGCCTTGTGAAAATTCCACTGCAATATCCTTTTCCTTTGGCACAATGTAGTGCAATCAAGGACGATTGCAAGGATTTTAAGAGGGAGGTTTGTCATGGGGATGTGAAAATTTAAGATGCTTTAATCTTGTTGATAACATTTGATTAAGTTATTAATCAAATGTGTAAGGTTGTTTAGCACATGTGATGCACATGGCAATTATTTCATGGTAATAAGCCAAGGATCCCAAGGATAGAATGGGTGTCAAAGGCTAAAGTTATGATAAATTATGCTAGTTGGGCTTTGGGGGTCATTTGGTGTCAGTTTTGACCCTATGACAGCTTTTTGACCAATATGTGTTAGTCATAATACTAGGGACTAGCATTAATTAATTAATTCATGCTAGGATCAACAGAGGTCGAGGACCACTCCATATTACAAATGGCCTAGTCAATTTAATTATGGATGGGCATATTTAATTTTGGGCAAGGTTAGAATGATTGAAATTGATTTTCAGGATTATTTATTTTTGGAAATAATTAAATGGTTAGATAATGCTAAAAAATGGGTTTAGAAGATTGCCACTTGGCAAAAATGCCCATGCAAATTGAGAAAACGTTTTTGGGTTTGGGTCTTAGCCATTCAATTAGTTTATAGCTTGGGAGAGAGAGAAAGAGAGTTGGTGGTTCATTTTTTGATCAGAGGACAACAATTTGTTGCAAAAGACAGCCATTTGGGGGCCTCAAGAGGCAAGAGTCAACAAGGAGACACATTCAAGGAGCTGTCAATAGCATTGCTAATCAAGCAACATTTGGAGGTGCCTGTGATTGCATTAAATGCAGGCTGGAGCAGACAACATGCAAATTTTATGGTTTTCATGCGAAGAAAATCAGATTTCTCTCTCATCTTAGCTTTCTCTCACCTTCTCTAGTAATTTCTTTGAAGATCTCAGCACTTCTTTGCCATTCTCATTAGATCTTAGTCAAATTTGATGGATAGTAGGAGGATTTTTGCTGTAAACCCTAAATTTTTGTAAAAATTGGGCTTGGACAGCCACCTTGGGACTTGTGCCACCAAGAGAAGGCATTATATACTGAAATCAATACTTAAAATTCGTGGAATTAACAGGGATTTCAGATGCCAGCCTATCCATTGTAAACTTGGGCAGCATGTGGCGAGTTGGTGGTTCCATTTGTGCAAGTCTTGGGTGAAAATCAAGGGGCAATTGGCCCAAATTGCTTGTTGTACATACAACATCATATATTGAAATCAGTACCGTGAAATTCATGGAATTGATAGGGATTTTAGATGCCTGTCTATCCATTGCAAATTGGGGCAACATTTTGTCAGTTGGTGGTTCCATTTGTGCAAGTCTTGGGTAAAAACCAAGGGGCAATTGGTCCAAATTGCTTGCTGATCGTATGTACAAGAAGGGGCTTTTGGATCAACAAAGGAGATTGTGGAATCTCAACTTGTACAGTGTCCATTAGCAATCGAAGTTAAAGAAATACCGAAAGGGGTGCTAATTTTGGGGCCCAACCGAGTGTTTCTTTAAGATTGTTATGTTAATGTGTGCATTTCAATTTATGCTTTGTTATTAATTGCTGAAATTAAGTGCTTAATTAGGTTATTCTATGCCCTATCCGAGAAGAAGGTTGGTTTTACTTGGATTGTTCAGCACTCGTTACCTTGGTAGTGATTGGTTTCGCCAGCTTATCACTTGTCAAATCTACTTGCGTTTTGTTGTATTGAATTGTCACATTAGCATACTGTACGTATTTTGCAGCAAGGTTGTTACATCATCACCTTGGCTTGTGTTTGCTAATTTTTGCCCTCTTTGACATTGATCCCACCTCAAATGACAGTGTTTGTTGCTACTAGATATTTATGGAGGTTGGCTGTTGCGTTTTGGGATCCATTAGAGTATGACACACTCTCCAACTCATATTGTTTGCCTCGGTCCTTGAGACACGAGAGTTCAAGAGTTAGTATTTCACCTTTGTATAGTGTTTTTGCTATATTGAGCATTGTATATATTCAACATTCATTATTCATTCATTATCTTCTTTAGTGTTTATTGTCTTTGAGTTACCCTAAGCCTAACTGTGTTCTTTGTTAGTTTGTGTTCTGTTGTAGGATTGTGTTTGTTATTTGTAGGTGAGTATTTTTCACATAGCCCACTAGAACATGCATAGACAAGTCTGCTAACACGGTCATTCCAAAAGTCGTAGCCTAGTGGATGGATAATACTTGTGCAGGTTCAAGTGTTGCTAGGTGCATCACTTGTTTGGACACCCTAGGTTCATAGTTGTCAAGTACGAAAAGTACAATATGGTACGGTACGATAAAATACGGTACTAAATGGTACCTTAAGATTTTATAAGGTACGGTACAATATTAGTATGAAAAAAAAATTAACTTTATTTTTTTTAAAACTATAAATAATAGAACACATGTTTAAAGTGAAACTAGCAGTGCCATTATTAAATTTGCTGAATACATGAGGTAAAAAGCCCTCACAATCACATGCGAGCAACAAACATGCGGGCAACGGTACAGTGTACTGGATACATCATACAATCATCAATGAGTGAAACTGGATACAATCATCAGTGATAGTACTAAGTAGATACAAAAAGGTGAGACTCGAGAGAGCTGAGGCCTAGAGGGTAGGATGACTCATGAGGCATCACTATCATCATCATCATCATCATCATCAAAGTGCTCATCAAGAGAGTTTGAAGATGACTCCTCATCATTCGATGATGAGGCACTCTCATACTCATCCTCGCTGATAAGGTTACCATCATCATCAAATGATGGGTTCCTAGGCAATGACGGTCTAACTGTAGGCAAGGGGGGAATGTCATCATCAGGGATTGGACGAGAGCTACTAGAGCCCTGCCTCATATATGTCTGCAAACCACCTGAACCACCCCTTGTCGATCTTGGAGGGCACCGAATGACCATGTCCTTGCTGGCAACTCGAACTTCTCGCCCACGAGCACACTGACTATGAGTGTCACGGGTGTCTACTGCTATGAGCTCTGCAAAGATCTGCTCCTCCTCCTCATCGACTTCCTGATGTACACTCGCAAGAGTATCGCCCGTCAACTTGAATGTATCAACATTCACCTACACAATGCACATAAGATAATAGATTATAAATACTAAATAGTTGAGTATAATACTATAAAGTAACAAGTTGAAACCAATAAATTTAAAAATTAAACTTGACTTATCATTTTATGGTTAGGTGTTTACATGCTTTAGACTACCCATACTCATCATGGCCTTCATCATGCGCAAGTTAGTGCGGCAATAGACTAGCCGCTCTAACTGTCGTGTGCTAAGACGATTGCGAATCTTCGTGTGAATGAGAGAATAGGCACTCCAGTTTCTCTCACATGCATCCGAAGAGCAATCCTGCGCAAGGACTCTCATGGCCAAGGGCTGAAGAGTTTCCAGCGCATATCCAAAATTTTGCCACCAAAATAGAGGCTTTACAAGTGTCTCCCTTCTCCAACAAGTGGGAGAAGAAAATGCCACATGTCCTCTCTGATTTGCATAGCATCCAAGCTCCTCTAGGACTGTGTTGTGGTCATCTATAGGGACCACACGAGTCAAATATGCAAGCTGATCTGACCGGAGCTCTCTGTCATCCATGATCATCGGCGACTTGTAGGCCGGACGCACCAATGCTACAAAACCATGGATGGGTCTATGCATCCATGCTCATCTCCTCTTTGCTATCTCTATGATGTATGCACGCTGAGAATCTGTGATCATCGTGCAAGCTTGTACCTCCACCAATGCCGCCCTGAAGAAGTGAACGAGAAGGCCCATGGTGGACCCCTCGCAATCAATCATGCGCAACACCCTAGAAAAAGGAGTCACGGCAATCACAATGGCACGGACTTTTTGCCAAGACTGCTCATCAAGGCACAACCACTACATGGCTTTTGCCTCCTCTATCTCATGCTCATCCCACTCATTTCATAGAGTGGACACCACTATTTGGTGTAGGGCGGACCGCACCTCATAAAGCTGCTCCAACAATAACCACATATAAGCAAACCGAGTTGAAGAAGGCTTCTTCAACTCAAGTTTGCTGTATCGCAAGCACCTTCACCTTCACCGTGAAGAAGGTGACAATAGATGTAGCCTTGTGTACCACCCTCTTCACCCATTTTAGCTTCCCGATGTCCTTCATGAGCAAGTCCAAACAATGACTTGCACATGGAGTCCACACGATCGAAGGAAACTCGGCCTCAAGCAAACGGCCCATGTGCCGATAATTGGATGCATTGTCGGTCACAACCTGTACCACATTCAACGGGCCCACCTACAAGCACATCATACATGGCACAAATTATAAAAGCTTCGGGGAGAGGTGAATCATGAATCATGACTTGAAAATTCTAATTATGATTCATGAAATATGAAAGCAACTTTTAAAAGACAATGTGTACCTCAATGATAGCTTGCCGAATGTGGCAGTAGATGAATGGGTTGGTCATTTTTCTTCCCCCCTTGCCGGTGTCTACGGCCTGCAAAAAATATGTGCCAAGTGGACATGAAACGAGTATGTTGATGATACCTCGTTTCTTACAGTCACTTCATCCATTGGTGAGAATAAAGCAACCGTATTTGGTCCATGCGGCCCGAATAGGATCAAGGGCTTTATCAATCCTCTCCTCTTCATCAATCTTCTTCGTCCTCATATCATTATATGAGACGCCGCTCCATCCTTCACATGGGTCCACATTGGCGATGGTTCTCACCATCTTTTTCCATTGCTCATGCTTTAGGATGTTGAATGCAAGATTGCACTCGATCACTGTGCGTGCAATCTCAACATCGGCTTGTCGTTGCCTTTCTCTAAGAAAGGCAACCGATCCACGTGTATGACCGGGAGCTTGAGAGAGAGAGAGGATTGCCTCTTCGGTATTGCATGAGCCTCTAACCTTTGCCTTTTGCCAATGCCGAAGCCTGAAGCGGATGTGGAGTCGGCACCACCAATGGTAGAGGTCTCACCCGCATCGGTCGAAGATAGGCCTACATTTGAGGCTTCCTCATGAGTAGGCATAGGTGTAGATGCCGCTGCCGCCGATCCGCCACCTGCTCCTCTAGTGGATCCCCCTCTCATCTTGGCGAGAATCTTGTCCGCAATGTGTTGAGGGATCGACTTGCACGGAGCGACTTGCCCCCCCCGTCTTGGAAAGATGCTGGAGAAGCCAGGTCGCACCACTTGTGTAGCTCTTCTTGCAATACTTGCATATCCAATTGTGGAAGTTGGACTTCTTTGTGTCCCTCTCCACATGGATGGCGTGCAAGTTGAAGGCCTCATGCTTCTCGCGTGTCATGGTGCCGAGGTGAGGCCGGAGGCTCGATGAAGAAGAGAGAGTTGAGACTTGTCACTCCGATCGGCTGTGATGCTTGAAGAGGGAGGGGATGGGGGGAAGAGGAGAGAGTGAGATGATGCTTGAGCCTTGAAGAGGGAGGGGATTGGGGAAACTTGGAAAGTTGGAAGAAGAACAAACTTTGAAAAGGGAGAGGATGGGAGGAAGACTCAAGAGAAGATGGGAAGAGGAGAAAGGAAGAGGGAGCTGGGAGGGGATGGGAGCTTGATGCAGCCTTGGAGTCTTGGAGACAAGAGGGAGGGCTGAGGAGAGAGTCGAGACTTGTAAGAGTGTGTGTGTGTCGCAAATGATCAATCGTGCCCAGTTTGCGCCTTTTTCCCCAGCTCGTTTCGCGTAGAAACTCCCTGGATAGCTCGCCTTGCCCCGCAGGATACATGGCCAAAACATGTTTAAAATCTCGTACGAAACAGTACGGATGCGTACCGTACGGTTCGTATGGTTCGAACCTGTCCGTTCGACCTACGAGTGCAACCCTGCCTAGGCTCATATGGTATGTTCGTGCAAGTTTGGGAAATTGCACACTCCAATACTCGATTGGTTCTCTTCAGCAGGGTTGTCACTTGTTTGGACACCCTAAGTTCACATGGTATATGCTCGTGCAAGTTTGGGAAATTGCACACTCCAATACTCGGTTGGCTCTCTTTAGTAGGGTTATTGAGGAGGAGGATCTTAGTGCAATCAAACTCCATTGTTCATTTGGCTTGGGAGAGCTATTCTATTTGTGCATTAAAAACATGCTAGTTGGCTCTTGCTCGCTCTATTGGGTAATATTTGGATGGAGGCACCCTTCTTTTAGGCATTTGGTTGTGTTTAGTATTAGACCAAAAATGGTTTGGTTGGTAAAAGAAGGTGAGTCTTTTGGGAGTAGTACTAGTATGGAGGATGGGGCTAATGACAATGAGTCTATAGATGAGGAGATGGATATGGATGAGGATTTGGACATTGATGAGGTTTGACTCAAGTGTTTTGTAGGACTCAAGAGCTAGGGTTTGAAGAGAAGGGTATCATTATCATTTAGACATTCTAATTAGTTGTTCTCATGTAACATGGATTCATTTTGATGTTTCATAGAGACAAGGTATATTTGAGTTGTTATTCATCTATGGGATCATGCTTCTTATTTATCCAATGTAATGGTTGGTCATGGATGGCATATAAATTGCTGGTCTATTGAATATTTGATTGTATTTTATATGCAAGGATGAATCAACTTTGATGTACGTTGCTAGAGAACTTGAAGCATATTTATATGCCTATTAAATATTGATATTTTTCATGTTGAATAAAACTTGTGTCTTACATTTTATGAAACTCGTATGAAAACCCTTAAAAGCTGTGCCATACCTCGTGCTTTTGAAACCCCTGGCAACTATGATCAGGTGTAGAGGGCTTTAATCATAAGCTCCTTTCTTAGATCTTTATAACTTATCTTCTCCTTATTTTTCACTTATCATTAATCTTTCTTATTATTTTTCACATTCCACTCATCTCTTCTCAAGCATTTCCAAATTTAAAAGCTCACGTGTTGAATGCCTCTACTTTACCTTTTGGTGCTCCATTGCCAGCAACTCTAGTTGCGTACAATTTGCTTTACACCTACTCTTAGCTAGCTATAGTGCAGAAAATCTCCATCCAACCTTAAAGTGCCCTATCTACCACTTACCCATGTGCTATGTAGGTTGCTTTCATGCATATGCTAAGTCAATCCTACCTCCATCCAGCTCTAATAGCCATCCAACCGATGGAGAGCTTTACCTACCATGCAACACCTATAGCAACTTTAACAACATATAGTGATGTTTACCCTCATTTTTCTAGTGGAGAGATGGAGTGAAGATATGGGGGACCACTGGTATCAACCATTCTACTTGCTAAGGCAAGGTTGGCCTTTAACAATAAAACTTTCTTCACTAGGTCTAGTTACACTGCATGGTCCAATCTTATGCAACATAATCTTACCTCTCAGTGTTAGAATACACTAGGGTTTGCAAAGAAGACGTTGAGAGTGTACACATAGAACTAATATATTGACTTAGACAATGCAAATGAATAAGAAAGAGATGGATGGACATTGAACGGAGAAACAAAATAAACTAATCAAGGATGTGAGTTGTGATACAACAAATGCTCAATGAGCGGAGGGGTTATCTAATAGCCATTGTCTCGTGAAAGCAAGATGAGGGGGTGTTGGAGAGTATCATTCTTCAAAACCCATCCCGAGCTCATTAAACTATCAATGCTTGACATTGGATGTTGATGTAGGATGAGTTGATTGTTACATATACTCCATGTTCCACCCTTGTAAGGTGCCACTAATAATCAATGGTGCTCAAAGTTTATGACCCCCCATTAGAGGAGAAGCCATATGTGAGCTTGGATATTAGTAAGGTCTTGACTTTAGTGTCTATGTGATCGGATGGTTAAAAGGGTGATCTATGTGGGTCTAGCATGTGGGCTAGAGTAGTTAAGCTAATAGAAACTCGAGGTACATTGTATTGAGTTGCAAGGTGTGGGAGTTATCAACCCCTATTTTGGGTCCTAAGGTTTTGTGGCCCCTAGTTATGCTCCCCTTGTGGGAGTAATGCCTTTGATTTTACAAGAAATATCTAACACCTTCATGGGCTATGCTAGAACCATGATCATTCATTCACCTAGTTAGAGATCATTAAGAAGTCTAAGCTCTTTATCTAGGATTTGTCTAGATTGCCATTGTCATGAGGACATGTATTTGTGAAACCTCACTTAACATGTGGATTAATTTTTAATCACATGATTAAGTAAATGTTGCACTTGTGAGGTGCAACTGGGGTTAGAGTAAATTTAAGAGTTCGAGATCTGAGAAAATCACAAGATGTCAAAGACAAAAGTTGCTATAAGTTATATTGCATAAGTACTTGGTAGTATTTGGTGTCAATTGTTGGCCTAGGTCATTCATTTGGCCATAAGTGTCAGTTGGTGACATTAGGGATGTGGTGTTTAATGGTACGTAACGTCGATCTAATGGTCAAAGATGGCACAGACAGACTCGGGAGTGGAAGATGCCTAGCCAATTTAATTATTGGCAAGCTTGATTATGTTTTTGGGCATCGAAATAATTATTAGATTAATTTTCAGTAAATTAATATTTAATGATGGATAATGTTGGAAAAACCATTTGGAAAGGTTGCCACTTGTCAAACTTGCCCATACAGGCTAGTTAAAGGCTAAAGAAGAGGAAAAACAAGATCATTCTTCCTGTAGCAAATGTGGGAGAGCTGTGAGCAGCCATGGCCAGCCTATTTTAACCATTGCAGCAAGCCATGAGTGAGTTTTGAGGAGGTGATTGCAGATTCAGACCCTCCACAGTTGGGCGATTGCATCTAGGTACAAAGTGACAACTGATTTGGATGTCTCAATCGTAGATGATAGCATTTAATGCTGTTGTGGAAGGCAGTAGTTGCATTTGACTGATTTTCAGTCATTCTTTGCGACAAAACTCCAATTTTTCTCTCTACAGTTCTCTCTCTCATCTCCCAGCCATTTCACAGCCTTGCTCCGAAGATCTCAGCATTTGGACCCTTGGAGGTTGAGAACTTGCAAATTTCTCTATTGTAAACTATAATTTACAGTAGAAATTAGGGTTTAGCAGCAATCTCGGGAAAAGCCAGAAATTGGAAGCCCTAAGTCTTGAAGTTTTCAGGATTGAAAGTGAATTTCAGCTATATTCAGGTGGAGGACTAGCCAGCCATTGAATTTGGGGCATTTCCATCGACTATGAAGTGGATGAAGGCCAATGAAGTGCCCGAATCAAGGGGCAAAACAAATTGAAGACTTGCTGGTCACTTTGGATAGCAAGGGGAGTTTGGATTGGGAAGGGGATTGGGAGAATCCCATTGTAAAGCAACTTTTTTTTCAATAAAGCTAAAGAAATACTGAAAGGGGTACCAATTTTGGGGCCATTTGCATATGCATTGTCCAGATCAGTAGGTAAATTTGTATTTTCAGATTTGCATTTATTGTTTGCTTTTGTAATTAAGTTGTAATCAGGGATTTACCACCCATCCATGGAAGGAAGGCTGGTTTCATGGTTCCATTGCTGGGATAACATCAAATCCTTTGAATTGGTGGGCCTGTGGTACTTGATTGCAACTTGGGACTGTTGCATTATTGCTGAAATTGTTCTCAGCAGTGAATTACAGCAAGCATGTCTTCACATGGTGATACGGGATCAAGTGAAGAGGATGCATCACTCCTTGGTCAATCACGTGGTGAAGGCGGAAATGCAATGACTGATGCATGGTTCTCAGCATGGACAGCATGCTGAAAATGTGGGAAATGACCCAAATGTTGGCACTTCAATGCATAAAGAGACTGATGACCAGCAAGGGGCTGAAGAATTTGATGATAGCTTCAAGGATCGAATGCGTACAATAGCAAATCTTTTTGCTGAATTGGCAAAGGATCCCTAGTTTACTGGATTCTTGAATGCCCCAAAGAAGGACAACAAAGGCAAAGAGAAAAAGACACCTTCTACAGCTTCGGGCCAACCACAAGAACCGAAGGAAATGCCTAAGCCTTCTTTAGAAGAGTCCAAAATACTTGATGAGCACAAACAGTTGGTATCCTTGGGGCAGCAAGTGCAAATGCATGGCCAACTTGGTAGTGCCAATCCATGGGAACATGGGTAGCAAGGCAATTATGCACATGCAAGCATGGGACAGCAAGGATACTTTGGTGGTGGTACCATTTTTCATGCTATGGTTAGACAGGCACCGCATATGGGAATGTATGACACAAATCCCTATGGTATGCAGCAGCCAACACATGGCTCACAACACCCAATGTATCCAGGTAATGCAAGTGAAATGCCTAATCCCATGTATGGCAGCATAGGCATGATGCTTGGGGCACAAAGCAGGCCATATGGATATGTATTGGCACTCCTAAGGACTGTTGGAGCAGAAGGATTTGGTGCTGGTTCAAACAGTGCTGGTTTTTATGCAAATACAACCAACGCACCCTTTTTGCAACAGCCCATTTATGATAACTTGACTCCCATAGGTTTGCTGAAGGACTATATTGAAGGTTGCAAAGTGTGAAGTTTGAGTATTTCAATGGTGCACAAGATAGGCTGAAAGCAATTGTTTTCATTCAACAGTTTGATGCAGGCTATTCTGGAGGCAACTTCACAAAGGCATCTAAGAAACGCCAGGCAGTTACATTTTTGAAGGGAAATGCATTGCTTTGGTGGTCTATACTTCTTATTCAAGGGAAGTCACCTACCACTTGGGTCCAGTTTAAGCAAATGTTTGCTTCAAATTGTTTGACAAGTACCTTTGAAGTAGACATTATGATAGCTTGGAATTAGTTGAATTCCAAAGACTGCGAGAACTTGGATCGGTATAATAAGAAGTTTTGGGATACATTGTTGCTAGTTACTTCTTATCGCACAATACCTCTCTATGAGCAGGTGGAGAAGTATATTTGTGGTTTGCCAAAGGGTATTCGGCATTTTTGCATTAAGTCCACTGTTTCCAGCATGTAGAAACTGCTACTACAACTGGCACATTGCTGCATGGAAAGGATGCATGATTCCACGATGATGATGCCAAGTTACATGTCAAAGAGGCAAAGGCTGAGAAAAAGAGTAGATCTGAAAATAAAGCTGAAAATCAGGGTAGATCTGAAAATAGGGTTGGAAAGAGGAACAAATCGCAGAGAAAGAGTGGGAAAAGTGATGCATGACATAAGGAGCTAATGGCTGCAAATAAATGCTATATTTGTGAATAGAAAGGACATATGGCATGCAACTGTCCTAATAAACAGCAAGCTGAAAAGGATGATAATAAGGGAAAGAAAGGCAAAACCACTGTTGGTTTAGTGCTTGATGTAGTGGTAGATCAGCCTAATCAAGATACTATTGAACTTTGTAGGACATGGGGCAAAATCAAAGATCAGCATGCATTGATTTTTCTTGATCCAGGGGCATGGTCAAATTTCATTTTTTTTGATATGGCAGCCTCTTTAGGCATCAAAGAGGATGAGATGGGGGCCATGGGCCATGGGTGAGATTGGTATGGCATGCAAGGGACATGCAGAGCTGGTCACTCCTATCATTGGAATGCTTCATTTGCACATTCAAAGTTATGTGGACAGCGAAGAGTTCTTTATTGCTCCATTGGAAGGATGTGATGTCTTGCTTGGTATGCCTTGGTATCATCGTGTGCATGCAGTGATTGATACTCATGATGGTAAGATTGTGACTCTCTTCCATGGAGGCAAAGTTCATACTTTGGATGTAAAATTGAAAGGAAAATTTGTCCTTGTTGTATTTACTTATGCTATTTTCAAAGTAATGAAATATTGGTACGTGCGTAGATTTTGGCACACAAAGAGAGGAAGATCAAGGGTAAGGGTTCGAGAAGGTACTTAGTGAAGTTTCAAAATTATTCACCAATGGATGTCAAATGGATGGAGGAGGATGACTTGATAGACCATCCTCAATTGTTGCGGCTTTACCTTGATGCTTTTTAGTTAGAGCCGACTTTAGTTCGGGCTCAATCAGATTAAACAGAGCAGAGGTCTAGAGTATTACCTGATGCTTGTGAGGGAGATAGCACCTTTGCTCCTTAGTAATGGACAACTCTAGAAGTAGTGGATCTCGAATGTATTCAACATACATTCAGGGTATTATAGCTGAATAGTATGTTTGCGAGGAAATCACTATTCAGTGTACTAGTCACTATGTTTGGTATGTAGATTGGTATGGTTTTCACTGCAGCTCTAAAACTGTACATTTGCATCCATTATGCTCGGCGTGTAATCTTGGTATGACATTGGCTATGCTTGGTGTAGCATCAGTTAATGATCATCAGGGGTTGATTATCAAATGTTGGTTTTCAGTGTATGATCATTAATATTCAGTTGGTTTTGTGGACAGTAGTATGTCTTATGATGCCATTGATGTTTCAGCCATGGTTTATGCTTGGTTTTTGCTATACTATGGTTTGCTGCTTTTGCCAAATGAGTTGAGCTCATGAGAAAGAGACATGTCACATGATAATCTAACAATGTTTTTGGGATTCTTTGTGAGTCTTATGTTATGTTATGTTGGCTAGTAATTTTCAGCATATGTTGGGCATATGGAATGGTTGAACAATAGTGCACAATGTTGTGTTGACTATGATGCCTTATGGGTTGCTATGAGGACATGTATTTTTTAAACCTCACTTAATATGTGGATTAATTTTTAATCACATGATTAAGTAAATGTTGCACATGTGAGGTGCAACTGGGATTAGAGTAAATTTACGAGCCCGGGACCCGAGAAAATCACGGTATGTCAAAGGCAAAAGTTGCTATAAGTTATGTTGCACAGGTACTTGGTGGTATCTGGTGTCCATTGTTAATCTAGGTCATTCATTTGGCCATAAGTGTCAGTTGGTAACACTAGAGATGGTACCTAACGTAGCTCTAATGGTCAAAGATGACATAGAGAGACTTGGGAGTGGAAGATGCCTAGCCAATTTAATTATTGGCCAGTTAGATTATTTTTCTAAGCACTGAAACAATTATTAGATTAATTTTTAGTAATTAAAGACGAAAAATTAATATTTAATGATAGATAATGTTGGAAAAACCATTTGGGAAGGCTACCACTTAGCAAACTTACCCATACAGGCTGATAAAAGGTTGAAGAAGAGGAAAGACAAGATTATTCTTGCTGTAGACAATGTGGGAGAGCTGTGAGTAGCCATGGCCAGCCTATTTCAGCCATTGCAGTCAGCCATGAGTGAGTTTTGAGGACACGATTGCAGATTCGGACCCTCCATAGTTGGGTGATTGTATCTAGGTACAAGGTGACAGCTGATTTGGATGTCTCAAAGTAGACAATATTTAATGCTGTTATGGTATAGGGCAATAGCTGCATTTGATTGATTTTCAGTCACTCTTTGCGACAAAACTCTGAATTTTCTCTCTATAGCTTTCTCTCTCATCACCTAGCCATTTCACAACCTTTCTCCGAAGATCTCAGCATTTGGATCCTTGGAGGTTGAGAAATTGCAAATTTCTTTGTTGTAAACTCTAATTTACAGCAGAAATTATGTTGTAAATGCTAATTTACAATAGAAATTAGGGTTTAGCAGTAGCCTCGGGAAAAGCAAAAAATTGAAAACTCCTAGACTTGAATTTTTCAGGGCTGAAGGTGAATTTCAACTATATTTAGGTGGAGGACTAGCCAGCCATTGAATTTGGGGCATTTCGATCATCTATGAAGTAGCTGAAGGCCAATTAAGGTGCCCAAATCAAGGGGCAAAACAAATTGAAGACTTGCTACTCACTTTGGGCAGCAAGGGGACTTTGGATTGCGAAGGGGATCGGGTGAATCATTGTAAAGCAACTTTTTCTTCAACAAAGCTAAAGAAATACCGAAAGGGGCACCAATTTTGGGGCCAATCGCGTATGCATTGTCCAAGATGAGTAGGTAAATTTTTATTCTCAGATTTGCATTTATTGTTTGCTATTGTAATCAAGTTGTAATTAGGGATTTACCACCCATCCACAGAAGGAAGGTTGGTTTCAGCCATCTAAGGTTCACTTTGGAAACACACGGATGGACAAAGTGATTACTATATCCAATCGTCCAGATAAAGGATGGCAAAGACAACCCTTAACCTTACAACAAATAGTAAAGATTGGGTTGTGATTTGATTGTTTGAAGCCACTCTAAAGAAATAACTTGTCAATATGCTGATATCAAGCCTTGGGAGCTTGCTTTAGGTCATAAAGAGCCTTGCACATGCGATATGCATGGTCTTCCTTTCCAAGCACATGGAAGCATGGAGGCTGATCAACATAAATCTCCTCAACATTTAGGAAGGCAAACTTCATGTTTATTTGATAAATGGGCCAATGATGGTGGGCTACAATAGCCAAGATAGTTGGAATAGTAGACATGTAGGTTGTTGGAGCGAAAGTCTTTGAATAGTCCTACTCTATCCTTTGAGCAAAACTCTTGGCAACAAGCCTAGCTTTGTGCTTGTCCAAGGTCCCATTGGCCAAGTGTTTGATCTTATAGACCCACTTCATGCCAATCACTTTCCACTTCCGTAGATGCAAAACCAATTCTCAAATATGATTTCACTTGATTGAATTGAGCTCTTCTTGCATATAATGAAGCCAAAACATCTTGTGCTAGAGCCTCCTCAATGGTAGTGGACTCTCCATCCTCTACGATCCGAGTCATAAGGGCATAGTTCACACAAAGTGAATGCCCTTGTTGTGCTTGTAGCTTTGGCTGATTGTTGTGGGCCCGTTGGCGTCTCGGGAAAGGATGTCGCTCATGAATCCTACCTAAGCTTCTAGAACCACCGTGACATAACATAGGGCTTCCTCCCATAAGAGAGGCTAGGGGCCTTAAAAATGTGTGATGCACCTGTATAGGAAAGGAACTCCCCCTTACTTGTAAAGAAGGCTCTCCCACATCTAGGAAAGAAGGCTGCCCCCTAGATGTCTCAACACCCCTTGGAAAAACTTGAGGGGATGGGGAAGGAGTATAAATACTCTTAGAAGAAGGAGTTGGTAAAGGTGGGGGCAGCAAGGAAGGAGGGGAGTAGTTGAAGATGAAGTAGAGGTGCCAAGAGGAATCTTGGAAGGTAATGGCGGTGCTGATGGTGGAGGAGGTGGTTGTGAAGTGATGCTTAGGGTTTGCATTGAGAATACATAGAATGTATGAACAAGACTAAAACACAAGAACTCAAACAAGAACGTAATAAAGGCAAAAATGCAAAACATAGACAGAGAAGCAAGAGAACTTTGAAGTGCATGAATCAAGGCTATAAATGGATGATGGAATGTATAGATGCTCAAAGGTAGAGCAATGGGAGTAGTCGGAGAGTAACGTCCATCGGAGACGGATCTCGAGGTCTGTAATAACCACCAGCGGAGCTGAATGCGTTTTTCTTGGGGGGGGGGGGTGCAGCCGGCTGTTTGAAGGGTTGGAACTCATAAACGCAGCAATGTAACCATCCAGAGATGGAGCCAAATTATCACGAGCAGCATTAGAAGGTTGGGTGACAGCTGCAGAGGGTGAGGATGATGCTGACGTGAGCTGTACGGAAGAAAAACGCAAGCTGCAGCAACCTTTGGAAGTGGTTGAACAGTAGGATGGCCTGCTCTAACTGAAAATGCAACTGTCAGGAGTGGTTGCCAGCAGCTGGAATAGTAGGCAGCAGCGGTAGATAGGGTGTTAGGGGCTGGTAATGATGTGGCAGCAATGACTAGGGCTGGACAGCCATTGAGTGGGGAGCTGATGGCTGAAAACCTGTAAGAAGAGTAATGACCTGCAAGAGAAGGGATGAACAGAATGGCTAGGCAGCCTCCTATTTATGATGTGGATCCTCCCAAAATTTGGGTTTTGGCTTATGGGACAGAAATTTTGGCAATCTTTTGAGTTTTGGGGCCGTTTTAATGAGCTAATGAAGATATAGTGTGATGCATTTTTCTTAAGCGGTGGAGTTGATGAAGATTCACTCGAAGGAGAACCACCGTTGGAGGTTGGGTTGGAGGTCATAGCCTCATGAAACACAATATCTCAGCTCACCATTATCTTACGGGTTTTGCGATTCGGTCTCTACATGCAGGTCAAGGTGTCAATGAGGGCATTAGATCAGGCTGATGACAGAGAAAGTAGGCGGGTTGATTGGAGAGAGTGCTGGTTGCAAAACAGGAGTGCAATCAGCTGCATTAATTGTGGCCGACCCGATGCAAGTGGTTGCAGCTTGCAATTAATGTAGCTGACTTGCAATAACAGGCCGCCATCCCCAAACAAACCGTGTGTGTAGTGCGAACTTAGCCATGGAATTAATTCATAGTTTGATAGTGTGGACACTAAAAAACACATCAAAAATTGAAATGCATTGAAATGCTAGGTCTCAAAACTGAAATGCGCAAACAATTAGAACTCCTATGCCTTCATCAAACTTTGATGGAGCTTACAACCAAGAGATGACAAGCACATAATACACAAGAATGGTAACAAATAGATGTCATTGGGGATGTGTATCTTTTAACTCAATGTGTTGGCATAATTAAGTTATGCAAATGTGAGATGCATATGTGAAGTGCAAGCTCTTTTGGGCATGACGATAGTCCAAAACCCAAGTTGGAAAGTGAGGGACATTGGCAAAAGTTGTGACAAGTTATAGATTCCTCAAAATATCACGGATGAGATTCTCGCCAAGATGAGAGGGGGGTCTTCAAGAGGAGGAAGTGGCTTATTGGCACCAATTCCTATGCTTACTAATGAGGAAGCATTGAATGTGGGCGTATCTTCAATTGATGCGGGAGAGGCCTCTATCATTGGTGGTGGGGGCTCCATATCCACATTTGGCTCTAGTAAAGGACAAAGAGTGGAGGCTCATGCGGCATTGGAGAGACAATTCTCTCTCTCAAGCTCACGGTCATATGCGTGGATCAGTTGTCTTTCTTAGAGAAAGGCAATGAAGTGCAGACATCGAAATTGTATGCATGGTGATTGAGTATAATCTTGCATCTAATGTCTTAAAGCAAGAGCAATGGAAGAAGATGGTAAAAGCCATTGCCAATGTGGTTCCATGTGAAGGATGGACCAGTGTTACACATAACGACATGAGGACGAAAAAGATTGATAAGGAGGAGTAGAGGATTGATAGAGCCCTTAATCTTATTCGGGCGGCATGGACAAAATATGGTTGCTCCATACTTATCGATGGATGGAGGATCGTAAGAAACGAGGCATCATCAACATACTCGTCTCATATCCACTCGACACTTACTTTTTGCAAGCCGTAGATACCGGCAAGAGGGGAAGAAAAAACCGCCACATTCAGCAAGCTATCATTAAGATATGTATCACCTTTTAAATTTGTTTCACTTTCTTTCATTATGATTTATGCATAGCTATCTATCTCTCTATTCTAATTTCTCTCTAATATCTTTCTCGATTTTCTCCCTCCCTCCCGTCCCTCCGCGGGCATCCAACCCCCATCTCTCTTCATTGTTGAATCTTCAAAGTTAAAACTTGAAAGACTCAACTCTCTTTGTCTCTCTTAACCTCCAAGTATTGTTACTTGTAATTTTTAAATTGTGGTTCTATGTCAGCCCCTCGAATGTGGTGCAAGTTGTTACCAACAATGCATCAAATTGTTAACGCATGGGCCGTTTGCTTGAGGTTGAGTTTTCCACGATTGTGTGGACTCTATGTGCAAGTCATTGTTTGGACTTGCTCATGGAGGACATTGGGAAGCTCAAGTGGATGAAAGGGTGGTTCACAAAGCTACATCAATTGTCACCTTCTTCACGGTAAAGGTAAAGGTGCTTGCGATGTATCGTGAGCATGGCACATTGGAGTTGAAGAAGACTTTTTTGACTGAGTTTACATACATGTGGTTATTGTTGGAGTGCCTTTATGAGACAGAGGAGGCCAAAGCCATGCAACGCTTGTACCTTGATGAGCAGTTTTGGCAGAAAGTCCGTGTCGTTGTCATTGTTGTGACTCCCTTTTATAGGGTGTTACGTATGAGTGATTACGAGGGATCTAGCATGGGCCTTCTCGCTCACTTCTTTAGAGTGGCATTAGTGGAGGCACATGCTTGTACAGTGATCACATGACACAGACACACAACGTGCACATGTTTTAGAGATAGCAAAGGGGAGATGGGCATGGATGTATAAGCCTATCCATGGTTTTACTACATTGATACATCTGGCCTACAAGTTATTGGCAATCATGGATTATCTAGAGAGCTCTGTTCGGACCAGCTTGCTTATTTGACTCATGTGGTCCCTATGGATGACCACGATGTAGTGTTGGAGGAGCTAGGATGCTATGCGGATTAAAGAGGGCATGTGGCTTTTGCTTCTTTAACTTGTTGGAGAAAAGAGTCACTTGTGAAGCCTTTATTTTGGTGGCAAAACTTTAGATATGCATTGGAGACCCTTAAGCCCTTAGCCATGAGGGTCCTTGCCTAGGATTGCTCTTCGGATGTATGTGAGAGAAATTGGAGCGTCTATTCTTTCATTCACACGAAGATTCACAATCTGCTTAGCATAGGATAGTTAGAGCAGTTAGTCTATTGTTGCACTAACTTGTGCATAATGAGGGCTATGATGAGCATGGATAGTTCGAAGCAAGTAAAGTTTAAACACTTAACCATAAAATTTAAATTCGATGTTTTAAGCTTTAAATTTTGAAGTTTATATTTTACAATTTAGACTTTAGCATTTATAATCTTATGTGCATTATATAGGTGAATGTTGATACATTCCAGTTGACGGGCGACACTCTTCGAAGTGTAAATCAGGAGGTGGACAAGGAGATGATTTTTGTAAAGCTCTATAGAGAGCTTAAAGCAGCAGATACTTGTGACACTCGCAGTCAGTGTGCTCGTGGGCGAGGATTTCAAGTAGGTGGTAGTAGGGGCATGGTCTCTCGGTGTCCTTCAACATCGAGGAGGGGTGGTTTGAGTGGCTTGTAGACATATGTAAGGCGGGGCTCTGGTAGTTCACATCTTGTGTCTCATGATGACATCCCTCCCTTTCCTACATAGCTGCCATGTAGGGAGCTATCATTTGATGATGATGGTAACCTCATCAGTTGAGGATGAGTACGAGTGTGTCTCATCATTCGATGGCAAGGAGTCATCTTTAGACTCTCTTGATGAGTGCTCAAATGGTTCTGATGATGATGATGATGATGATGATGATAGTGATGCCTCATCATAGATTCATAGGTCTCTCTCTTTTTTGAATCTACTATCATTGTATCCACATGCATGATGCTACTATGATGCACTAGACTGTAGTTGTATCGCATGTTTTGCGTAGCCCATGTGACCATGATGGTCACCCTCATGTATTCATCTTATTTTGTAATGAAATGGCTATTTCCACTTTAAATATGTATTCTATCATTTAATGATTTATGGTTTTTAAAAAAATCATGTTAATTTTTTCGTACTAATATCGTACCGTACCATACCGTATCATATTTTATTGTACCATGTTTTATCTAGGCATTAAATGAGCCCTTGGAAATGATGTGCTCTGTCATTGGTCCAAGGAAAAATGAAACATTTAATGCCTAGACTAAGGTTAATCGAAGTTAGAAAGACTTTCGAGTTCCAAGGACTTAGCGAATTAATGTGTGGATGGGTAGTGACAGTTTGTGGGCAGAACAAGAGTTTTTCCATACTTTCTGATTGCTGGAAATTCATTTCTATAGGGTGTGTCTTGCATTAGAAGGTGTGCCACACCTGTCAGAAGAAATTGCCATGCAGGGCTGCTTGAGACCATTGGGGGATGTCTAAGACTGAGGAAGGCTCATTCCAGCCAGGGTTTTGGGCAATTGCTGTTGTGTGCATTCTGTGGGTTGTTGGATCAATTGTGAGGTAGGCAATAGTAGATTACATGCACGTGGTCAGGGTAGGTGCAACAAATTTCTTCTCTGCTCCAACAAGAGGCAGTGGTAGAAGAGGAGGGCTTGTCAGCTGCACTATGCTTGCATTAATGTCTTACCCCCCTTTCGAAACTATTGGTGCCATTAGAATCGCCATCAAAGTTACCATTTGAAAGAGTCTCTCTCTAGTGGATTTTCTCTCTGCCAATTTTTTCTCCTCTCAGCAAATCTGAAGCACATCAGCACCCTTTTGTTGTCAACAAATGTAAATGCTGCTGTAATTAGGGTTTCTCAGCCACCTCATGAAGCATACCCATAGATGGGAGTTTGGTGATCAGAGATTTTTCTGTTATTTCTGAAATTATAGCAGACTCTGAAGTGGTTTGCCCATTTATGGTTTGAAGACCTGTATGCAGGTGTTCTTGGCCCAATTTGTGCCCAATGGTACTTGGAATCAAGTGGCAAATTGGGTCTTGATGCTGCTGGTTATTTGTGACAGCCATTCCTCCCAAATTTGTAGAGAGACTGGTCGTGTACTACAAGAATACAAGCTAAAGGAATATTGCAAGGGGCACTAGTTTTGGGCCAATTGGGTGTTGATCGACTCCAATTTAAGTGATAAGTACTTATTTCAGATTTGTACATTTATTGCTTGCTATGATTGTCAGTTAATCAGGTTAATCACCACCCTATCCAAGAAGGATAGTTTCAATAGAACTCAAACTCACATGCTTTGATATCATGATGGAAATTCAGCTTGTGCAGCATGGAAAAGAAAATAACTCACAATAAACAAATTTTGTAAAGGAATAATGTAACTGTCTTATGTACATGAAGCTGGCTCTCTAATGTGAAACAAATAGATCATGAGATACAATTGGAATGGTATTATATAGATGATCACAAAACACTACTCTAGTTAGAAAAAAATGGCTGAATTATGGAGCATGGCCAAAATAGAGCTGAAATATCTTCGCAAGTTTTCCAATGATGGGATTCAAGTTGTGAAGCATGTCTTGAAGCTCATGTCCTTACAACTTGGGAGTTTGGATTGACTCGACAATGAATGATGAGCTTGCTGCCACACAACTTTTGTTGCAGAAGGGCACACCAGTCTTTCAGAGTTTGAATTAAATGGTGCTTTTATGTATGTTCTGAATATATACAGGAGAGTGAATTGTGACAGGGATTGAAGATTGAAAGAGTGAATCTTTCAATCTTCAATCACCGTCACAATCGAGTATTAGGCTAGTTTAGGCTAGATCTTAATTTCTAGATTGCTCGAGAGAAGAATAGATGTTGACTTTTGTAGTCCTGCATAGTGGAGGTTTATGGTGTACATTGTTTGGTCTGAAATCTCATTGGCACACTAAATCTACTCGCTGTTCAAATTATAGTTTTCATTGCAGGAGGGACAGGAGCATGAGGTCAATGGTATTGATGTGCATCAATCCGCAACTGAGTCAACTGAGAGAGTTCTAGTGAGCATTTAACACTTATCTGGGTTCAGCTTCAGAGCTGCTAGTAAATTTCATATTATTGCCACTATATTACAGTATATTGACATTACACAATCCTTTTCAGCTGACTGCAGCAATAGGGGACTCCGAACCAATTCATGAAGCTAAGACCAATGCATTAATGGAACCAACCCCTGTCAAAGAGAAAGCTGTTAAAGACCACACTTCTCATGATATTGATCAAGTACTGGAGAAGTTAGCATCAGAATTTGAGAGGCAAGAAAGTCTATCAAACTCCAGAGGTTGATTCATCAATCTTCTTCACATCATTGTGGTTAGTGCTGCATAACTTTAATTCGTTTGGAAAAGCTTTCTTTTATCAAAGCTTCAATAAATTGCTCTAGCCGACAGTCTTACCTGGATGCATTGGTACCAGGTTGTCCAGTGGAGACATTCACAGAACCAGGTCTTGCTGTTACAAGCTTCAGGCTAGGCAAGTTCAAGAGTGTACCATAGATATTAGAGTGTACTCTTTTTAGTCGTACTTGCATACTGTGTAGAGTTTTGCAATTTCCTTTTATTTGATACTGACTTTAAGCAGCTACTTGCAGTGTGGAGTGCTTCTGTTGTAATATCTTTCTATTTTTTTCTATTACTGCCGTGCCTAATACTATGGCAACATTTGACTTTTAGATTATTGAAGGCTGCTTCTTTGTTATCAACTTTGAACACACGTCATTAGCATGCTGCCACTTACCATTAGCATCATTTAAAACATCAGAGTTCTTTCTTCGATTTTCAGATTATTGGAGACTGCTTTGTTATCAACTTTAAACATGCCTCATTAGCTTGCTGCTCAGCTTTACCATAATTTAGAACTGCAGAAGAGCCTTTTCTCAGTCCTTATCTGTAATCATTTTGGGTTTAACAAGTGTTATCCTGAATGTGAATGGGTGTTGCACTACCTTTCTAATTACATTCCACTTTGCTGTGTCTCTCCACTGCATTACACAGTGTCCTAGGCTACCTGAGCCCTTTTTGTAGAGCAAGTCTCTACTAGCAGGCCTGCTTGGAGTATCTGAGGGAACGAATGGTTGATTCTTGAATCTCAGCCCTGTTTACATAAACAACAATGGTGTGGCAATGCTTAATAGAGAATGTTGTTCAAACTGAAGGCCAGTAGTGTCTTCCCTTGTACATGTCTACTGTTGGCAACAGGTGCATGAGATATCTAGTTTTACACTGCAAGTCAGTACTGAAAGTATCCTTGGTGTTCCATTCTCTCAGGTGCAATGCCTGTACGAACTAATGACTTTCGGAAAGTACCATTCCGAATTTTCATGTGCAGGCTTGCAACAATGAAAACAGGGAGCACTTTTCTTTTGAATTTCCACATGCAGGCTTGTAAAAATAATCATGCGCAAATAAAAACAGATAGCAGTTCTTTTTGTCATGCTGTTACTAAAGGAGTTTGCCAACGACGAATATAGAATGCAGCATCTTATACTTAAGAATGCGAGCTGTACTCAAATATGAAAGATACAATATATTGGCTGTGTTTGGGGCACATTTCACAAAGCTGAAGTAAGATGGGTTCGATTTACATGGTAGTGCTAGGCTATGTAGATGATCAGAAATCAGTCTGGGAAAAGTAAGTCTGTCGTTGAACTCACTGCATTCGTTGGCAGGTAACTATGTTTTTCAAAATGTTGAAGATTATATGAGTAAAAGAAGCACACTGCAAAAGTAAAAATAAATAAATGGACAAAACATCAATGCGAGATAAAACACCTGCATTACTAATCTGTAGATTATCTTCAAACCTACACTTTGAAGACAAGCTCTAAAACATAAACTCTTAGGAGTGCTAGCTTTTGGACTTGGTGCACACGCCTGCACTTGAGGTCTCAAGCATGTTTAGAAAGTTGTATCTTTTGTTGATGTTAGGTCCAACTTTGGCTCTGCCACTTTTAACAAGATTTTACATTCCATGGTGATTTTGAAACAAGCAAAATTTATTTGTTCTCTTCATTGTTTACTAGCTATTTGCTAGTTTCCTAGTGAGATCTTTGTTTTTAGTTTTGTATCCTTTATTGTAGGATAAAGGGGCCAATATGGTGTCATTTTCCTTTTTTTTAGTGAGCTATAAATTCCTTCGAATAGTCAAAATAATGTACATCATATGACAATATAGAAAATTGGGGGCATTTCAATATTTTAAGTGACATTAAGAGGCCAATAAAGTGACACCTAAAGATGCATTGGTTTAAGGTGTTGCAAAATCTACAAGGGGAAAAAGTTATACATTGCCCACTTGTTTGACTCACATTAAGCTTATATGTAATGCATAAGAAATTGTTTCCCACTTGTTTGACTCACATTAAGCTTATATGTAATGCATAAGAAATTGTTTCATAGCGTTGTTGGTTGAATAGTCTCTTGGCCCCATTAACCTACATGAGTAACAAGATAGTTCTTAAGAGTTATAAATGTGTTTTATTTTAGTTGATTTGACCTATTGTAGGTATTATAGTAATTTCTATATTATTGTTATTTTGTAGAGGTGAAGGAAATTTCCTTAGTCATCATGATCATCTCTCTCTCTCTCTCTCTCTCTCTCTCTCATGGTTGGTATGATGATGATTATAGAGAGATTCATGTCTCTAGTGAGAAATGGCACTTGGTGTATGTACATATAAGCATGCTAATACACTTTTCAAACAGTTAGTGCAAAAAAAAAAAGAAATGAAAATAGTTAGCTAGATTGGAGTTAGGGATGGCTTAATGCACAAGAAATTGTTTCATAGCATGGTTGGCTTAGTAGTCTCTTGGCCCCATTAACCTACATGAGAAACGCAATAGTTCTTAAGAGTTACAAAGGGGTTTTATTTTAGTTGATTTGGCCTATTGTAGGTATTATAGTAATTTCCATATTATTGTTATTTTGTAGGGGTGAAGGTAATTTACTAAAGTCATCATGATCATCTCTCTCTCTCTCTCATGGTTGGTATGACGGTGATTATAGAGAGATGCATGTCTCTAGTGAGAAATGGCACTTAGTGTATGCATGTATAAGCATGTTAATACACTTTTCAAACAATTAGTGCAAAAAATAAGAAATGAAGATAGTTAGCTAGATTGGAGATTAGGATTTATTTTATGGTTTTGGGACGCGAGCAAGAGCATGGAGAAGGCTTGTGAGAGCTAACCATCAATACAGATTGCCAGACTTGGAGAATTGGTATGGTTATGCGTGCACACATTATGTTCTAGGTTAAGACCTTGTGTCCCGCCCATTGGTCTCAAGGTTGATATGTTGCAGTTTTTGATAGAAAAGAAAGTGAAGCATGCCATGTGAAAGTTAAAGAATGGGACAACTCATGATTATGATGGCTTAATGGTTTTATACTTTGCACATACTAGTGATATCTTGGTAGCAATGTTGGCTCATATTTTCAATAGAGCAGTTTGTGAGAGATTTCTAGCTAGTTGGTTGGATTGGATGATTATAGTGCCTTGTGATAGCTAGTAATTACATAACAATTATGATTTGCCATACGCACACCAAGACAGATCTATTGAGAAGCAAGCCTTAAATGATTGGGTTGAGAGGCATAACACAAGATTGAGAGGTCAAGTTGGTTTCAGATAGAGAGAAACCATGATTAACTATATCTTCACTCTAAGTGCTACTATCGAGGAAGGTAAAGTATCTAAGAAAAAGATATATGGTTGATGCTCAGATTTGTGTAAAGCCTTTGCTATGCTACTGTGTTGGACTCATGAGGAGATTATAGGGTATTGGTGTACCCGAAGAGATACCGTGGAGTATCTAGGCTTTATATGAGACGATGACAAGAGTATGGGAACCAAGGGGTATCTCAAACTTAGTTAGTAGCACTATCGAAGTGAAACAAGGATGCTTATACTCACCCACCTTATTTGGATTTGATATAGATGAGATCTCAGATTATATTGATAGAGGAGTTGAAGCCATCTTAGTTAGAGTGCTAATCTCAATGTTGTGTTATGCATATGACATTGTGCTTATATCTGACTCACTCGAAGGCTACAAAGACATTTGGATACACTATTAGTCTTTTTGCAAAGATAGAGCCCTTAAGGCGAACTTTGAGAAAATCAAGGTTATGTTATTCAGCACCTCAACCACTTGGGTGATGAGATTTGAGCATTCATGGAGTTTGTTAAATAGTATGCATACTTGAGAGTCACTTTTTAAGGGCCACAATTTTCTTGGAAAGAGACATCAAAGGCTTGGCTAGCATGGTCATATGTAGCATTGGGTGTATGGGAGTGTGTGTGTGCACATATACAGTTCCATGAACTACATAGCAAATTGTGGCTCTTTGATGTGGTGGTTACACCCAAACTTCTCTATGGGGCAGTCATTTGGGGCCTAAGTCTTTATCAACAAGAAAAAAACCATTGACAGAATATAATGGATAAGAGAGTTTCACGATGGATGGGAACATATAGAGACCATTGGTCATGATGATATCTTGTATGATATGAGCAAAGAGCTAAATCCCACATGAGAGAATCAAAGTGGAGATGGTGGCAACATCTATGGTGGTTGAAGCTTTGCTTTCAGTGATATTACATAGATTATACGAGCTACCTCAGAATAGATACCTATGACTAGCATGGGCTTCATCTAGATTGTTAGTAAGGGAGGGTGATAGATGTTGCCGGCATGCTTAGATAGGTATACGCATGAGTTTGCATGGTTTATAGATTGACATAATACCCCCTTATGATTACAGACTAAATTTCCTTACACTTGAGCTTAGCTGGTCAATGCTCAACCATGTGATCAAAGTAGACATATTGAGCTTAGATACAGAGAGGACTTGGGTTAGAGACCCCTTTTGTTATACGGCAAGAGGATGGCATACTATTAGAGCTATTTGGTTAGCCCTTTGAAGATGGTTTTGAGCTATATATGGATATTCAATTTCCACATGGTTTACGTACAACTATTCGGCAAATCTGCACCTCAATGCATTGAGGCATGCAAATGGGAGGGTATGGAGATTGAGGACCACATGTGCCAACTTTGTGACAGAGAGCTTGAGATTGAGGAGTATTACATATATCGACGCACATCAAATTGATAGTTCCATTACTATGAAATGAGTGTCAAGTACATGCCTTTATAGGTTTTGGATAGTACCTCTCCCCCTCACTGTGCTTATGGGATTTTGAACATCTCTTCCTAGAGCATACATTATTTGTCTATCTTCCAGCCTCTTCAGGGCATACACTTGGTCATACATCATTTGTTTTTCTCAACAATAATGAGTTGAAAAATATCTAAAATCTCTATTGTTAAGAACTAAGAAACTCTTCTTTCGAGTGGCCTTCTAGGCTAAGGTACTTGTTTAGTGTGTCCTTGATTCCAAAGACACAATTCAACTCTAAATCTACCCTTAACTTCTCCTTCATCCATGCTTATGTTTATACAACACTATTTCTTGTTTACAAACTCAAAATCTTGCTTTCCAAACACAAAACCTTGCTTGTGTCTTTCTTGCATTTACTTTTTGCTTTCTCTATTTTCATTTTTTTGATAAAAAATGCTTCACTATTCTCAACAATAGAATTGACCTAAATGCTCAACCAAAAGATGAGATGCTGAATATATTGTATGTTCAAGGCTTCAATAAACCTATTCGAAAAGCATTTGCTTTCGATCACTTATCAAGTAATAGCATGGACTCGTTCTACAAGAAAGCCCTTAGATTAGAACAATTTCTATCCAAAGAAAAGTTAGATAAAGGAAGGAAATTCAATAAGTCAACTCAAAAGCACCACAATGATGACAATAGTGATTCCAACTCCGATTCCGACCTGGAGCAGAATCTAGCAATGAGGAATCTGACTCCAAAAAGGAGGAAAAGCCCACTAAGAGTGAGAAGAAGAAAAAGGCAAGAAAACATTAAAAAAATGACGTAGAGTTGGAATAGAAGACCCCCATAGCCAAGCACGATTAGACAAATGGTTGTCATAGAATTTTTCATTACTACACCATTGAGCATAGGATTGGCTACTATCATTCATAGACAACTAGCATGGCCAAATCGTAGAGGAGCTTTCCCTCTAGGGGGTATTTCCTTGGATAAAGCACTGGTACTTAGTCGAGCGAGACACTAAAGCCCACCTAGAAGGAGGCCCAAATATCCTCACCATAGATAGATTCAAGCTATCACTGAGCATCATAGAAGAAAAGGAGGAGAAAAAGCCCACTAAGAGTGAGAAGAAGAAAGGCAAGAAAACATTAAAAAAATGACATAGAGTTGTTATTCTATGGAATAGGAGACCCCCATAGCCAAGCACAATAAGACAAATGGCTGTCATTGAATTTTTCATTACTACACCATCGAGCACAGGATTGGCTTCTATCATTCATAGACGACTAGCATGGCCAAATCGTAGAGGAGCTTTACCTTTAGGGGGTATTTCCTTGGATAAAGTAGTGGTACTTAGTCGAGCGAGACACTAAAGCCCACCTAGAAGGAGGCCCAAATACCCTTACCATAGATAGATTTGAGCTATCACTGAGCATCATAGAAGAGAGATGTCGAGGTACCTCAACCATAGAGAACTACATTTGCACTTGATGGAGATACTTCACCGAGGAAAATAACATTTCTATTTCTTTTTTTTCTTTCTTAGTAGTATCACTTACATTTGCACCATAGATATATTCTTAAAGAGTATATCACCAAACGTCTAGTCTCATAAGCATATCTTTTATCTTTTCAGATGAGAGAGACATTCTTTATATGTTTAAGTGTAGTCTCATAGGCCGCATTGGCCTTTTAGAGATGTTAATATACTCTCAGTCTCAATCTCTCTCTCTCTCTCATGTAATCTGTGTGGGTATATAGTTTTTATGGGCATCTACCTTAGAATATGTATCTTGGTACATGCAATATCTCATTAATAGGCCAGTGTTTCCGTGGGGTTGAAAGGCTCATGCACGAGGAGGATTAAAGTCTTGCAAAGAAGTTGCAATCCTTAAAGGGTCAAGCTAGCAATGAATCTCCAAACTTGGAAATCATTGTGAATAATTGTGATATTGTGAACCAATAAATGAGGCACAAGCTAGGAAGCATTTTGCATTACCAAACATACCTAGAGGATAGAGGTGGGATCATTTGACAATACATTTTCTAAAACTATCAGTCTAACATTTGTTAAGTGAGGAATACAATGGAATTTAAGCATGATTATCTAAGGCTTATATAGAAATGCAATGATGCATGCTTATGATTGATCAATTCACCATTCCTATTTTAGTTGTTTTTATGTGCATATCTTTCTTTTATGCCTCAACCTTGAGTCCTTCCTAATTAGTGCTACATATACTTCAACCCTTCTTCCAGTGACCTGTTTTACCACAAATGTGACACGTAGACTCCTTGTTTTTATCCTTCTTAGATTTGTCTTCCTTCTTCTTTGGGTCCTTCCCCTTCTTCTGAGAGGATTGACAAACCAAAGCTTCAGATTTTGAAGCATTGGTTCCTTTCAGTTGCTCCTCTTGGTCTAATACCATAGGAATCAACTCTTTCCACGGAAGAGTCTCCGACTTCCCTGAAGCAATCGAGGCAGAATAAAAACCATTGAAGCGAGGTGGTAACTGTGAAAGTAGAGTTATCGCCATGTCTTCAGAAGTGATTGCCTTCCCTACGTTTTGAACTTGCAAAAGTTGCCTTAGCTTGTTGATATGCTCCCACGTGGTTGATGACTTGTTGACACTCATAGTCCTCATTTGTGTTGGGATAAAGGCCCGTTTGATTTGCATGTATAGTACACGCACATTATTTAGTTGTACATGTGAACGCACCGGTGCCCTTACGTGACCTAAGTATAAATACATTTTATTCTTTGTGTATCAACACATTGTTGGTACACATATTGAATCGTACTTTCACTCTTCTCCCGCTTTGACTCTTTGGTGGTCACTCTCACTCTTCTCGAACATTTCTTGTGTTTAACCTATCACATGTGTTAATCTTGAGGTCTTGTCTTCTTAATAATAGACATATATCAATGCTCAAACCAACAAACCTATCACATGTGTTAATCTTGAGGTCTTGTCTTCTTAATAATAGACATATATCAATGCTCAAACCAACATATATTAGTAATGTCATTTTAGTTCTTCTTATGTTACATCTTTCTTTTATGCCTCAACCTTGAGTCCTTCCTAACTTTAGTGTTACATATACTTCAAGATCTAGTCAACAGTATACACATTTCAACACATTTCTTGGTGTTCATGTGTGCCAGTCTTGAGGTCTTGCCTTCTTAATAATAGACGCGTGTCAATACTCTTACCTAGCCTTTTATAATGGATATAACAAGAGCATATTGTATTGCCTTTAGATTGAAATGGCTTCAAAGTTGAATGCACTTCTTTAAACACTCCTAGAGTGAAGAAAATTCTTAGAAATGCATAACTTGTTGTCTTGTAAGATCATAAATCACGTAACTTTGGGATTGCTTATTCTCATGATCAACTATATCAATTTCATCTGCAATATTGTCTTTAACAATACTCAAGAGCCTTCACAATCATTTGAATTCTTACTAGTATCATGTTGCAAACTATTGCATTGAGAGCATAACATTTAACAAATCTAGTAGCATTGAGTTTCTTGTGCCTAGGAGACATTAACTCTTTGGATCTAGTTTGAGATGCCTTAGTTCTCTAAGCAAATATATAGCTCCATCTTCTAGGTCCTCATTTCATAGCTTAATTGACCTTAGCCACAATCTCTAGAAGATTAGGGTGTTATTTGTATTTCCCAATTTTAACATCTATCTATATGAGTGAGAGGTCACTATATAATTGTAGCAACTATCTATATGAATGAGGGGTAACAATGACACATGCTTTTTAGGCACCTATCCTAGTAAAGTCATAGACTTTGAGCTCTGTTACTCTCATTTGCAGGTTGACATGATTAAATGTATGCATACTGATTTGTTTCTTTTTTAGATAATCATAGGCATAGTTATAGTGATGCTTTTTCTTTACTTTTTAATCAACAAAACCTACATCTATTTACAAGGTCATTACATGGTAAGCCTAAAGCTTAGAAGGAATGTTGAAAAGCATGTCAATCGATGCTACATGAGAAAATTAATGCTACATTAGAAGGAATATTGTGAAAAGCGTGTCAATCAATGCTACATTAGAAGGAATGTTGTGAAAAGCGTGTCAATCAATGCTACATTAGAAGGAATGTTGAAAAGTGTGTCAATCAATGCTACATGTTGAGCTACATGAGAAATTTATCACTTTCACATGTAAATAGCATGAAGAATTTGCATATCATCAATTTAGTTTATTACCATTTCATATTTGTAGGCTACAATCCTTTCAGAATTTTGGTTGATAGCTAAGCCAACATTACCCTAGTCAGTCATCCTCAAGACCCTCGTGCAACATTTATGGGAGGGGAGAGTTGGGATCCATGGTTTTGAACGATACATTCTTTTTGGATAGAAATATAAGAATAAATAAGCTATAAGTGGCTTCTATAGTACATGTATGGCATAATGTGGTCTAATGATTTTAAAAGCTAGATTGTAAAGTCAAGGTTATAGGTTCACCTCCCCTTTGATTTTATCTTTCTTATTCCTACCTAAACTACACTTTTGGAAGGGATTTGGACTTTTAATTTTTTGCCTCTAGAAAAAAAGTTTATTTGGACTAAATAGCAAATACACATTAAAACAAACTTCTATTGACAAATTTTAAGACTTTGAGGGCAAGAAAGATTAAAAACATAAGCTTTGAAGGGGTATAAGACAAAAATTACCCTTAGTAGAGGAATTTAAACTAGTGATCTCTTATTTATAGCCCAAAGCTTTAACCATTGAATCAAACACTATGATGTTTGCAATTAAGGTTGCTTTTAAGCTCTTTAGTTTTATTTTTCATTTTTCCCAAATCCATTTCTATTTTTCTAATGGTTGCCCTCTACTAGCCTTTACTTCAATATCTTAATTTACTAGGGTGTCTTAGTTTACTCATAGATACGTGGATGGCCTTTGGATATTTTCAAGAGCAATACCATTGTTTACCTTAAGACCATGGCCAAAATGGAATGCAAAAAACAAAGAGGACTAGCCACAAGTGGAAGAGGGTAGAGGGTGCCCAAATCTAATGTTTATAATGTGTAAAAGTGAATAGAGAGCTCATTCTTATGGATGAAATTTGAGTCTTTCAATCTTCCATCTTTTTGTTTGGTTTTTTGTCACTCTCATTGCTTGAGAAGCAATGAAAGAGAGTGAGTGTGAGGTTGAGTGAGGGCTAGTAAGGGTGAAGCTCAGTTTTTGCTCCATCTCTTCTTCCCTCCTTTTTCCATAGCTTGAAGGGGAAGATCTTGAGTGAGAGGGAGCGAGGAAGTTGAGTCACATGCGAGTTGAGCTCTTGAAATAATAAGAGTCTATGTCTTATTGAGATAAGGAGAAAATTGAATCACCAATGGTACTTGTATTCTTACCATGTGATAGATGTAGGAGGTATTGTTGTACTTGAGAGAACTGGAACACTAAGGATCCAATCTCCCACTCATATGGTTGATACAATTTGCTTACTCCAAAACACATGCAACTATCTAGGAAGCCAAATTAGTGAAGAATTAGTTTAGATAATCAAGGTATATTAGAGTAGATTTGGTGCCATTGAGAGAAAAATTTAGAAAGATGTTTGAGCATTTGACTTTTCTATCTTTTGAAGGCTATGCCATGCATTTGATTCATTGATTTCTCACATGCTATTAGGTGTGCTTCATGCTAGACTTGCTTGAGAGCTAGAGAGGGAGGTAAGAGATTGGTTGGGAGTGGATAATGTGAGCACTATTAATGGGCATAGAGATTACTGTTGTGCATGTCGACTTAACCCCCACTTAGTGATTACCACCACAACCACACTCACTTGGTTGCTTGAACCTAATTATTGGAGTGAATAGAGTGCATGGCTGCCAATTATGATTGCTCAGGGGATTGACATTAGAGGGTTGATTTTTGGGGCTATCAGATTTAGTTTTCGAGATGTATAACTATGAACATGATCGTGGACATGTTGACTAAAATGGAATGAAGGGGCTAACCATGACTACCAACTAGAAAATTCATTCGATTGGCTCTAACATTTACATTTGAATTTAAATTTGGGACATTCTAATACTTAAAACAACCACAACACCACCATTGAGCGAGCCAAAGCAAGTAGAGTCGTAAAATTTTTTAACTATCAAAGGATATTATGGGTTTTAATGCCTATTCACGATTGCTACCATTAAGATCACTATGATTGGTAACCCTAAAATGATGGGGATCAAGACCATGACCTTGAAAAGACATATATGCTTTGTTGATATAGCTATTGGGAAATAAAGAAAAAAGAGAGAAGGATTTATAGAAGGAAGAGTTAAAGATCGTATAGGAGAAAGAGAGCTTCATCCCCACAGAGGAGGAGAAGAGATGAAGAAGAAGATCAGCATCAAAGGCACAAGAAGGATCCATTGCATATTCATTGAGCTTGCAAGGTATGCCCTTAATGCTCTCTATTTTCTTCGGGAAGCCATGAAAGCTTGATGTATGCTTTCTATCTATGCATCTTCTTGCTTCTTTTGAAAAAGAGTATTTTCTTCTCTCCATTTGCACCCAAGAAGAAGGCCACCATCTCAATCTTATCTTCTCTCTAGTTCCATCTCTTGGCCAAGAAACTTTGCCATAGACACCAAGTGAGGAGGAGGAGAGTTGCATTTGCCAATAGCTATAAAAAGAGGGAGGATTGCTTTCTGTTCCTAAAATATCCTAGTCCAACATGACTTCTTCGTGATTGAATTTAATGTTTTCTTGATATCACAATTGGATAACTTGCCTACTTAAGACCAAAATTGGCTTGCTTGCTTAAGACCAAATCTACCTTACTTACTTTAACACTACAACTGTGTTTCTTGCCTACATAAGACCACAACTAGGTTTCTTGATTTCATAAGATCACGACTAAATTGCTTGCATGCTTAAGACCACTTTCCTCTCTTAACTGCTTAAGACCAAGACTATGTATGCATGCTTAAGAGTAAGATAATGTATGTATACCTAAGAATAAGATCGTGCATGTATACATGCTTATGACTAAGATTGTGTATGTAGGCTTAAGGGCAAGACTACTTAAGACCAAGATTGTATATGAATGCTTAACACTAAGACTGTGTACGCATACCAAAGACTAAGATTGTGTACTTGTATCCTTAAGACCAAGAATGTGCATACATCTAAGGCTAAGTTTGTGTACTTGTATGTTCAAGACCAAGACTGTGTACTTACGTGCTTAAGACCAAGATTGTCTGTGCATGCTTAGACCAATACAATTTTTGTTTGCTTAAAACCAAGACTATGTATGCATGCTTAAGACCAAGGATGTGTATGCATACTTAAGACCAAGATTATGTACTCGCCAATTTAAGACCAAGACTATGTATACTTGCTTCAAACCAAGACTATGTGCTTGCTTGCTTGCCTGACTACACGGATTTTATATTTGCGAGCTTTTCTTTTTGTTCTTTTGCAGTCCATCATTTTTTTTCAAACTTTTTATGTAATGTACCCATTTTACATATAAACATCTCAGTGCAACATACCCCCACATGGAAATATCTAGGTCATGCATGATTTGCATGCATACATTCATAGCATGATTGACCAAAATAGGAAAATATCCTAGTTCATGGTTTTCATGCATACATTCTATTATAGGGTACCTTGCTTGTGTCTAAGACAAAACATGCATACGAACTATAGACATGAAGTGACACAAAAAGAAAATAACAATTCGTCAATATTACTAAAAGAGTATGCCACTTTGCATTTAGATCAAAGCTTTCCAAAAAACATAAAAACAAAACCAACATGGCATACTCTCAACATAACCAACCGATTTAGGGTTGTGTCCAATACATGAACACACATCAATAAAACAAAACCAACATGGCATATTCTCAACACAACCAACCCAAAACTAGTAAAACATGCATACCATCAAAGATCCTAATGGATGCAATCTCCAAGACAAAATTGGCCAAAGTCTCATTTGTACTAGCGAACATTTTTTAACATTATATACCAACAACCGTCACTTGGGCTTCCGTGTGGAACTTAAGGTAAAGTAATGATATGGAAAAAAACCAATATAGTGACATGCCAACCACACATAGTCACATGGTATGGTATCAACATAACCAATTACAAAGTAGAATGTCAGACTAAACAACATACTAAGGTCGCATGACATACTTCCAACCATGAAGCCAATATTTCTTTTCTTCAAGTCTTTGAAGCATGAGAAGAGAGGAAGATGAAGCTTTCCACCATAGAAGCTCAAATGGAGCTTGAGAAGAAAGAAAGGATCCCTGCTTTGCAAAAAGTAGTAAGACTTTTAGTCTCCTCCAGCCTCTTGTAATGTTTCCTTTGTCCAAAAGCTCCCAAAATGGCCTTAGAATGACCACGACATGCTAAAGTGGCCAAGAAACCTCCATCTTCTTCAAGTTGCCTGTCAAGATCCTCCAAGATAGTCACAGTTTTCTTAACAAGAAGCCTGTCTTGATGTGACAAGTCTTGTTACCAAGCTTCTAATTAGAGTTCTTTGTCTTAGTTCCTGTAACTTGATGGTAACCATGAAAATGACTTCTGAGACAAGACCTAACCTATGCTTGAAAATGATCTAATGAGACTGATCTAACCTAATAGCTCTGATACGAATGTAAATAAGGATTCTTAACCTAAGCCGATTTAGCCTAATTCTAGCCTATGAACATGAAATTGACAAGAAATGGACAAGAAATTGGCAAGAAATCATAGCTAGAACTGTCATTAACTATGAAATGAAATGGTTACAAGGGGAGAAGCAAACCAAACTTCTTGTTCCAAAATAGCATGATCCCAAATTTAGTGGTTTCTCCCCTATTTATAGGTAACCCTAATCTAACCCTAGCAAGCCTTAAAATTCCTACATTACATAGCAAGTAATGTCTAAATTTCTACAAAGAATAAACAATCCCTAATGCTTCTCTCTTTGTCACTAAATAATCCTTTTTAGCAGTCATTAATCTTCTACTTGCATAATATATTGGCCTAAACTAGCTAGGTATTTTTTCTTGCATGAGCACAACTCCCATAGTTCATCAAAAGCATAGACAAATGCATGGAAGGGTAGGTCTCATGCAAGACGGAGACTATAGTATTGGAGCCACCACCAGCATTTTCTTGAGCACAGTGAAAGCTTTCTCCTCCTCCAAACATATTGCATGCCTTTCTTGGTTAAAGTAGTAAGGGGAGAATAGATATGTGATAAATACCTCAAGTATCTATTGTGCCACTTCACTTGACCTTTTTTATTGCTACTATCTTTTTGGGATCTATTGCTACACCTTCTTTATACAGTACATGGCCCAAAAGTGCTTCATGCTTTGCTACAAAAATTGACTTGAAAGAATTCACGGACATGCCAAAATTCTTGCACCTATCAAAGCAAAGCCTAAGATGCTTTAGGTGCTCATTCCTCTTGCCAAACACACAAAGGTTGTCTATAATTACTCTCATGAAGGTTATCAAGTGTGGGTCAGTCAAATGTCTTGTTTGTAGCTCCTTAGAACTCTAAAAGTCCATTCTTAAGGCCAAAATTCCTTATAGTACTGACATAGATTCCCCATTTTGTGATAAGTCTTATCCATGTCATTCAGATGCATCCTGATTTGATTATATCCTAAAAATCTATGTAGAAAACTATATGTCTCATGTTCTACTACATCATTAAGCAAAGAATCAGTAAACACTATCAAGAAACTATTTGAAAATGTGGTTGCATTCAGCTTTCTAAAGCCCACATGTACTCTAAACTTCCCATTCTTCTTAGGTACCACAACAATAGGAGATAACCATATCACTTCATTAATTGGCTTGATGAAATCAACCCTCAACAACTTGCCAATCTCGTCCTTGACCTACTTAGCATAGTTCAGATTCATCCTGTACCTCTTCTAGATGATTGGATTAGTATCCTTCTTTAGATTGATTCTATGGTGACATATGGCTAGATCAAACCCCTTCATAGCAATATAGTCCCAAGAAAAGACGTCTTGAAACTCCTTGCACAGCTTAATGATATCTTGCTTGAAGTTCTCCTCCACATGCTAACCTTGATAGGTTTAGGCTCTTCTTCCAAATTCAGGTTAACTTCTTGAACTTCATCCTCCACCACTCTTGCAAACTTACTCATGGCGTATTCATATCTTTGCTCAACTTGAATAATGGCCTTCTGTCTTTCTTCATCCTGCTTATCAAAACTGTCCATACACTCTTCCTCCTTAGTTTGCTGATTTTTAGGTTTCCCTTACTATCCAAATTCAAGAAAGTTGGTTATAGGGCCCTGAACCACCTTAAACTCCCCACTTTCTAACCCCACCTAAAATTCAAACTACTCTTCTTGTACCAAAGAACCTTTAGGATGTTGTACTCTTGACTAGGCTTGATCAAGAGGTTGAACAATTTGTTGTTTAGCAACTGGATTCCCAGCAATTCTAGGGTGCTCCTGATACCCTTGAATAAAACTAGCAACATCTGTCTCAAATATTATAACTACTAAGGGGTTTGCTTAAAGAAATTGTTCCTCCTCCTAATCTTCCACTTCTGAGCTACCAATTTGTGAATATGAAGACTATTATGTGCTTTATTAAAGATGTTACCATGGTAGAAATATATTATGATACTACATTAAGCTATTTCCTTTGTTCTTGTTTTCCTTATGTGGTACTATCACAAAATTAAGAAAATTTTTGGTGGTGTGGCAAGATAGAATTTTCTTACCATAAATTTCCCATTTTATTGGTATTCTCTTAGGAGCTCCATATTTTACTATGCAATCAAGGAAGACTACCATCAATAGGCACTCTAATAGACTAGGAAATAAATGAAATGGCACTATTGGGAAGAAAGAAGCAATGGAAATAATAGGAGCCCTATAACCAATGAGAAATTGATAATATTTATAACAATGATAAATTTTTATAAGAGATTCATTCCTCAATGGAGAAGACACAATGCCATCTTGATGCAAGCCTTGAATGATAGATTATTCCTACTATCAAAAAAAGTTGAAGAAATTTGCAGCTTTATAGCCAACTATTTGGGAAGAAATTGAAGAACCAAAAGCAAGGAAAATGGTTAGCAATTGTAGATTTGGCTTTCATTAAGGATTTTCCCAACACCATCAAGTGGGACATTGCGAAGAAGCTTCAAGAGTCAATGTTATTGGAAGTTCACAAAATCAAGGAAGAGAAGAATTGGAATCTTATGGTGAATGCCCAACAATAGGATACATAAGTTGTATGGTGTACTAGCAACTTTATGTTCATCTAAGTAGCAACTCATTGCAAGTTGGATCATAATTTCTTCCCAACCTACACTATTGAGACCCTCAAAATCTAGTATTGCCACAATGATGATACAATTGTTATCATAATGCAAATGGACTTCAAGAACTTTAAAACAAAATTTCTCCCCCTTTGCAATGGCATCAAATTGTATTTCAAAATATTGAGAAAGAAGAAGTGGAGGAAATGCTAGATAGAGAGTCCTCTAGAGATTAAAGAAGGTAGAAAGCATTTATTCCCATCTATTGACTAGTGACAAGCTAGGTGCTACTACTAATTCTCTAATCAATGACCCAATGAAGAGACAAGCATTGGAGCGTCTCCAAAGGTATGTGAGAAGACAAAAAGTGAAGGCTAGAGCTGAAAACAAACTAGCAAGAGGAGAATTCTTTGATATCCTTGCACCACTCTTTATAAATATCCCAATGGCTTAACCAAACCAAGTTTATAGTAGTGTGTATAGCCAATATTTCTAGGATCCTAGAGCATTGATTGGAAATATTCCCTATGACTTTCAAGGTTGCAACATTTTAGTGATATGAAAGATAGGCAATATAAAATTTTGGCACATAGGATGACCTAAAGTGAGCCTTCCTCACCAAGTTCACACATGAAGGATTTGAAGAGCAAATAAGAAAATAATTCATGAATCCAAGTAAATTAGTTGGGAATGGGTCACTAAATCATACATCTTTGGAATGGAGTCAATACTTAAGAGATGGTCTAACAGCAACCTAGATAAGGAAATTCAAAAGGGAGTGTTCTTTTGAGGCTTGCAAATAGGAGTTTAAAAGTCTGTGGAACTAAGAAGACCAGAAAAATGTGCAAGCTACAATTTGGAAGGTGCTAGCTATAATGAAGCTTAAGTGAGATGATTCACCATGAATCTAGAAAGAGGAATCTTGTCTCCCTCAATGCTAGGAGTAGTGTATCAACCTAACTTAGTTTTGGGAATTGAACCCTACCCCTATCAACAAGTGTCTACCATACCCTAGTATAGTGCTCCAACTGAACAGTGACACCAAATAGTGTTTTTCCTATTCCTCAACAGAGTAGAAATGACCTCAAATAGTTCCATAGCAAGTGTTGGAATTTTGATGCTTCTAGACATGATCATGAGCTCAAGAACATAGTTATGGCAAATGATACTTTAAAGTGCTTATGGTTGTGTGTGAGAGAAAATTTGTGTGTGGAAGAGAGAGCAAGACACAAGCTAGCTACAAAGTAGAAATGTATTCATACCCAAAAGTGTTTGTTACAATGAGAATGAGCCTCTTATATAGACTGAGGCAAGTGGCTCACTTACATCATCAGTTATGTCAATATCACATGGGTCCAACAACTTCTCTTAAAAGAATCTAATTACATCTCCCCATTTTTTCACCAACTAGAGGAGAATTCACATGAGCCTATTAGAGAGGTATATTTCAACACCCTCTCTGGCTCAAATAATAGGCAAAGAGATGGATAATAAATAATTGGGATAATTGGGTTAGAAACATCTAGTAGCACTAGTTAGGATTACACAAATATAGAAACTTTTGGTACTTGAATCTTAGGATTACCAAGAAAACAAAACACTTCTAGGACTTACAAAGTCTAGGGATACAAAATATGGAGGAGATACCAAGATAAAAGAAACCTTGCTTCTATAAAATAAAATTTTATGCCCTTCAAATTATCCAAGTAAGAGCTAAGCATATTTCATTATACTTAACAAAAAGTATGAAAATTAACTCTCAATGAAAGAGATAACTCGAACATAGAAGATCCAAAATTTGTTGATCCTAATAGGAATAGTTTATCAATGAAGAATTTCTTTGTTGGGCACCTTCATTGAAGATTTATGATGATGATGATGCATATACTTCTTCTGCATTGTTGCTCTTGACGGAGTAGTCTAAAAATAGTCTCAATAGCCCTCCCTAGCTTGTAGCATGGAAATGTGCTCGTCTCTTAGTCTTGTGCTCTTGTGGTTGTAGAAACTTGTTATATGTTATCTTCATGTTGTGCTCTCCTTGGTTATAGATATTCTTCAATAAGATTAAAAGAATATAGGGGGTAAAGGGGCCTATGCCTAACCGCCCATGTATTCATTACTCTAACATTATCCACACACATGGCAAACACCTATCATTATCATTTCATTCTTTATTCTTTTAGTGACATTTGGATAATGCAAGATTGGTCACACATTTTGACTATTGGAGTTCCCGCATTCTATGTTATTGCTCTTGCTCTCTCACTTCTTCCACCATATCTCTTGCTTCTACTCACGTGCTTCCACTCACAGCTTCTGCCTTCAACTAGTATCAAAGCTAAGATCAAGGAGCTTCACTGGACATTTGCTTCAGCTTATAACAATATTTACAGTAGTTCATTTTCATGGCAACCATAGCTTCTTCCATTTGAGGTAACAATTTGACTTCAACTTGCTCCAGGGGTGTTTGAGCTTACTTTAGGGCCTTCCAAAGGCTTGATTGAGCACTAATAAGTTTTTCTTACTCTCACAAGTAGTAGCACTAGTAGCATAATCCTCCCATTAGTTTAGCATGATTTGTGCATGATTTCTAGGCTGTTTAAATAGCACATATAGGTAGCCTACTTGGTCCTTGGGACTCATTGGGCACTCTTGGACATTTGGGCAACCTCTAGCACACTCGTATGCATTGGCCACTCAAGTTTTGGAGCTCCCAACCTCTATTACTTGTTGTAATATGTAGTTGACATGTTGTAGTATAGGTCTAAATAGGGTTTTGTTAGTCACCATTGGAGCTCACTCGTATCTCTATTGATGGTTGTTTGCATATGCATTGATGGTGGGATGTTTGGCAAATGTATTGAGGTGCTAATGGATTAGATTTGAGCTTGCATTGGCTTAGTTCAATAGAGATTTCATTGTTGTAATATAATGGGCAACAAGTATTTGTTTAGAAAGTCTTATGCCTATTGCTCTTAGATGTTATTCAGATGCTTTATTCATTCTATTAATGGATGCCATTGATGGTCTACAACTGTATGCTATTGAAAGATTTTGAGCTTCAAATTTGAGCTTGGTGACATTCATCTTGGATGTGGCTGCATGCCTATGTTACTCTGGTGGCTTACATAGTTACAAGCTTGAACACTCTCTTGGGTTTTATGCTACCGGCTTATGCTTCATGTATCTTGGATACTCGGATGGCCATGTACTTGATGTTTTGAGCTTACATTACTAATTTGACATTTAGTTTTGTTTCAATGGGAGTTACTTGCACTCCTATGATACTTTACATTTGAGCAAAGCTTTGGGTTTATGCATGTAGGCTTACTTAAATGAGACTATGGGACTCGGTTGAGTTATGTCTATGCTAAACGAATGCTATTTGGATGTAGTTATTTCCCAATGGCCTAATTTGATTCATGCTTTTGAGCTAACACCTATCTTTGTCAAGTTGTTGTCAGTGATGTATTCATCCTACTTGGCTATCTATGCTCATGAGCTTCTTTACACTTGCTCACTCAGTTGTGTATTTGGCAATTCTCTTTTGCTATCTTTAAAACCTACTATATATATGATAGTTATGTCTATTGGGTGTCTCTTTCTCTGACACATTGAGTTTGACAGTACTCAATATTGATTGCATGCTTAGTGACTACTAATGGTTTATACATATTCCACTTCTTGCAAGATATACCTAGTAGTTGTAGATTAGATTTTATCAGTTGGTTGCTCACACTTGGCTTTGGGTTTACTATAGTCATTATTTTTAACTTACTGCAATTATGGGTTTATGTATCCTTTATGAGTGTAGATGCTTTGACTTGCTGTCATTCTTTGGTAGTTAGTAGACAACCCTACTCTTTGTAGTTTTTTCTCTATTAGACATTGTCTTGGCTATGATTTTGGATTTTTTGTTGTCATTTATAGCAACCTATTTGTCTTAGATTTTGCTTTTATTTCTTGCATTATGGCTAGTGGGTCAAATGATAGTGATATCTTCAATATTGATAAGTTGGATGGCACAAATTACATCTATTGGAAGGCCCAAACCTAGTAGGTTCTAGTGCAGAAATTGTAGATTAAGCCATTGAGACATGAGGGTGTAAAGCTCAAATGCTTTGATGTAAAGGATTGGGCTGAACTGGATGAGTTATATAAATCTACAGTTATTTTGTCCCTCTTTGAGTAGGTCTATTATAATGTTATCTTTGAAGCCCAAACCGCTTAGTAATTATGGAATAAGATTCGTAATGTCTATGATAAGCATAGCCTTGTCTCTAAGATGTATTGGCTGAAGCAACTCATGGACCTTTATATGAAGGAGGGGACTTCTACGTCTACCCACTTAAATGAGTTTCATTTTATTTTTAACCATTTGTCTTCACAAGGGATTGAATTTAAGGACAATCTTCCTTCCTTGTTCTTGCCGGTTACACTGCCTAAGTCATGGGTTAGATGATGTATTTCCTCATCCTATTGTACTTTACATTTGTACTTTGTCACTTTTTTCTTATTCCCTCCTTACTAGGGACATGAGCCCCTAAGAGACACACCAAGAGAATAGAGAAACTCCTACAAGGAATCTATATTGTCACACCAACAAGTATGTTTTTTATATTTTAATCAACCATAATAAGAAAAACAACACCAAGAACAACTAATCTTCACATAGCATCATAGAGTGAATCTCCCACAGATTTATCACAACAAAACTTCAATATATTTTTCATAGAAACCATCAAAGAACCAAAGAAATACAAAGAAATGATCAACTTTGAATGGAATTTATCACATAGTATTCATATTTTATCATCTTCCTAGTTTTCATAGTATTTTTCTCAATCTCTCTTATGTAGATATAATGTTTCTTCATAAAAATTGGCTATCTCTCATACACTATCTTTCTCACATATGGTCTCTCTCAAAAGTACATGAGAATAACAAAGAATTATACTTAATAATTCTCTCTTGGTTGTGGATACCCTTCCCAAGGGGTATGCCTAATCTAAAGAGGCTTTAGAGCCACTATAGTGTCCCTTGAGAGCTCATCAACATCACCATCACTTTAATCTTCACTTCAAGTGTGTTTCAGCTACTTCTTTTGCTTCTTCGAGTGATTAAGAGCTTTCATTTTTATTTTTCCAAGATTAGAAAACAACCCTCAAGTTAAAATTCCATCCATCAAAACACTTATAGGATTATACAAAAGATAATAGAATGCCTATAAAATCTCAACAGTACATTACAAAAGATCTATAGAAGGCATAAAATCCATATGGCTCAACCTAGAACCAACTCAAACCATAAAAAATCATCCAACACACTCTCAATCATTTCTCAAACCACTCATTTACAATCATAACCTCTCAAAAAAAAGAAAATAGATCAAAACAAAAGCAAAAAAAACCTATCAACACATCATAACTCGACCAAAATCATCATGAGCTTCTCAAACCTATTGAATCCATTCTAACATACTTCAAAACCATCAAAAAATCCATCAATCAACTACAAAATCAAATAAAAATCACCAAAATCCTAATTAAAAGTAGCTTAAAATATAATTATTTTAGTACTCAACAAGGAACATTTGTCTTTAAGTAGTAGGTTGTTAGGGGTAAAGGCACTTGTGCCTTATCACTTGTATATTCATTACACCAACAATACCCACACATTTGGTAGACATCCATCATTGTCACTTCATTCTTTATTCTTTCAGTGACATTTGAATAACGGAAGGCCAATCACATATTATGACTATTGGAGTTCCCACATCATGTGTCTCTTGCTCTTCCTCTCGTGTTTTTTCCACCATAGCTCTTGCTTTCACTCATCTTCTTTCACTAAGGACTTCTCCCTTCAAAGAAGCTTCAAAAATTATTATCAAAATACCAATGCCTTAAGATTGTGCATGTAAGGAGCATATGAACTAGAGTAAGAGTAGAGCAATGAAACCTAGTATGAGTTTTTGAGAGTTTCTTATTTTGTAAATGAGGGCCTTATAAGCATTAAGGTTTAAAAATATTATTATAAGCTAAAAATCTTATATATTTAAAAATGGTTTGGTGAAATGATGGCCATTGGTTTGCTTTAGATGAGCTTGGAGAGTACTAGCTGTGATAGTCGCTAGATGATCAGCACAAGCTATTGATGGAGATTCCATCAAGTTTGCAATCTAATTGTGTTGTCAACGTTGAGGTACTAGTTTACATGGCATTTAGTATTTAGCAAATTGCCACTTGATCCTCCTTCAACCAAGTTGGTGGTTGATGATTAATCAGGTTGGGTAACGTTGATGATTGGGCTTTTTAAACTATAGTGATTGTTAGAGCAAACAAATGTATTAAAGCCTTTCTAAATGTAACTACCTTTCTCTCAATAAAGGGAAGATAGAAATAGAAGATATTGATGACTCTAAGCTTCCTTTTCATAGAGAGGGAAAAAAATGAAAGGGAATCTCTCTCTCTCTCTCTCTCTCTCTCTCTCTCTCTCTCTCTCTCTCTCTCAAAATCAACAAAGTTGGAGAAGACAAAGGAGGCGAGAATGCCAAAGTTGGTAAAGAGAGGTAGGTGAGAATAAAAGAGAAAATAGTGGGTAGAATAGAGCGGAGAGTAGGTGAGGACTAAGATGAGAGAATTGAGAAAAATAAGGATAGAAAAGAGAGAAAGTAAGAGATTTGAAAACTCCAAGATGGATAAATATAAGAAGAAGACTAAGTGTCTAATGACATCCTAAAAATGATCTGAAGAAATACTCACAAAACAAAGAAATGATTATTGAGAACCTTTGTCTAGGCAAGGATGTTGCCTGCTCTTGTACCATGTTGGAAATTTCGTTCTTCCACACATGATCATGAGCTCAAGGATATAACAATGGTGGATGATACCTTAGAGTGCCCAAACACATGCTAGCTACAAAGTAGAAATGTATTTATGTCCAAAAGTATTTGCTATAGTGTGGCTTGCTTACATCATCAATGGTGTCAATATCACATGGGTCCAACTACTTCTCTTAAAAGAGTCTAAATATATCCCCTCCTTTTTCCACCAACCAAAGGAGGATTCACATGACCCTATTAGAGAGGCATATTTCAACAATAAGAATAATGGGATCCTACCAATTGGAGCTAGCCAAGCAAACAATTGAAATAGGAGATCTAAATCAAAATTAGAATAGAGCATTTTCTACAACAATTGAGCTTTATATGCAATGATCATTGAGACAACTCAAAATCCTACTACAACTATATCGGGAGGAGAAAGTTTGAAAGACTAGTTGTCAAACTCATTCACCAATATAAAAAAGGAGTTGATGGATGTATAACTTAAGAGCTACACACCTTGAAAGTGAATATTGCTAGTGTTTCCAATGTCATAGGCTTAACCAAAGATGTCCCTAGGTCAAACAAATTGTATGGAAAATGCCATCGTGGGATATTTAGCTACTAAATGTACTCAAAAATCAACTATTCAAGGAGCCTTATGTTCCTATTACTTGAAAAAGAACCTTACAAAATATATTTTCTCTCTAAAGAAGATGCATGCTAGATGAAAGAGAGAAGAAAAAGTAAGGTCTAATTTGTTGAAGTCCAAAATGACAACCCAAGATATTGGGCTAGATCCTAGAGAGTTTGGGTCCTCCAACTTTTGCCCTAGAAGGTTTCCATCCCAAAGTTACAGAATATGACAATATGGTTGTGGTCAAAGGTCTAGAATGCTATAGATGTGGATAAAAATACCACCTTTTTCCAAATTGCCCTAATCACAGAATATTAATGGGCTAGAAGTCATTGTGTAGTAGATGAAAAGACAAGGACCACACTACAAAAGATTGCTTGAGTCCATTTGTATAAGTGCCTCAAATAGCCAACTCAAGGTATAATAATCTACCTCCAACTTGGTGGAATTGGAAGTAACTATTAAGCATGCCAAGAAGAAAGAGATAATAGTTCCAAAAGAGAATTTTCTCAAAATAGCTTATAACATTCAATCCCCTAATAGATCCATTAAAATACTACAACATAGAACAGTGCAATACATAGCACTCTAGTTACACTACCCATCAATTGATAAGCTTCTAGTTGAAGAGGAATTACATGTAGCTAGTTGATTTGCACGAGCTCAATAAGAGACTTTAAAGACATTTCAAGAGATCGATAAAGAAATCCATGAGTCAAAGAAAGTGGACATACCTTCATCCTTGGGAGAGGCAAAAGTCCAATCCATTTTTAAGGAGAGAAGAAGGATGATAATGGGTATTACCCCATTTCCAAGACATTTGGAAAAGCCGATGGAACCCATAAAGGAGTATGAGCTAACTATAGACCTTTAGATATTTTAGTCTAACTTGACATTTTGTCAATTATTGATACTATTCACTATTTGTTAAAAAGATTCAAGAGCATTCTAACAAGAAGATATGCACTAAGAATTGCCAATCCTATGACCATAACTAAACTTAACAAAGCTCCAAATCTTGTGAAGGAGGTGGATGTGGCCAATGCCTTCTTGGATCCTAGCACTCCAGAGATTGGTGTATGGATTACTAGGGGGTATCTCAAATTTAGTCACTTTAGTAGCACTATCGGAGTGAAACAAGGGTGCTACCCACTCACCCACTTTATTTGCGCTCTGTATAGATGAGATTGCAAACTATATTGATAGAGAAGGATGGACTAGAGCTAGTTTAACTAAAACATTGGTACCAACATTACTTTATACAAATGATATTGCACTCATATCCGACTCTAAAGAACTACAAAAACATTTGGATGCACTATCATCTATTTGTAGAGATAGAGACCTTAAGATGAACCTTCAAAAAACTAAGATTACAGTATTCAACACTTCAACCACTTGGGCAACGAGATCTAAGTATCAATTTAATTTTGATGAAAAATTGGTGGAATTTGTTTGGCAATATATACACTTGGGATTCACTTTAAAAGGGCCACAATTTTCTTGGAGAGAGACATTAGGGGCTCAACTGGCACAAGTGTGCATGTGTATAATTCCATAAACCACATGCCAAATTGTGGCTCTTTGATACACTGGTTACATCCACACTCCTATATGGGCAATCGTTTGAGGCTCAAGTCTCTATCAAACAAGAAGACAACCATTGATAGACTATGACAGACCAGAGAATGAGTTTTACGATGTATAGGGGCACACAGAGTGACCATTGATCATGATAAAATCATGGATGATACAAGTGAAGAGCTTGATTCCACATAGGCCATCAAAGCAAAGATGGGTCAACACACCTATGGTGGTTGAGGCCCTACTCTAGCTAGTTACTTTTTTACATAGATCCATGACTAGCATTGGCTTCATCTAGATAGTTAGAAGTAGAGCATGACAAATGCTACTAGTATGCTCATGTGGGCACATGGATGAATTTGGATAGTTTACAAATTGATAGATTATCCCTAGTCTAGATTTCCATTGTCTATTTTAAGAGAGTTTTGACTGTCTATGACATGTGATATAGTTTGAGGATCAAAGATGTTGGAGATTTTTCTGGGAGCTTCAAAGGTGGAAAGCTATTATTCTATTGAAGAGAAGGCCCCCATAGCCACATCTAATTAGACAAAAGATTGTTGCTAGCTTTTTCATTACCATATAGTCAAGCATTGGCTACCACTGCTGATAGATGGCTAGCATAGCTACCTTGTAGAGGAGCTTCATCTTCAAGGGGTCAAGTGATATTCCCCCATCCACCCAAGAGACAAATGTCGATATATCTCAGCTACATAGAGTTACATCATACTTCACTAAGGAAAAAAGTATTTCTATGCTTTCCTTCTTCTCTTCCTTAGTAGCATCATGTACATCTATATCACATATATATTCTCACAAAATATCATCCAACATCTATTCTCATAAGGATATATTTTATCCTTTTTTCTTTTAAGATGAGAGATATAATTTTTTGTATGTATTAGTGTAGTCTCATGGGCCACACTAGCATTTTAGAGATGTTAATATGCTCTCTATTTCTTTCTTTCTCTCAAAATAGATGGCACAATGATGAGTGCAAGAAAAATAACACTTGCTTATAGAGAGAAATTGCTCAAGGCATTCAAATGCATTGCCAAGCAAGAATGCTATGTAGATGCCTTGTGTAGAAGAAGAAGCAAGACTACTTGGCAAAACTTCAGACAAAGATATCATTGTTATTCCTATGATGGGATAACAAAAGGGCATGGAGAATGTTTCATGAGGCATATCATCTAGTAAAAATTACACCATGAAATGCTTGGTTTCACTATGAGAGACAATTGTATGATGTACCAAGATAGCCATCCATGCAAGCGTCCATAGGCTTGCAAATCAACATAGTGGTCCTTCTTCACTAGTAAGTATGTCAAAGAGGGTATAGAATGGAAGAGCATATGATGAATATGGTTTGGTGGCAAAGCACTTCTTGCATGCTTGTGACACATTGACACTCATATTAACATGCATATTCAATAGAGTAGCATGTGAGGGATTCCCTAAAGTCTCATCAAACCATAACATAGTTTTGCTCTTTAAGAGTGGTGGCCCTTTTATTCCCAATAACTACACAATCATCGTGTTCACAACAGCCAAGATATACAAATCTATTTGGAGCATGAACTCAATTCATGGATAGAGATGCAAGATAGGAGAGCATAGGGGCCTGGCTAGTTCTATATGTGGATATACTACCTTGGACCATATCCTCACACTCAGGGTGATCATTGAGGAGGGCCAAGCTCAAGATAGAAGGATTTATTATTGCTTTGTGGAGTTGTATAAGGCATTTGACATAGTATCTCAAACACATTTCATGCAGAGATTAAAGGACATTAGAGTGCCAAAGTGTATGCAATGGGGTATTTATGCATTGTATGAGAAAGCGAGGCTATATATGGGCCCCTAGAGGGATATCTGAGTGTATTGATAGTACTAGAAGAGTAAAACAGGATGCTCACTTTCACTTGCACTTTTGGATTATACATAGATGAGATGTTTGATTACATTTGATAAGGGAGGTGGAGGGTGGAGCTAGGAAAAATGGGGTGTTGATACTAGCACTACTATATTTTTATGATATTACACATTCCAAGTTTACCAAAGGGATTGTAGTGTCACTTGGATGCATTACATGCCTTTTGCAAAGATAGATTTCTCACAATGAATCTTGGAAAAACCAAGGTCATGGCATTTAACACTTTGGTAGCATGGGTGACGTAATATACGTACCAATTCACAATCAAAGGGGATGCAACAAAGCACATGAGAGAGTATGTATAATTTGAAGTCACTTTATCTAGCCCAAGATTTTCACTAAGGGGGTGGCTAAGGCCTAATTGGCATAAGGCTATGCGACACTAGGAGGCCCTTGAGAGTTTATGCACCCACATACAATTTTAAGAACCTTGTACAAAACTATGGTTATTGATACTCTAAGCATGCCTACTCTTCTATATAAACCTAAGGTTTGGGGTTGGAACCTATACCATATGTGACTTATCTCACTCGTTGATCATGATGATTCAGATCACATAGAGAGTTCTCTATCCCACACCCTATCACCAACCAAGTTTGCAACAATACCTATGGTCATGGAGGCACTTTTTAGAGCTTGAATTTTTGTAGACAAATTATGGGAGCTCCCATTCCTAGCATTAACCTCCTCTAGATATCTAGTGGTGATGGGTCAGAGGGAATGTTGGTACTCATAAATGGCAACTTAGATGCGCTTATTATGGTTTGGCCCATAGATGGAAACTTTGATGAGCTTATATGGTCTAAAAATTCACTAGTTCTTTCCTTTTAACTACAATGTGGACTATTTTACATTCCCCCTCATCCAATTTGGGTTAAAGAAAATCATTAGGACTAACATTTTGAGAGTTTAGATAGGAAGGACTTGGATTCAATTGCCTTTCCCTCTAAGATTGAAGATGGAGTTTTATTGGAGTCACTATATCTCTCTTAGGATGGTTTTATTTTTTGACCAAGAGAATGCATGACAAGAAAAAGAGAAAAAGAATAATAACCTTTGTAGTCTTCTCTCTCTCTCTCTCTCTACACACACACACACACACACACACACACACACACACACACACACACACACACACACACACACACACACACACACACACACACACACACACACACACACACACACACACACACACACACACACACACACACACACACACACACACACACACACACACACACACACACACACACACACACACACACACACACACACACACACACACACATACACTCACACACACAACTTGAACTTGGGCAATCCACCCATTTAGATGCTTGGCTTGGCTTGCAAGCAACATTCACTTGGATTATATGGCTATCTTATTTTTCCTAAGGCAATTGACTACAATAAGAAGGTTAGCCTAGTACAACTTTGAGTCTTTATTCTTTATTGGCTTTGATGGTTCAAGAGAGATAGAGAATTATTACCTTAGAGCTAGGAGCACAAGCCAACTAAGTGAGGGGTAGTTGGGCTTTCTGAGCTCTTAAAAGAATAAGAGTGTCCATCCAATGTCCCACCATTGAGCTCTCAAGGAGGACAACATTTTTGTTCTATTTTCATGATGTAGGATGAAATTGACTCACTGAGGCACTCGTATTCTCGATCCATCCATGCATCATAAGTTAGGATATAGAAATCCAAACCCTCATTGATGAGGATATTTGTAATAATCTCTCTTTTTACTATGAGTTTGACCCTAAGAAATGCAAGTGTTATTAACTTCTCACAATCACAATTCGAATTGAAATTTTTGAACTCGTCCTTGAATGTAATGCCCATTGACATGAATATAATGTTACGAGATGCTATGCACTTAGGGTGATTTCAATACATGTGAGTGATGTCATACTCATTGCATCTTAGGTTTCCCTTATTTTCTTGAGGAATTTCTTGCTCCTTTGGACATTTGTTCAATATATGCCTAGCTTGATTGCATTTCCAACACTCAATTGCATTGTGTGGTTGGATCATGCCTCTCCCTTCTTTGCAACCTACATCATGATTGGAATCGGGTGGTAGTCCATAATGACTACATTATCCTCTTTTTCATATGTAATATGTGGGCTTGTATACTCCTTATCTTATGGTTCTTCAACAAGGTATACGGGGTGTTGCTAGGTGGGTATGTTATGATTAGCCTTATGGGTTTTGGTGTCTTGGAAGGATTGAACTTAGTCCTTGGAACTATCAGTTCTTGGTTAGGTGGGGTTTGCAAGGCCAATTTTGCATTTATTGGGTATGGAGAAACTCTATCAGGTTGTTGGGATCCAACATTCATGTGTGGAGCAACCTATAGGAGCCTTTCTTAGGCTTGATAGTAGTAGGCAACATCATAGCCAAACTAACCATAGTTTGTGCACATTTGATTGAATGTAGGAAACTCCAATGGCGGGGGTCCTTATCATGGTTTGTGTACCATATATTCGAGTGATAAGTCATTTTTATCTTTACAACTTCCATGAATCTTGTGATCTCTAATTGTTGCTATTTATAGAGAACAAGGAGTTCTTGTGTTGCATAGAGCTCTCTGTTACTTCAACTTGATTGGGGTTTTGGGGTGCCTATTCCTCTTTTATGTCTACTCATCTCCTTGTATGAGTCATCTTTTATATTGCCTTATTAAATATGTCATTAATGTAGGGTTGAGTTTTGGCCATGTCCTCATACATCCTCTCATCTTGGACACCTTTGATGAAGAGCCAAGGCCTTAGTCACAACTTTCACATTTGGTCTTTCTACCAGTGGGATTCTTTTGTACAAACTCCAAACCTTGGCCATGTAATCTTTCACATTCTCTTGTTCCAACTCCTCTATATTCATTAGCCATATGATAAGGTTGTCCACTTATCTAACTTTGGCAAAGTAAATGATGAAGATCTCCTTGAGGATAGAGAATTGTGAGTTTTTTCCCAGTTTTGGGGCCTATGAAATATGATTGCCCTTTCTCACCTAAGCATAAACCAAAGGCTTGTGCTCTTTTTGAGTTCAGATGTGAGGTCATTGGCCTCATATACTTGCTCAAACTGCTCTAGAAAGTTCTAGGGATCATGTCTTAGTTTGTAATTCTCCACTTGTTTGGTGAGGGGATTTGGTTTTCTCTCTAGTCCTAGTGTTTTATGTGGTCCTATCAGCTAGGTATTGGCTATGTGTGTTCCAACCAAGATAATGTTGGAATTATCAAGAAGTTATTATTGTGCTATGTCTAATAGGGAATTGTGGATGATTCTGTTGTACTTTCATTTAGGCTTAATCTCTTGATACTATCAACCTCTCTTTGCATTTCAATTTTTTGTTTTGAGTAGCTATGGCTAGTTCTAATTCCAACAATTGAATGAAGGTATCTTTACGTTGGGTTATGAGAGTTTGTAATTTCTCTAGTACAACATCTTCAATTCATTGGCTAATGCCAAACTCTAAAGCATCTTTGAAATTTTGCATGGACTCATGTAGGCCTTGTATGGCATCTCCTTAAATGTTTTCATTGCGATCTTGCTAACTTGCCTTGGTTTGGTTCTAGGTTTGCTATATTTGTTATCCTATCAGCGAGTTGTAGGATGGGAATGTTCTCAATATCTAGTTGAACTTCTAAGCATTGGGATTAAGAGACTTTTGATATTAGAACCTCTAGTCTACTGCCTAAACACACACTCAAAAATGTTAGGCTCTAGCAATCCAGATGAGCCACTTAAGTTCTTTCTGCAAATTTGGGTTTCTCGCAAGTTTTGGGGTTTTTATTTTGCTCTTTTAGATAAGTTTTTCTTTTGAGTAGCCTATTTGTTTGTGGTTTTGTGTGTGTTTTTACCCCTTTTTTTCCATAGCTCCCAATTCTTTCAATGTTTCTTTGAAGTTCCATTTGCAATTGAGCCCTTATGAACTCCTTTGAACTTCCATTGAGTTTAGTTTACTTAAGAACAATCATCCTCATCCTTTGTATATTCACTGCAAAATGTCTGTACTTGTGTACAAGTATCCTTGTGCTCAACCAAACTTTTAGGTTTTTCTTTATCCAAATCAAGTATTCAAGTGCTTAAGCAATTCTTTTGAGTGATGTGTGCAAAGGAAGATTATCACTAGATGACTTGGATTCTCAAGTTATTCAACCAAAGGCAAGCTCAAGCATGCTTATGATGTATCCTTCTTTGGCAGTTTAATTTCAAGTGGCTTTTATCTAGAGTTTGTTGCTTCTTATCAAGATCTAGCCTACTTCTAGTTGGTTTTGCAAGCTTTAAGAAAGCTTGATTGGCTAGATAAGTAAGTAATTCTTGATTCGCAAGAAAGCTCAATAATCATGAATAAGCTTAGAGGAGAGAGTGAGTGAGAGTGTGTACATGAGTGAGGAACTTGGTAAAGGGAAGTTGTACACCATCTCTTGCTACTTTCCTTATCTTCTTCACATCTTGGTAAGAGATTAAGTTTGAGTTGTGTGTGAAGAAGAGTCTATGCAAGAGTGAGAAACTTGGTGAGGCAAAGAACTACTATTACTACTATTACTAGTACTACCATGATGACTGCTGCTACTACTACTACTACTACTACTGCTACTCGTACTAATGCTACTGCTACTCCTACTACTGCTGCTGCTGCTGCTGCTACTACTACAGCTACTACTGTTACTACTGCTACTATTGCTACTACTGCTCCTACGACTGCTACTACTACTACTCAATGTTGGGTGTGCTCGATGTAGATACAAAGGTTTTGAGGTGTTTGCTTGTGGAACTATCTTTGAGCCTTCAAGCTTTCAACTACAATATGGGAAGGTAAGTTGGTGAGTTCATTACACCTCAAAGCTAATATTATGTTTTTAGCTTTCTTAGGGTGAATAGAAATGATGCATTGTTGATTTGATTTGAAGTGTGAGACAATTAGGTGACAAACTATTGATTTGAGGAGGTTGAAGCTCTTGAAACAATAAGACTTATCTCAAATTTCATAATTATTATAGCTTGGCTCACAACTTGATCATAATGTAGGCCACAAAGCTACCATTGGTTGCAATTATGGACTACAAGGCATGTAGCTAGGCAAGGCAGCAAGGCTCATAGATAGAAAGCAACTCATGAGCAAGATGGTTGTGTGCTTGTCACTCATGGTGAGGTGACTAGGCACATAAGCTAAATTGTTGGGCTCATGGGCCATGTGTGAGAGTCGGGTGTGCCACTACAAAATGACACTAGCTCATGGTCGAAAGAGATGCTTATGTGTTTATATGCTCGTATACTTGCTTATTGCTCATGCTATACTATGTAGAGTGCATGGTGATATATGGTTAGAGATGTACAATAAGCCCTTAATCAAGATACAGATTTGAGTCTAAATTGGGTAGGTTAAGACTAACAACTTCAACAAAGTTCATGTGACCTGACTCCTATTTAGCCGCCCTGTGCATATATATATCATCCTCTAATCACCTCAAGAACTCCAGTGTGAGGTGTATTGTTATATGCAAACTGTAATAAATGCAAATGAGTGTCCCGTGTCTGAGATTTAGAGATAGTATATGCACGTAAAAGATCTAGAATAGTGTTGTTTGTGGCTTCTGTTTGTCCATTAGTTTCTGGATGAAATGCAGATGAGAAATCAATCTTTGTGCCTAGATTAGCAAACAGGGTAATCCAAAAATTGTTACAAAATCTAGAATCACGATCTGAAATGATAACTTTTGGCAATCCATGGTTAGTAAAAATAGTTTTCAAAAACAATTGTGCTGCTTGTGATGCTGTTAAAGTTTTCTTACATGGAATGAAATATGCTTGTTTACTAAATCTATCTACAACTGTCCAAATCATATCATGGTTAGATTTAGTATTTGGTAAACCGGTAATGAAATCCATAGAAATTTGTTCCCAAGGTTTAGATGGAATAGACAAAGGCATAAGTAATCCATACTGTTTACCATGATGTCTCAATTACAGGTACAATGGAAGTGGGCTTGGTAAAATTAGCTAGTCTAGGCCTAAATTCATCACAAGCCAATACCTCAGTTCAAGTACATTTAGACTCAAACTCAAGTACACATGGCATAGATAATCCAAACTTGTAACCATGAATGCAACTATCAAACCTTACAAAATAACCTCATACTCACTACTAGAAAAATGCAAAATTCTCATGGCAATAAAAATGGAGAGCATGCAAATAATGTTTTACGTGCTTCCAAATTGTGACGAGTTGGGAAAGATAGTCTTGCGTGAAAGAAATTTCAAGCATGTGGCCAAGTCTGATGCTGATTAATAAGCATAATGCATACATCTAAGCCTGCCAAGCACCAAAATCTTCATAACTTTTAGTAAAGGCAATCTTGCCTATGCTCAAGGAAAATGTAAGAAACTAGGTTTGGAATCAATCACATACCCTAGTTTTGGAAAGTAAAGAAATGCTTAAGGAGTTTCTCAAGGCTCAAAATAAGAAACAAAAGCCATTAGCTAAGCACTAGAACAAAAAGTAAAAGGATAAAGCACATTCAAACAAGTGGTATACTACATATGTTTCTATTGACAAAATTGATAGCCCTCTAATCATTATTGTCAAGCTAAGATACGCTATTAAAGCTTCCATTTGTGACCCAATGTATGTAGCTCCCAGGCCCCTATGAGTGTTGGAAACTATGTGAGACTTCCCATTAATCAAACAACTTCTTCAGAAAGAAATGTGTCATACCTCAGTATCCACCATCAAGTTAGCATTAAGCTACATTCAAGATGTGTTCCTAGGTGGATCATAGACTGGGAAGCATCATCATGTGTGAGACCTTTGGACACCTCCAATAAAGAAAGGACATGGTCCAAAAATATGTTTATTCATTGATGATGAAGCACAAGTAGATGAGGATAATACCATTGACAAGGTTGTTGACCACATATGTACTCACTTGTATGTCCATTTAATTTATACATGATTGTTTATTTATTATTTATTATTGTTATTCGTTGTTGTTATTCATTTCTACATGATTTCTTTAATGCTATTGGTTTTTATTGTTGCTTATTAACATTTATGTCTAGATGATAATGAAGAGATGCATGATGATAGTGGTCAAGGGGAGGACGAGGATGGAAAAGAAAAGAAGCACTCAAGTCACCCATGCAAGCAAGTCTCTCTAGGATTGTGAAGGATGTGCTGAGCCAATTTTATGTCAAGAAGAGGACATTGCCTCCTACTGTGCCTCTTTGTACATTGGTGGCTCACAAGGTAGTCAAATTTCCCACAGATGATGCCTAGTGGTTGATTCCTTCCTTTGATTCAATTATTTATCTTGAGACTACCTAGTGATTGATTGTTTCCTTTGATTCAATGTGTTATCTTGAGACTATGGGACACTTCCCTGTGTCAATTGTAGGTCCTACAAGGGAGATCATGCCTATACAATGTGACGGGCCGTCCATTGGTTGTCCAAGTATGTTTTGGCAGTCCATTGATAAACGAATCTAAGCGTCACCGCTAGGCACTCCCATGGAATGTCACGAGGTTTGTCGCCTAGGGTTTCGCGAGTCCTCCTCACAATGGAATGCTTGCGACCGAACCCACTAGAATCGACCTGAAACTTGAGTCCCTAGGGGTCAAGGTCTCTTGGTCATTCTACTTTATGTGGAGTTACTCGATCTGAAGCAAGTCCATACCCCACTTGGTTCAAGGAGAAGGAGAAACGAGGGGGATGCGTCGCTCCACCTCTCTGCCCGTAGGGCATAATCCCATTCCGGTCCCCAAAAATAGCATGAATCGGGTACTAACCCACATTGCCTAAAGCTTGAATGATGGTAAAATCTTGTGAGAAGCCTCTCAATTCTCTGGGACCACCCTTCCATAGGACACACCTGTTGGGGATTTTTCCCATCCACTTCCCTCAATCGGCGTACTTTAGTTATCTAATTAGCCCTATCACATTTATGTGCGGCATTTAAAAGCAACTTCCTTAATTAAGCCTTTTGGGGGATAGGGTTCGTTCATGTAATATTATGGCACTGACACAAAAACAATTTCAGACAGGTTCCTTGGAAGTAAACTTAATATTAGCATTTTAACTGAGATACAAGCCTTGTTCAAAAGGGACAATTTCCGCAAATCCGTGAGGATGCACCTTATTTCCTCCAAGATTAAGCCCTTGCACTAGGAACAGGGGCCCTCAAGAATCTATCTCAAGTCACGCAAATCGTTTGAGTAGGACCCTGAGGTAGGGAATTTACAACCAGAGCCCCCCCTAGCATCTAAGCATCCTCCTAAGTTCAATCCAACCCGCAGAGAGACCTCTCGTGGCAGGTTCGGTCCACGTTTCCCGCCACGGGTATTTAGAACCCCCTTGGCTAGGGTTGGCGGTCAGCTGGGGGTGGTTTGGCGCACCTTCCAAAAGTTTAATCTGATTCATTATTCCCATTTCTTTTATGAGTTTGGGTTATACAATCTTTTTACAAGTGGTGTTCCTAAATTTATAAGCACAAACAATGGTGCAAGTGAGTACTTGGAACATTTGATAAGGTGGAGTCCCTATCTTTGACACTTAGCATTTGGCCTTCTTGCCCTGGCGACAATTTCCCATATCCTCTGAGGGATAGGGAATATCTTTTTTTTCGACCCCACTCCTATGTGATAGGAGCGAGAAATTATGCAATTGGATCTATATCCAATAGTTCTTGGTCCTAGCTTGCTAGCCTTAAGTCCAGGGTCCTTGCCTTGGAAGAATGTCACTCGAGTTTTCTTGAATTAACATCGAGTTGTGTTATGGTTAAAGGTGATATCTTCAAGGTTGTTCTAATTTTATCGAGGCCAATGTGGGCCGATGTAGGATAGAGACCAATGGGTGTTTTACTTATCTCAATGTCCTCCTATGAATGTAACAATAGATTGGCTCATTCACTCTTAGACCCTAAATAAGTAGAGTTAAGCCATATCCTTACGTATATAGGATTCAACTTATTGAATTGCCATGAGCAATTAAGTTTAGCCCTTCATATGCACGTCCTATAACTATCTTTAAGATGAGTCCCTAGCAGTGCAATTGAAACCGTCCATGATATCACACAATTTAGATGCGAGTCCTTAAGACGATGATGCAATGTGGAGTTCTACTCTTGGGAATTCATTTCAAGGCACTTATGCAAATCATAAATAGAGACTTGTATTTTTCTTTTGTGTGAGGAACATGAGGTCATCGGGCCTAATGCAAGTGCGAGCTACTTCTCTCTAAAGGTTTATAGGAGCCTAATACCTGGCTTAGTATTGCAATGACCTAAACACACTTAACTGTTATCGTAGCAACTCACGATGCTCATGGACTTGATTCAAGCCTTTACTCCTATCTTTCCAATTTCACAAATTTCACAATGCAAAAAAAAGTACTATTTCCACTTAATGATGACTATGCTTTACCGTGTCGATAACCCATTTTTCAGTTTCTTTTACCTCTCAAGCATGCTAATGCTAGTGCATAAATCTAATGCACTACGAACATAATCAATAAAGTCCTTGATTTCAGTGTGCACAAATGCAAAATCTTTTGTGCAAGTTGTTCGTTCCAAACATGCCAGAGTGCAATAAAAGATAGTTTCCAACATGATTGAATAATGCAACCTAACTGGTGGTTAGTTATCATAGATTTTTGCTAGAATACTTCTCCCTTCCCAATGAAGTCGATCTATGTTTTTTAAGAGTTCCCATCAAAGTAGGATTTATGGGAACGCACCTGGTTACCAAGTGTCACCGTTCCTTGACCCACATCTCCATCAATTGAAGCGGGATTCACACTCGATTGGACCTTACTTTGCTTGGGAGGCATCGTATAATCCAGCTTTTTCTTCGTGGCTATGCACCCGAGCTACAAAAGATATGATTCCTTGTGGAAGAAAATCGACCATGAGAACCCTCTCAAAGAGGGGAAAAAGAAAGAGAAAGTGTGGAAGCCTCCAAGGGGAAATTTCCCTCTCTCTCTCTCTCTCTCTCCATCTCTCTATTACTCTCTCTCTCTCTCTCCATCTCTCTCTTACTCTCTCTCTCTCTCTCTCTCTCTCTCTCTCTCTCTCTCTCTCTCTCTCTCTCTCTCTCTCTCTCTCTCTCTCTCTCTCTCTCTCTCTCTCTCTCTCTCTCTCTCTCTCTCTCTCCCCAGTCTGACAATAGGAAAGAGTGTCGATCTCAATTTGTTTTTCTCCTTCTTACGCCTAAGGCCTTTTTATAGTGGTATTGGGTGGGGGGGGGGGGATAGCATGGTATGCCCCCCCCCTATCCCCATCTGGGCGATCAGGTGGATGGCCGCCATGTTGCGTATGGTGGAGGGGAAGAGGGAATGGTTGTTACCTACACGATGACCCGTCCTCCACACCCCGTCAGGCCTCCCTGCAGCCCCCTGCTTCCACCAAGCAGTCCCTGTCAGCCACGACAACCCCCCTGCGTCCGCCGACTGGTGACGAGAGTGAGGGGGTGTGAATTCTTCATTTTCTTAAAAAAAAAACTCGTTAATTAAGGAGGGGTCATACGGCGAGAGGGAGAGAAATATTACAAACAGTCACCACCGATCTAGATGAGTGGGGTCTAGGCTGGCATCAAAGAAAGAAGGAGTTTGAGAGGGCTATTGGGAGAGAGTGGGAAGACCTTAAGAGCAAGAAGTTATTGGCTTGGGATGAAAACCACATGCTAAAAACATGGTGGAAAGGCATTAAAGAAAGTAAGTAATCATTTATACTTTATCCATTATACATGTAAGCATTGAATGTTTGTATTCCATTCTTATGTTAGTTGGTTTTCAATTATAGAGTACTTCGAAAATGCTCAGTAAAATGTTAGTAGATGGTGTTAATTCAAGGATGTGCCAAAGGTGAAGGAAGTAAAGCTACTACTCACACTAGACACCACCAATGTGTAAGTTTTATTCATTCAAGTATGCTCCTCACTCTCATTTTATGTTTATGATTGTTTCCAATAGTATTTCTAGGACACATGTTACTCCAAATATTGCACATAAGCTACACATGTTTCAAAAGTTCAATACTGCAACAAAGACTCCATTCTAGATAGATTAAGTCCAAACATGAGAAGTGGGCTGAGGTTGGTATGAGTATTGATACAAGGTATTATCATGGTGCCACTCCATGGTATAACTCTCCTCGTAGTTTAATATCTCAACTTGTATGGAAGGTGCTTTTCTATCTCTCCAGCTATAGTTTTAAAGGAATTCCATGCCTTCATCTCAAAAGAAACTGCAAAGTTTGAGGTTGGTCTGGATGTGGCAAAGAGGAAAAAACATTTAGATAAGGCTACAAGAGTGGAAGAGCAACACCTCAAAGATATGGGTTACAAGTACCTATCCATTGCCAATCCCCAAAATGGGGATGAGTTATTCAAGTTATTATTTGGCCTAAGGTAGGATGATGCAACCATGGTCAAGATCACAAGAGACAAGTTGTATTGTCTTACAAGCTCAAAAGTCTCTCCTAGAGAGATAATTTGTATATATAATGCAAGTTGTATGTGTGTTGCTTTTTTTTCAATGCTTTCTATTTGTGTATACTGTTGTGTATTGCATGAAAAAAATATTGTTGCATCTGATGAGTCTTACGAAGTCCAAAGACCCTCGATACCCTCATTTTGGTGATTACAAGCTCATTTACATGAAGAAAGAGACATATTGGGCTCATTTTCATTTAGAGGGAATGCTTCAAATATAAAGGATACAAGTAGAAGGTCCAAAATTGCTGGATTCATTTGAGGAGTCCTTCAAGCTTAACTCGAAGAATCATGTCATATAGGTTGACACAATACAATGCATTTGTATTGCTTTCTTGAGTGTTTTCTTAAAATGTGAATGTGTGTAGGCTTTTGTACATCTCTTGGATAGGGTGGCGTTTAGATGTTGCAAAGAAGATGTCAGAGCTTGTGTTTTTAGCCAAATGTGTGATTTATAGGTTTGCATGTAGACTACTCTATTTTGAACTTTAAAACATCAGTTTTGATAAAGAATCATTAGTTCTAAACTCTTCACCTTAAATTTCAAGTGGAAGCACAAGTGAGGATGGTTGGTTTATTATGATGGTTGTGCATGAGGAGTGCTTATTTTCTCTTACGGTAAGTGCTTTGGTCATTATGGAGTGGATGGGATGGCATGTGGAAGCCTACTTATGTTATTTATTTCTCTACCATAACTTCCAATGGAAGCCCAAGGTTGGATGGTTGGTTTATTATGATAGTTATGCATGAGGAGTACCCTTTTCTCTCTTATGATAAGTGATTCGGTCATTATAGAGTGGATGCAATGGCATCTGGAAGCTTGTTTATGTTATGGATTTCTCTACCTTAAATTCTATGTGGAAGCCCAAGGTTGGGTGGTTGGTTTATTATTTGAAAATTAGTCTCTTGTACAAATTGTTATGTGAGAGGAATTGATGGCATGGGAGGAAAATGTTTTGTACTTGTAGCTCAATTGCCCTATTGGAATTATCCCCAAGCAAGAGAAAGATCTACATGAGAATAGGTACTTTAACCCATGTAAAGCATCTTGTGACTTATGTAAAAATAGTTTTTGTGATCATACATGGGAGTCTAAGGGTTGAATGATGCTTGTAGAATAGGTACTTTAACCCATGTAAAAATAGATCATACATGGGAGTCTAAGGGTTGAATGATGCTTGTAGAATTCAAGGAGGAGACAAATGGCAATAGAGAAATGGAGGAAGTTGCTACCCATGATTCACATACCACACCGACTAATGTAGAGGAGCAAGCAACTAAGGGTACTAAAGTTGTAGAAAAAATCACTAGGGCCATTGAAGCTAGCAAGGGTGCTACACAAGCCAACCAAGGTACTCAAGGTAATGCACAAGCTCCTCAAGCGACCACAAGAGCCACTACTTCTCCTCTTGCTAGTATTGTTGACAAGAGAGGTAAAGGGCTTATGGAACTGCCAAACACCTCCACAAACCCACAAAGAAAAAATGTGTCGAAGTCCTCTATGGCACTCACCATCTCTTTTGTGGCAAAGTCATCTCTTGACTGAGAGACTTGGGAGAGGCGACCTATGACTCATTCAGTAGAGGTGAGTAGTCTTATATTAACTTGACATTCATGTGCTTCGTTGGTTGCCCATGAAGGTACTCATGTGTGAATATTGAAAATATATTACTTGAAATAATTATTGTAGGGTTCTAGTATTAAACATATGTTGATGCTCTACAAGTGGATCTGACTCAGATTGACAGATTTTTCCTTAATAAGTAAACATGACAATCACATATTGCAAGAACATCAATTTGCATGTTGCATATAGCATTGCATCATCATTTACTTTGCATCAATGACTATGTGTTGTTTTTAATAGCATCAATAAGTTTTTTGCAACAGAAAAGATGCATCTTTATATCAAACGATGGAGTTCCATGTTGAGAGGTAGCTCGATTGATATTTGCAGATTTTCCTACAAACTTGCTTGTGGATGCTCTACGCCGCATTCTCTTGGTAAGTTACTTTTTCTCTCATACAAGGTTTACATCAAAGTCACTTCTCATATGTCATGACCCTAATGTTTCTTTTAGAGGGCATGGATGTTCCCAAGTGGAACACATTCTCAAAGGGTCTAGTTAGGGGTTGCATGAATCTTTCCCATGATTATTTGGCTAACGAGGGATTCTTGGTCATTATGTGCTTGGCAAAGCATATAGGTGAGTTTATGGCAAATGCAGCAAGAGGGGGCTTGTGTTTCACCACACTTGGATGCTCGTGTGTGAATCCAAGGCTTATTGGAACCCCATTACTAGACAGACAGTAAGATAACAAAGTTGGATGCTTTGAACATATTACTATGCTAATTGTAATTAAGGTTTGTCTTGCATGCTTTAAACATAAACTTGGATCACTTTTTCTATTTCCACTCATGAATAGATACTTGATCTTACCAGGTATCTTTGGCATTGTGCTAGTCATGTTGTGCCTTGCTATGATGCGCTAAGGAGAAGATTTAGAGAGGTCGTTTCTAGCATATTGTAGTAGCTACATGCTAGATGATTGTATCTTTCCCACAAACATTGATGGTGTGATTGTTAGAGGCGAGCCGGAGAGGTGTCATCTTTTCTATTGGTAAGTAGTATTGTATGTTTTTCCTCTCAAGTTGCTTTCTATGGTATTTTCATTGTTTCTACTAGCATGACCGTAAAACATTTTGTATCCTGATTGGTGATATGGTCAGGTGGTTACTTGTTACATTTACAGAGTGCAACAAGTATGTCTTGGATATGTTTGTGGGATGTGATGGTTAGACATAGGCCAACACAGAGGGGATGAGACATTGCCTTGTCTAGAGCTAGATGATGTGCTTTATGGGGAGTGTTTGTCTCTACCATAGCATGTGGATTAGTACCGTGTGGAGGAAGAGAATATATTTTTTGAGAGACTCTAGACATCTCATTTTGTTGCTACTTTTATATGTTTATCATGTACTTTGTCATGTGACTATAGCTTGATCGAAGACTGCACCATTGTTGAGGTTCAAGTTTGGGTTTCCCTTTTACTTTCCAAGCTTCTCTTGAAGCTTCCATGGTGGATTCTTCCCATATTTCTCTTCTCCTAAGCTCCTGAGGCAACAATGGACACTTGAACTTGCTCCTACTTGTCACAAAGAACATGACTAATACCATTGTTATGGTTTATCTCTCCATGTGGCCATTATTTCTTCCAGGTTGATCCTGCACTATTTACAACCCTATTTTCATAGAGGAGAAGCCACAAATCTACTTTCTTATGCCTTGGTAGTCCTGGTAAGGCTTTAGGTGTCAAAAGGACTTCCACAAGCATTATTAATGTGGAAGAAGCAATTCATGTACAGCCTCATTTCTGGAACATCAATGCACCCTGTAGCCTCATTTCTGGAACATCAGCACACCATGTATAGGCATTTGTGGACAGCCTTATTTTTGGAATAATCAATGCAGCTTGTACAGGCCACAAGGTTGTTTCCTTTAGCAAGATTCAAAGTTGTATGAGCTTAGCCTTGCTACTTACCTTCATGACTTAAAGGATCAACTTAGCCATGAAATATTCAGCGTGACACTTAACAGCAGTTGGAGCAATCTGCGCTACAAGGGCAGCTATAGAACTAGATCACACCCTCATTTATCAAAGGAAGAGCAGGCACAATCTTAGATCTACAAGTTTTATTAGCCTTTGATAGGGCTTTTGACAAAGCAAGATGAAGGCAAGCAGGCAGGGGTTATGAATTCCAGGAGGCAGCACTCTTATCGCATGACATTAGCATGATCAACCAGCTTTTACCAGCATGGATTCAGCCAATTAGCAAGCATGCTATAAGCCTAAAGTGGCTACTCTAGTATTCTCCTTTCTAAAGAGTTGGAGCTCAAATTGCAACAACAGTGAAAGCTTATCAATGTCAGCTCAAGAAGGCTTTGTCATCCATCCATAAAAGGGCCTGAAATCCATTAGATCAATTTCAGCCAGAGAATGATCTTCTACCCTAAAGTGAAAGTACTCCCTTATCCTCACCTCCAAGGGAACATGCAAAGTCCCTCTGTACTTCCCTGTTTGTTGTATCTTAAGCAGACCATGAAATAGCTCAAAAGAGGTCAGAGGATTCCTCTTCCTGCTGGTATCACTGAAATTGTGGTGTCTGTATTTAAGGATGAACCAACTAGCATCATTGCTTATGCAATCATTTCACAAGAACATCAAAATCATCTATCAGATAGACTAGATAAGTACAAAGTCAAGGAGAGAGCATTATCTAATCTCTTTGATGCTGGTTTGTTCCACCTACTCAAGGGTTCTTTCTCTCTCTTCAAGCTTCCATTGAAGCTCAGGACAAAAAATCTTCTTCCATCTCTCCTCCAGTGCCCTGATGGTTCACATGGCTACCATAGATCATTTCCTTGAGATGAGAGCTTTGCATTGAGTATGGTTTAGATTGGTGTTACTCCATTTTTTCCAGCAAGTAAACAAGTATGTTGCTACGTTGTTTGCACCAACAAACACACTCTGAGATGGCAACGAAAAATTAGGTGGAGTAAGAAGGTTGTAAGCCTTGTGTTTAAGCTAATTGATCTTGTCTCGGTCTTCTTTGATCTCCATATACATGGCATTTCATATTTCTTGAGCTCTTGGAGGTTTTAAAACCCTAGACATGACAGTTGGTACAACAGCAAGAAAATTTCAGATTTCTCCAACAAATTCATGGGGCTTTTGGTATTTGTCAACTCCTGAAGGATCTTCATCACCAAAGCAAACTTATTTGATCAACATTGAGGCAACATTGTAGGGATTTGAAGCTTCCTTACTCATTGGATATGGTGGACAGCTTGATCTTCAAATATTCTTGAAGATTTGGAGAATTTTTTTTCTATATTTGAAGCCTTTACTTGCTCTTGGATCACTCTATTATCTCTTTCAAAAGATGTTTGTAATGGTTGAGGACCATTTTGCTACTCTATCACTTGGATTCTTCTTCCAACTTGGACATTGAGTTCTTTTGGTGTAGTAGGGTATTCTTCTTCGAATTTTGGTTCAATCTTGAGCCTATTGAAGAGGCTTTTATTCCACTACAGCTCGGGGACCTTATTTTGAAGCTCTTACAATCATTCTACCACTAACAATGATCAAGATTGACCCAGCACCGACTACATTTGGGACTACCATCTTCTTCGAGCTATAGGAAGCAAGGCAACATCAAATTCCACTTGAATCTTCTACAAATCAAGGGGATTTCAGCATAAAGCTCTTTAGGGACTCATTATCTGCTTCACTATTCAAGGTTAACAATGGTTTGTGCTCTATCTCAATGATTGAAGCATAGCAAGAAGATTTGGAGTCTTCCTACACTCTTGATCAATTGGAGCAGTAGGGGACTATAAAGGTTTGATGAAATCTTGATCATAAGTTATCTAGTTCAAAGGGATTTTTTCTTATTTGAGTTCTTTTCATTGAGTTTCTACTTCAGCTTCAACCTATCCATCGACATTGGATCATTTCATGAGCATGTTAAGCTTCAATTTTGCTATGAATTGTGGGCAGCATATAGAGTTTCAAGCCTACTAAGATTTTGAATTCCTAGCATCTTGATATCTTTCTTAAGGTAAATTTTTCCATTGGATTGGTTTCAATAATACAATCATCAAGCATTGCTGGATATCTTCCACAAACATTCTTAACAAGCATTCTTGCAAGTAGTCTTGTAGCATGATTGTATGGCAGGAATGGGCAAAGCATTTGGACTTTTTTCTTCTTCAAAACACCAGTGAATGATGTATGCACATGGTATGTCATCTCAAAATTGGAAATGAAAAGAAGAATGTATCTCAATGTATATGAATGCATTGGAGTGATACATACAAAGGGGTATTGTCTTAGTAGTGGTTGACACCTACAACTTGCAGTGATTTTGGACAAGTGTTGAGAGTCAGAAATTGTGTACTTACCCACTCAATACAAGTCACATGATGCCTAATTGGTCCTATCAAGTGCCCAACATGTTGCTTTAAGCTTTGGAGTTAGTATGCAATGGTTTATAGGACATAACAAAGCCAAAACAGGGTAAAATAGGGTGTTGTTTACTGTGGACAGATTTAGAAAATCTATTACAAAATGGGGTATTGGCACTCTAAAATTCAAACCAGGATCTCTATTTGATGCTAGACATCATAGGCTTCGGATAGAGCCATCAAACGCCTTATTTGGTTTTATATTTTTCAAGATATGGCCAAAACAGTGCATAGGGATAATCGGGACAGCATGGTTATAGTGGACAGTTTGGTCAGAGATGTAAGGGAAATGAAGTTGAAGGTTAAAGAGCTCATATCCATCATTGATAGGAACATTGAACACAAGTATCAAATGTTCAACGGGATGCTTATACATATGGTATATCTCATGAAAGAGAGAATGGCATTAATGCTTATGGATGTGTTTCCCATGATGCTCCAGTTCATGGATATAGTGACTATGGATCTTATGTCTCTTTTTCTTCAAATGGGAAAAGTCTTAGAAGTTCTTTTGGGAAATTTGGATGCCATACCTCATGCCAAGATGATCAAGATGATCCTTATCCAAATGGTTAACAAGGTGGTTTTGTTTATGGCAGATTTGATCGTGAGAGTAATCATGCAAATGCTCATGGCCATCAGCTTGATGCATTTGGGCAGCAGCAAGGATATTTTGGAGGGACGTATGCATATGAAGATCATGCTTCATCTTTGGAACCTACTCCAAAATACTTTGGACAGCATGCTGATGATGGGGATGCCTATGTTTATGGGTAGCATTGCAATGTTAAATGTAGTTGTCTTGAATGCTTCCAAGAGCAATCTTATAGGAATGTATCTTGTTTCCAACAACATTTAGTTGACTATGGGCAGCATGAACCATATAATGCAGGAATTCATTATGGTCATCCTATGGTAACTAATGCTAGAATGTATACAATGCAAACTGAAGAGGTTAATATCATAGAGAAAAATGAAGAAGCTGATGAAGAAGACATCACTCAAGATGATGATGACAATGAAGAAGGTGAGGAAGAGGTCCAAGCTGAAGAAGATATACAAGAGAATGATCAAATCAAAGCAAGAGGAATTTTAGAATGAAGATAGTGAAGAAGATGAAGATCAAAATGAAGAAGAGAGTTTAATGGATAATGAAGAACATGAGGATGTAGAGATATGTGATGATGGTTCACAAGGAGAGTTAGTTGCAGAAATGGATGAGAATGCATATCCATATGATGATGAGCTACCTGGAGATAATCATGTTGATGAGATACATAAGTCCATCCTTGGTCATGATTCTTATGATTCCATGGTTGATCTACATCAGCCCATAGTTGATCAAGGACTGCAACTACCTAATGATGTTTCTTCGGATTCTCATGTATATGATTTTGATTATGGTGCTGATATGTCATATGATTTGAATGCATCATTTCCCTATGATCCAGGCATTCATGATGGCAATCATGAGTTCTTGGGTGGTTTCCCATTTGACCCAGGAGGTATAGATTATATGCATGATTCTTGGACAATTTTAATGATTTTCCTATGGTTATTACATATGGAAAAGTGCATTCCAAAGACAGGGCAGCTTGCAATCCAAAATTTCTATCACATAAAATAAATTGAATTATCTCAGTCAATTTGCAAGCTTTATGATTGGGGAAGGTACTATATGATGTCTACTTCATTGTGACATCTCATATGCTGAAAACCGACATGTATTTCAAAAGTTATGGCCATTCTCCTACAACAGCCCTGTTTGGATAGTTTTTAGCAGTTTACAACCATCACCTTCATTGTAATTCTTTCTATATTACCAAGCTTTGAGGACAAAGCTTTTTTGGAAAGGGATGGTTTGTAATGTAAGAATTTTAAGGCTTGCTAGGGTTAGATTAGGGTTTCCTATAAATAGGGGAGCAGCCACTAAATTTGGGACCATGCTATTTTGGAACAAGAAGTTTGGTTTGTTTCTTCCCTTGTAACCATTTCATTTCATAGTTAATGACAGTTCTAGCTATGGTTTCTTGCCAATTTCTTGTCCATTTCTTGTCAATTTCATGTCCGTAGGCTAGAATTAGGCTAAATCATTTTAGGTTAAGAATCCTTCTTTACATGCTAGTCAGGTGAAGACCACCAAGCTCTTTTGTTCCTAATCAATAAACCTTAGTTAACAAGTAGACTGGCTAGATGGACATTGTTGTTACAAGAGTTTGATTACATAGTCATTTGCACTCTAGGGAAGGAACATGAGTGGTCGATTATCTTAGTAGGTTGGAAAACAATGATATAGAGGCAAGGGTTCTTGATTAGCTGCCTGATGATGAACACTTTGAAGTTTAGGTTATAGGCCCAAATTCATATTTTGACCAGTTACTACACTTCTTGTTGGAAGAAGTCATGCTACCACACCTTACAAGTGATCAAAGGAGGAAGTTAGCACTGAAGAATAGATCATTTTAGGTTATCATGAATACATTATATAAAAGAGGAGTTGGCAATGCAATGAGGAGATGTGTGCTTGAGTATGAATAGCTAGAAATCCTTCATGATGCTAAGACTATCAAGGGGTCACTTTTCTATGGAGATTACAAGTAGTAAAATTTTATAGGTAGGTTTTTGGTGGCCTACTATCTTTAAGGATGCCCACCAATATGCCAAAAGAGTGCCTCAATGTTTGAAAGAGTGTCAACCTCTTGATAAGGATAGGATGCACAATCATCCCATATTACTGCATGAGCCATTTTAAAAATGGGGATAGATTTTGTGGGACCTATCAAGCCGGCTGCAAAGAGGACATGTAAACAGTATATTGTGGTATCCATTGACTACTATACAAAATGGGTAGAAGCTTAAGCATTGGAAGACAATAAGGTAGCCAATGTAGCAAATTTTTTATATCCTAACATCATGACTAGGTTTAGATGCCCTATAGAGTAGGTTATTGATAGGAGCAAACACTTTTTGAATCAAGTTATTCAAGAATTGACTGCTCGGTACATGATTTTACATAAGAACTCTACCCCATACCATCCACCATAGGCTAATGGGTAGGCAAAGAGTTCCAATAAGATTCTTCTCCATATCTTAAAGAAAATAGTTGAGGATAACAAAAAGGATTGGGATGCAAAGCTAGATTATGCATAATGGGCATTCAAGATTGTGTATAAGGTTACAACTGGACTCACACCCTTTAGGTGGGTGTATGGCTCAGAGGATTTTGTGCCTATGGAGTTCGTAGTTCCTAGCTTAATGGTTGCTATAGAGTATAAGCTAGATCTCGAAAAGTTAGTGCAACATACACTGGAATAACTCCTAAATATGGAATAGCATTGGATGTTAGCTACCTATATATTTGGAGTCACATAGTTGCATGGGTAAACAAGCATGTAAATAAGAATATTTTTAAAGAGGGAGATTAGGTTGTGGTGTATAACTCAAGATTCAAAAAAAATCCTAGTAAATTAAAATTGAGGTATGTTGAACCATTTACCATTTTTAAAGATTGGGGTCAATGAACATTTTTGTTGAAGGATTTGAAGGGGAATGTTCTTAAATCTAATGTACTACTTGTCTTGCCACTTTTGCAGCTTCTTAACTTACTTGGTTGCCCTTTTCTTGGCTTTCTCTTGCTCTTGCCAGTCAAGTTTCAAACCAACTTGACTTCTAGGAATAGCTAGTAATGTAGCCTCTTTATGACAATCTTCCACTTTAATGCAATTAGAATAATCACATTGAACATGCATACGTACTACACTTAGCTTACTTGACACTTTCTCTTCCATTCCTTGATCTTGCTTTTGAGGAATATTCCCATAACCAGCAACCATTATACCTTCATGAGATTTGCCTTTTCTCATCTTGGTCAGGTAGCTCTATAGGACTATTGCTACTGGGGTAGGAGGATGATGAGGTGCTCATGTAGGTCTTGCATCATTGTGGGTACTTGCTATTGGCATTCCTATTTCAGTCCTATGCCTTGCCCATTGTTCATAGTTTGGCCCTACAAAGTGTCCTTGACCCTCATAGTATTAATGTGCTCCTGTTTGAGCAATTTGTTGTTGTGCTTGAAACTTTTCCCATGGCTATCTTACTGACATTCCTCTAAGTCCCCTAAAGGGGCTCTAAGGCATTGTGTCGCTAATTATTTGATTAACTGCGGGCAAGCTATATAACTCTTGACCTAGCCTACATCATTGACACCTGTTGTGTTGTTCGGACATTGGGGTTGTACCAACAAGTTCTAGTTTCATGACCCTTTCTTCGACATATTTCTTAGTACTTCTCCTTCCTCTTAATGCTAAAAAAGACCTAAGTCTTTCAACTTCTGCTTGATCTTCTTATCCAATCTATTGTCCTCTAACTTTGTCTTAGCTCTCTCCTTTGCCTTCTTCTTCTTCTTCTTGCTCTTTTCTAATTTTGTTTTCTTTTTCTTCTTCTTATGTCTTTTTCTACTAGTATCTTCATCATCCAAATCAATGGACTCATGTTTTGATTCTGAATTTGAATCATTGTCTTCATCCTCACTATCACTATTTGAGTCTACATCTATATTTGAATATGAAGAATCTTCATCCTTCCTACTCCTTGAATGAGAAGTACCAAGTCTTCTCTCCACCCTCATAGCAGCTCTAATCATGGTATCTAATGTCTTATTAGATGCTAATTCCACATTAGCTTCCCTACGGATGGTGTATCCACCTAAGTCAATCGATTGAGCAAATTCTTGAACTTTTGAGCATAGTGTTCAAATAGCATATTTTTTTTGTTTGATATCGTTAATCTTCCTTGATATATATCCCCTAGAGTTTTATATTTCCTAAACCTTCCCAAAATGCCACCTTTAGATCATTATATATGTATTAAAAGTAGCCATCTTATAACTGTTAAACCAGTCCATTCCTTTACCCTAAAAAGTTGCTACAAACTGTTGTTTCTTAACTTGATCTCCATATAGTTGATTGAAATCACTAGCTGTCTACCTTGTTTCAAGTTGGGCAACATGGCAATCGAGATCTTCCTTCTTTCTACCAGAAACCTTTGCTTCCCAAACCTTAGGTACCTGTTGTGGTGGTAATTAAGTTGACATCTTCTTCTTTGTTTTAGTACCAAGTCTTGACAAATTAAACAACATTGTCTCTATACAGGCGAAGTGGATTATCACTAATACATGAGGGTGGATCTTCCTTTACTTGCGAAGATTTTTCCCTCTCTAGAGGTTGACTCATTTTCTTCTTTTGCTGTCTGGCTATATCAAGAGGCTGCTTCAATTCAAAGGGTCCCTTTCTAGTGTTAGGAGTATTCATTCAACCCTCCCTTTTTCATAGATTGGCATTAGAAATACTTTGGTGACCACCTTTATTATGATAACATAGCAGAGAAATCAGAGGGGGGCTCCTCATTTCATTTTGAATTAAAATCTAATGCAAGGACCTAGCCACGAATTGTGAGATTTTCATAATAGATGCCCTTTGCCCCCCATTAGTCGACCAAAAAGAGTGGTTCTTTACCAAGAGGACATCCAGTATTCTCCTTCTAAAATTATCAAGGGTGTTTGAACATTCAGCAATGGTCTTTGTACAGGTGGACCAAAAAGAGTGGTTCTTACCAAGAGGACATCCCGTATTCTCCTTCTAAAATCATCAGAGGGTGTTTGAACATTCGGATCCATTGCAAGATTGAAACTAGCCCCTGATGTACTTGTAAAGGGAACATCTTTAGGAGAAAAGTCTTCAAGTGTTGCCTAATACTCCAAATTCTCATCAGTCCTACACCTCTACTTCTACTTGCACTCTTTCATCCATCTACACTTCAACTTCTACCTCATACAAAATTCATTGTGTTTCTCTTCTCAAATACTCCCTAAATTGACAAGCTCTTACTCTTGTAACAATCTAATCCCCTTACTCAGAGTATTGCTAATTTGTCTTATTTTCCCAACCATTTTTTGGGTATGTGCTCTCCAACTTTGATGAGCCTTTGCACTATGCTGAGAGGTAAGGGTTTCCCAAATTTGGCACTCTCATAGACATCAAAATCAAAAGCTATGGTCTCTTCCTTTGTCTACTCCTCATGATAGGACTTGATTGGCTCATCTAGATCTTCTCTCTATGTTGTGACCCCTTGTAAGTCAAGTGGATACTCTAGTACTTGTTGAGTGGTAGCATGAAGAACATGTAGCATTTTATCAAAGAACACTCGGTCCTTGGATGCTAGCTCCATCACATGTGGCAATTCTTGAGATACTATGGTAGGGATTCCTTTGGTTCATCAAAACCTTGTGGATCCATGCACTCTGATGGTGGAGCTATGATGTTGAGAGGCTCTGGTACAATGGTGGCTTTGGTAAATGACTCATGCATGTCACATGGATCAATAGATTATTTTAGTTGTACCATCCCTACATCTATCAATTCTTGTTCATCACTATACCCCATATCATGCAAGTGATCAATCATCTAGCTCCTCGTTGGGTTAGAGGTCAAGTGTGAGCTCTCCTTCATGGTCAAAATGGGCCAAAGTGCAAGCTAATACCAATTGAGCCTTGAGTTCCTCAACATTTTCAGTGCTTCTAGAAGACAAAGTGCAAATAGCCTATTGATAAGGCCCTTGTTGTAGTGAGAGAACATGTTTATAGGTAGCACTCCACATCTTGAACTGATGTTCATTGTGAAGAGAATGTACGAAGTCCGTAAGTGATTGCTATAGCATGTCCTCATAGGACTTGTTAGTTCTCTCCTCCACCTGATTGATTGCATTGGTCAAACTCAACCAATGGTGTCTTGTAGCCCTATGAGGGATACCTTCAATTGTGCTTGAGTTTGATGAGTTGTGCCAACTCTTTGGTAAGAGCTACTAGTGTTTTTTCATTCTCCAACTCGACCATAAACTCTACAAATTGTGCACAAGTGTTTCTTCTCTATGTCTCATTAGTTCCACTTATACCAACTTATCTCTAAGTCATGTTACCTCCTCGTTTTTCTCCACAATCTGTGTCTAAAGTCATGTAATTGTTAGGTGGAGTGCCTCCTAAATCCCTAATGAGCCATTCTCTCTTCCTCATAATTCTTTTGCATTTCAAATCTCCTAAATTTCTCTTTTTTGGTCATGTTTCAGCTTCACACATAAGAGCTCTAATTTGCTAAGAGCACCCAAAGTCTTTGATGTCAATCTTGTGTCTTCTCTCAAACTTGTTGAAGTCTTACCATATCATTCCTTTTCTATTTTAGAAATGACAATTACATCTACATTCTAGTTGTTCCTTTCCAACTCATTGATCTCAACCAGCATGGTCTAAAGATCGGTCATGAGCATCTGATAATCTATTGAACCAATCACTAATTTTTCAACTATAGCCTTTCCCTTTTATTTGTTCAAGTTTTTTGCACACCTTGCAATGTCCTTTCTTATCATATTTTTTGTGGATGATTCTCACATAGTCGTGGCCATGCTATCTTTGTCCTCTTGGAGAGCTTCTTTCATGTATCATGTATCTTTTAGAGACTCCTCCTTGATGGCTATGTGGTACTCTTTGGGAGGCTATCTTGTCTTACTTCCTTTATAGCTCATTTTCTAAGTGGATTCACAAGACTTGGCTCATGTTCCTCATGTAGACATTTTTCCTTACTTTGACCCACATTTGCAACTTCTCGAGCCACCTACAAAGGTTCTGAGAGTCTTGGTTGTAGTGATGATGCTAGTGAGAGCACCACCAAAGTTGATCATGCACAACTCGGACTAAGCAGTAGGAAGCTTCTCATCAAGAGTCTTGGAAAGAACCACATGTACCTTGGCAAGGGCCTCACATATTTGGTCCAACCAAAACTTATTTAAATCCCCCTCAAGTATCCTACTAGATAGAATATCCTCCATGAAGCCCTTAGGTATTCTCCCTAGATATATGATGGGCTTGTTATAGGTAAAACAAGTGATGGAAAACTTGAGCAATGAACCTAAAATCTTCCTCCTCAATGGTTGCAATCAGCATCCATATGACATGACGCTAGGCCTACCATCCCACTTTTGGTTCACTAGAGGAGTTTTATATGGTTTACTATGTCTTCCATTTCCTTGGCAAAGGCCCAAGGGTTGCTCGACCAACTTGGAATAAAGTGCTACCTCCCCAATTTTCTACTCTTCTCCAACCCACTATCTCATCACACTTGTCTAGAATTAGGATCATAGTTTTGGAAAAAACTATAATGATTAGGAAAGTGAATAGGCCCATTGGTTGCTTACCATAGTCATTCAACACACATCTAGCCACCAACTCCCTAGTTGTAGAATACCTAGGTACTCATGATTTTTTAAAATTGGTAAGTTCATGGAACTTCAGAGCTCCAAAGCTCCACAAGCAAACTTTAAGACCAAACTCCTTGCATTGCTCAATGGTGAGCACTCCCCTTTCCTCGTAGCAAGTATCCTTGATAGCCAACAATGTAGACATTGTGGTTGGTGCACTTGCCATCTACAAAATAGACAAATAAGACCACGTCTTGAGAAATTTTAGTTAACTAACAAAAAAACACACACACAAAAAATCATACCTTTGCATGTTAGAAAAAAGTACCAAAAATTGATTTGCCCTAGTTCCCCCCTTTAAACAAGAAAGTTGAGAAAGCTTCCTAGCTTGTAGATGGGCAAGCAAACAACTAGAAAAGTGGTCAATGCAACACACTCCTCTAAAAAAAAGAATGAAACAAGAATAAAGTATGTACAAGGAAAGTCCTGAAGCAACTAGATTGAGGGTGAAGAAGAAGGGATGGTGAACAACCACCACATGCAAAAGTTGGGGTTATACTCCAACTCAAAAAATTCATCAAGGTCAAAGTGCTGCATAACCAGCCACACAAGTGGTAACATTAGCTAGCCATGTGCAATTCCTCCTATGTAAAAGAATCTTGTTAAACAATGGATGGTGCTACAAATTAGATAATACCTTGAGCTCCTGATTCAAAATAAAAGTGTGTCTGCTGGGTCAAGGGTGTGGGACTCCAACTAATTGTAATTCATGGCTTTCAAGAATTCCAACCACATTCTAAGTCGAACTTAACATGGACAAGGCTAGCATGAATGAGCAATGAGAAATATTTTGAGCATTTTTGGTTGACGGTGAACAGTCCTCCCATTAGAGTCATAGTCCTCATCTAACTTAGCATCACTCTCATACTCAACCAATTCATTGTCGAAGTTGCTTGCTTCTTTGGTATATCAGACTCATCAAGTGGCATCAGGAGACAAAGAGGTTATTGTGATAATTGAACACAATTTGATGAAGGGTAGTCCAATGCCAAGTGGGCATGTTGAGAGCTCTTTGAGCATGAGGAGGTTAGCCAAATCCTTGAAGGTTAGTCTCCATAAGGAGAGGATTTCATATAATTCCAACCCATCTATGGGGCAAGAAAAACTTTTTGCTTAGATGTTCCTAAGGGACTAGCATGCAACAAGGGCATAAAATGAGGATCCTTTGGGGCATTAAGCAAGTGGACGGGGGACTACCTCAAGTCTATGTTGACTAAGCCATTCATTGGCTTCTTTGTACTCCCTCTCTTGGGTGAATGGAAGCTCCAAAGCGAAAAGAATATGAAGCCCATCTTGCTCACCCTCGTGGCATGGAATGTATTTCTTCAAGGGCTTCTGTGTTGGGGAACAGATTATGTAACCACGTAACAAGTAAGAAATAGCATCCAAGTTGACTGGGATAGTCTTCTAATTATTCATTTTAATGTGCACAGCCTCAGTTTGATTTTCCAAAAAGACTAGATCATTTCCCCAATGTTCAATGAGTCAAGCATTATGCATCTAGGGTTGGCGGAGCAATATGTCATACATAGTCAAGTCCTTTCATGACCACAAATGTAACAAAAAATTAGACTCCAACAATCTTGATTGGCCAATCCTTTAGCACACACAAGGGGTGCACCTTTGGGTAACTAGCAAGACAATAAGATTAAAATGGATAGGATTAATTGGGGGTTGCCCCATGTCTTAAGCACTTCATGATTAATGGTACTAACATCCACACCTATATCTAGAATACCTACTTGCATGGAATCACCAAGGACATCCACACGCAAAACTTTATATTGCTCAACACCATCTCAGAATTTGGCAACTCTGAGAGCACCAAGGATAAGGGTAGATGGGGAACTAGGCACTTGGTGGGGACTAGTCTCCTCAACAAGCTAGGTCTCATCACACCCCTTAACCCAAGTCTTGAAAGTTGTCCAAATGGCATGATTGTTCTTGAAGAGTATACACAATGGTATTGAGACACTCGTACAGGCTAAGGTAGCTAAATGTTTGGCATTAGAATTCTTGATACTACAATGGCCTTCATGGACCGTGAGCATGTAGTTATGCTCCTAGGTTGGTAGCGGGTCTTCCAAAAGTGTTAGGACTCATCATTAAGGCCACGAGAAGTGTGCCATCAATTCCAAGTGGCTGCAAACCATCCTCAATTTCATCATCTTTAATTTTAGCTTGAGCATCTATCACCCAGTTTTGCACCTTGTGAATCAACTTAAGTTAATGTTTAGGATCTCAGTATTCACCTTCTTTGGGCAACCAATTGAGTGCGTAGATCAAATGTAGCTTGCTTAGAACTTGAAGCAACTGTAGGAACTAAGGTGGCTCCATTATTCTTGAGTTTGAGAGCAATGTGCTTAGCTTTCTTCTTTGCATTCTTCTTCCCAATAAGAGAGCTAGTTGCCAAAGAAGGGCTAGGGATATTGACACTACCCTACTTAGCTTATGCTCTAGTAATGGCATTAATTAGAGTGGGAATCACATTCTCAGCTTTTAGCATTTCAACTACAAAGAGTGACACGGGTATTGTGGGTATAATAGCTTTGTCGGAGCTAGCTTTCCTCTTTGGGCAATCAAGGTACATGTGAGTAATTCCACATTTGGGACACCTTTGGTCAACTTCATTCTCCTTGGATGGTTCTTGTTTTTTAGGACAATGGATGGTTGGAGATGTGGCCGGGTTCGCTGCAAGTCGGAAGTCCAATAGACGAGATTCTTGTGGGGGCAACAAGCCATGTCCTCGACCTCTTTATAACATCATAATCAAAACTGGCCAATAGTCCATGGGCACTGCATTTCTATCCTCATCATAAGAGACATACATATTGGCATAATTGTCCTTCTCAAGATACTCTTCAACATAGTGATCTAGGGTGTGAGTTATGACCATGCTTAGAGGCTGTAAGATGTTAGATGGGTTGATGTTAGGTTGACGAGCTATTAGTCTTTGGTCAAAGGGAGTAGGCAAAGCCATTTGCTGTGGTTTGGGATAGGGGAGTCCTTGATTTACATATGGTGGAACATACAAAAGCCATCTAGGGGCTCTACATGTGGATGGCTCGTGATAGAACCAACCACAATTTATGTAGGTCCTACTCTGTTGAGAGCATTCAAATGGCAAATGATCACTATCGCAATATTTTGTTGATATGGTTGATCTTGTCCGAAAGAGTCAATCATTTTCAAGAGCTCTTATCATTCTTTCATCACATTAGCCATGAGGTTTTGAGTTTGGGTATTTCTGATCTCAAGTTTTCCTTTACTAGATTGGGAATCAGATTCTAGGCCCTTTCCTTTCTTTTCCCAAGTTCTCTCCTTGTGGAGGTCTTCAATGTGGATTGCTTCATCTAAGACTCCATTGAGATTCATGCGATCAAGCACTGAGCTGCTAGCTAGCACTTCATAGATCTTTCTATCACAAATGCCCTTGATGAAAGTTTTTGTAACCACTTTGGTGTTGGTTTTTCTACTAGTGAAATGCATTTATATAGCCCCTCAATCTAGATACATAATCTCTCATGCTCTCTTATTTATGATATTTTATGTTCATTAGGCCAATAATAATATTGTCCCCATGGTCAACTTCGGCAAATCTCTTAATGAAGAGAGTCTTAAGGGCTACAAAGGAAACCTTCTCAACATTTAGGCTAGTAGACCAAGTACAACCCTTCTCACCCATGTAGAGCCCAAAGGCATGAGTCTTCTTGGCATCTCCTAGGAGATCATTGTCCTAACAAACTTGCTCAAATTACTCTATGAAGTTATATGGACCATCTCCAGCATGATACTTATCAAAATTTCTTGACTACTAAGGGTACTTTGTCTTGGTCTCATTGGGTAAGAGTATTTCCCATCTTGATCAGCAAGGTTTGCACCATGTGAACTCCTACAGTGAGAAGATTTGTGATCAAAGAGCCTGCATTGAACAAGGTCAATCATAGTGTGAGTGGGGGAGCCTAATGTTTTGGCATTCACAAGCATGTTTTTTATCCCATCTATTTTAGATTTCATGTATAAGAGTTCTTGTACTATATCCCTTGTGTGTTCAAGGATCTTGTTGAAAGTAATGGTCCCCTAATCTCTAAGGGCCAAGAGCTTTACTTCTAGGTCCACATGGAATAATCGAGTATGATCAAGGCATGCAACTTATTGGTAATTTTCCAAGGACTCTCAGACATCTCTTGGAAGAGAATCAACAAATGTGGTGATTGAGGGTGCAAACTTTTGCAAATTGTAGGAAAGGGTTTGGGAGAAATGCTTCAATCCTAACGAGAGGAGAGGGGATTACCCCACTTTAAACTTTTTTGATCCGTGATGAATGTAAAATTCCTTCCTAGTAGATAATGGAACTATAACTTTAAGGGGTGTACAGCTGCCAAAAATTCTAGGTCACATGTAGCATAGTTTCTTTCATAAGGCTATAGCTTGCAAAAGGCATAAGCAATGGGATGTACCTCTAAATAAGGACACAGTTAAAAACTAAGGTACTTGCATAAGTTATAACCTCAAATTCTTTGGAAAGATCTAGCAGCTTTAGAATGGGTGATGTAGTCCTTGTCAAAACTCTTCTACTCCATTAACATCTAGACAATTTGGATTTGCTTCTATAATGTCATAAATTTTAAGCATGCCATTTATTATAAACCTAGGAAATTAGGGTTTAGTACAAAAGGTGGACACTTACCTTTGTGCTATAACTTTGATCTTTGGCACATCATTTGTACTCTCTTATTTTGAGGATTTTGGACCTCCCATCTAGCATGAAGGTTTGTATTCATGTCTTCCTAGCACGATAAAGAGTTCTCATGTATGTCTATGGCCTCATCAAGTGCCACTATCTTTGTTTTGCTATCTTTCTCATTTTAGACATGAAGTACATGTTTTGTTAGCATCACTTTGATATGAGATATTGTTATGGCTTCCTTGTCTCATTTCTTAGCAGCCATAATTTATTGCTATTTGATTATGGATTCTTGTTGGTTTTATGTAGAATTAAGGTTCATTTATAGTTAGAAGGAAGATTCATTTTAGTGGTATCAAAGCCTAAGCTGTAAATCCATAATTAGTTTCATTTTCAATCAAAAGGTCCTCATCAAACAAGGTATAAGAGGTATAGTTTTACTACAAATACATTCCTATGACTAATAAGACTTCTACAAATGTCTAAAGCTAAGTTTAGGGCTATATGCAAGATATTTGAATAAATATCATGGAAGAATTATATATTTTGCAACTCATTGCCAATTTCCATGCATTTTTGGAGGTCATGTTGCCAAAATGTGGGGTATAAAACTTGGAGAAGACTAAACTCATTACTACTATTTGGAAGCAAGCTCTCTCCTTTCTTTCTCAAGCTTTCCTTGATCTTCCATAGAGATTTCAACCTTCTTTCTTATCAACCATCATTACTTTGCATCAAGAATTTGTGTAAGTGGATTCTAAGTAACATTTCAAGCTAGAAGACAACCATTGAAGAGAGGTTGATACCAAGCTTTGCTTCACCCTACCTCAACCCTACCCCAATTTGGTCTTCCTCTATTACTAAGGTGTCCATCTTATTTTTAGGGCATTGGAGGATCAAGTTTGAGTACTCTATGGAGTACCAAGCCTTCTGGATCAAGCTATGGAGACATTTTTACATTCAACCATCATCTAGACACCTTGTTTGAGGTATTCCCCATTCATTTCATTTATAATGTCTCTAAAATTGTCTTTTTTAGCCACTCCTATTGTTGTAAGAGATATGGAGTCTCATTAGGTCCATTGTTTGTGAAATTAAGTTGATAGAATCTGATGAATATCTCTTAAACTCGATTCCAACAAAGAAACCCTTTTAAATTCACTATCGATGTATTAGATTCCATCTAATATTAACATCTAGTGTCTTTGATTGATTGATTGAAATGATCATGAAGGGATAATTGAATGAATACTATCACTAAGTCACTAAAGTACATTGAGGTAACCTGCCAATCCCAACCTGATTTCAATTCATTCCCATTGGAAAAGGCTTTGTTTCTTCTTTTCAATTTCTTTCTTGACAATCACATTACCATGGAAAACACCCTAGATAGCTAGACAGGGTCCCTTATTTTTCTCCATTTGATATAGCTAATGATATCAAAGTTAAGAGATTATTAAATGTACATTTTCCTTGTATTTTAAGCTTCTTTTGGATTTATTCAACTCTTTGATTGGTGTAATTTCAAGAAATATATTGACCTTTAACTAATTTGATGTCTATACAACTACATCTATTCTTTTATGGCCAAATAAAAGCAAAGTTCAAGGTGTTCACAACATGAACGAGGAGTTGTAGACATGCTATATTGAACCTAATGCAGCTATTGAAATTATGAATAAAGGCGAAGAAGGTATAGACAAAAGTACATAAAATGAGGAAGGGGTTCTTATATACCATCCAATGCCCATGATCATATGGTGAAAACTAATGTTTCCCAAGGATCTAATGATTATTACATGAATGTGGATATTTTTTAGCCGAAGCAAACTATGGAGACAAAATTTGATAAAATGATAGCACCCCTTTATAATTCACGTGGAAAATGTTAAGTGGTCAGCCCAAAAATGCCCCTATTCCAATGAAATAATCAAATCAACATCATGTGCCTTTTATATTTGAGGTTGGAGAACCATCAAATATTAAAGATTAAAATTAGTCAATGCCTACATATTCTAGGTATGCTATGAAGGGATGGCTGCAATTCTCCCCAAAGAACTAAGATCACTATGAAGAACTTCATTTCCTCCTTAGAGAAAAAGAAGCACATGGATGTGATCCCTCCTATAAATCATTTTATCCTCAGCCTATGAATGTATCCCATATGTTGAACATACACAATCAATCCATTCATGAAGATAAGTATAAAGAATGATTATTTCATGGTCATCATACTAATGGGTAGCCATATTTTGGAAAACATTCTTATGAATAGTACTCCTATCATGGGCTAAATTCATATAGACAGCTTTGTAATGTTGAACATCAATCTTATTATGATAAGCAATATAAGAAAATGATCAACATCACTAACTTCAAAGGGGGCAATCCTTCACCTAATAATTTGGAGGAGTGGATTAGCAAGTTGGAGATGTACTTTACTCATTATCCCCACCAGCAAAAGAAGCAAAAAATTGTTATGCAACCCAACACTCAAAAGGGGTATAAACACATGTGGTGGAGGTATATGGAAAATATTGATCGACAATTTATAGCTTTGAATGCATTAAAAATAGCCATGGTTGAAGTTTTGTATCACCTATGGAGAAGGAGAAATTAGAACACAAATGGTACAGTCTTCAACAAAGAGGTTCCTTCATAAGAGACTACTCCAATCTCTTTCCAAACATGTCTATGTATGTTGAAGATATCTCTAGCTTAGCTAAGCTTATTTAGTATATTTTGATCTTGACCCAATGCTCTCTTCCAAAATGAGATTTTGCAACTAGCCACTATACACGAAGCTATCCAATTGGCTAAAAAATAAAGTTATAAGTATAGAAGGGGCACATATAACTCTAGGCCCAAAACAAGGGATGTATCTCCAGCAAAATAGCCCATTGAAATAGAAAATTACTTCAGCTAGCATAATCATGGACATAAGTATGATAAATGACCTATTTCTTCACTTAGCATAATACCTACTTATCCTATGATATATCCATCAAAATAAGGGATGAATTACAAATCTAAGACTAAAACAAAGGATAACTTCAAATCAAATGATTTTGTAGGCAAAGTTTCATCCAATGCTACACTCAAAGAAAATACCTATCTAGTGATATTGCATGACTTGGTAGAGCTGCACAGCCATCCCTCAATACACTAATGATGTGTTCGATGAGCTAGCATCTTGGTATGGTGCTAAGTAGGCTATAGTATACGATCACACTTCATAGGGCACATATGCTAAAAACAGACAGTAAGACACTATGTCTACCAATGGACCTACTCCAGATGCATTTGGCAATCTAAGTCATTGGACAGGTAAGCTACGGAGCCATGGGTCTCCATCCACTGACATGAACACATCAGTGAGGGGGAGAGATAAAGAAAATGAGAAGGTATTTGATGATTATATAGGTCCATTGATTTCAGGATATGACTCTTCTGAGAGTCTGGATAATGAGTTTGCCATATCTGAAGTGGTTACACCTAGAGTTAAGCAGAGATACATATTGCCTCATGAGAGATTGGTGGAATCTAGTCCATCTCCATTTGTGGAGATGACAAAGAGAAAGAAAGCCAATGGATAGGCTTACCTACAATGGATACTCGGTGAAACATTATGCATACATGACAGAGGTGCAAAAAAACAAAGAGCCTACATCTTTTGCAGAAGCAGTTGAGGATGAAAACTAGTGCAAGGCTATGGATGCTAAATATGACGCTTTATTGAAAAATAGAACATGGGATTTGGTTGAGTTGCCTAAGGGCCAAATTCTTATTGGATGCAAGTGGGTCTATCACGTAAAATGTAAGTCTAATGGCTCACTAAAAACCAGATTGGCCATGAAAGGATATGCCCAATAGTATGGGTTTGATTATGAGGAAACCTTTAGTCTAGTTGCTAAGATGGAAACTATACATACTATTATTGCATTGGCTGCATCCAAAGGCTATAATCTTATCAGATGGACATGAAAAATGCTTTCCTAAATTGTAATTTGCTGGAAGAGGTTTATATGGATCAGTCAAAGGGCTATGTACATCCCGATTATTTGTTATATGTATGCAGATTGAAGAAGGCATTGTATGCCTTAAAGCAAGCCCCACAAGCATAGTATTCTAGGATTATTGCGGAAAGAAAAAATAGGCATATTGCAGAAGTCGCACAGGCATTAATGGCTGAAAAGAAAATGCCCAAACATTTTTTGTCTGAGGCTGTCCATACTGCTGTCTACATTATGAACAGAAATCCCACAGCTGCAGTTCATGGGATGACTCCTAAAGAGTGCTTTACTAACATGAAGCCCGATGTATCGCACTTGAAAGTATTTGGATGTGTTGCATATGTTCATGTGCCAGATGACCTACGGAAGAAGCTTGATCCAAAGGCAAAAAAATGTATTTTTATTGGATACTCTTTAGAGCAGAAAGGGTATTGATATTATAACCCTGTCACAGGTGGGTTCAGAGTGAGCAAGGATGTTATCTTCGATGAGATGGGCAGCTGGTATGCACTTGCTGCTGATGTATTAGATGATGATAAGGATCATGAAAGTTGTGTGCAGAAAGAAAAACAAGAATCACGAAGTCTTAGTGAACCAGAAACATCATCTGGTACTATACCTACAGTGAGCCCTTGGTCTGGGAGACTAAGGAGTAGCCCCACATCTTCAAGTGGATCTATAAGTGTTGCAAGGAATGACAAAGGAAAGAAGAAAGTATTGCATGGTAATGATGCATCTACCAGTCATTTGGGATTTAACAGAGATTCCAGTGGTTCAGAGACTTTGGATGATGAGCTTGGTATTCCTTCAGTCAGGACACCAAGTGTATAGAGAGCTCATAGTAATGTAAAAGCTCCATTGAGTGATCCGATGGTACGCAGATTTAGCAGGGTCAGATACCCTATTAAAAGATTTGGTTTTGAAGCTTATGCAACTCACCATTATGCTTATATGGTGAAACTAGTTGAGGATGTTGGACACACTTGTTTTGAGGATGTTGTTGGTCATGCTCATTGGGATACAGCAATGGATGAGGAGATGGCTGCATTAGAAGCCAATAAGACTTGGGATTCGGTACCCTTACCTAAGGGTAAGAAAGCTATTGGCTATAAGTGGGTTTACAAAGTCAAGCATAATGCAGATGGTTCAGTTAGTAGGTATAAGGCTAGGCTGGTTGCAAAAGGCTATGCTCAAACATATGGCATAGATTATGAAGAGACATTCAGTCCAGTTGCTAGGATGGCAATTGTTAGGTGTGTGATTGCCTTGGCAGCAGCCAAAGGTTGGAGTTTGTAGCAAATGGATGTTAAGAATGCCTTCTTGCATGGTGAATTGCAAGAAGAAGTGTATATGGAGCAGCCAGCAGGTTGTGAGGTTTTAGAGCATCCCACATTGTGTGCAGGTTAAAGAAGGTGCTCTATGGGCTGAAGTAAGCACCTAGAGCATGGTTTGACAAGATTGGAGAGTATCTTGTCAATATTGGATTTTGTATTTCTGATATTGATCACTCACTTTATGTGAGAAAGGGAGATGCAAGTTTGGTCATCATAGTCATCTATGTGGATGACTTGATTATTACATGTGACAGTGACAATGGGATTGCTCAAGTTAAGGACTTCTTGAAAAAGAAGTTTGGGATTAAAGATTTGGGTGAGCTGAGATACTTTCTTGGTATTGAGGTGATCAGATGTGATGATGGTATATGGCTATCCCAAAGGCAATATGGCTTGGATATGTTATCCAAGTATGGTATGACAACATGTAAGCATCTTTCAATACCATTGGAGCAAAATGTGAAGTTGAGTACTGACGTTGGGGATGAGATAGAAGACCCTACTATGTTCAGAAGGATAGTAGGGAGTTTGATTTACATGACTATTATAAGGCCAGACTTGAGCTATGTTGTTGGCCTTGTCAGTCAGTTTATGCAGATCCCTAGAAAGCCTCATTTGGATGCAGTTAGACGTATATTGAGGTATGTGAAGTCCACTTTACATTATGAACTTTTTTATGAGGCAGGTAAGGATGTACAGGTCTTTGCATACACAGATGCAGATTGGGTTGGTAGCATGTCAGACAGAAGATCTACTAGTGGATTCATGTTTTCCCTTGGTAGTGCAGCAGGTACATGGAGTAGTAAAAAGCAACCTATAGTTGCTTTATCGAGTATAGAGGCTGAGTATAGAGGTGCTGCTATGGCAACATGTGAGGTGATATGGCTGCAAAAGTTATTAGGTGATTTGGATGTGCACGGAGATGGTCCAGTTGTCATTCATTGTGACAACATGAGCAACATACAGTTAGCTAGGAATCCAGTGTTCCATGCTAGGAAAAAACACATTGAGGTGCACTACCACTTTGTGAGAGAGAAGATACTTGCAGGAGAGATTGACTTGGTATATGTCGGCACACAGGATTGGATTTCAGCAAGGCAAAGCTGATCACAATTTATTTACCATGAAAACAAAGACAAGATATGTGATTTTGGTGCTCTATGTAGATGATTTGGTGATCACAGGTGATGACATACAAGGCATTAATGACATCAAAACTATGTTGCAAAAAGAATTTTAGATTACAGACTTGAGAGAGCTGAAATTTTTATTAGGGATTGAAGTTATGTATACATCTCATGGGATATGGATGATACAAAAATAGTATGCACAGAATATGTTGGAGAAGTATGGCATATTGGAATGCAAACCCATGGATACACCACTTAAGTAGAATGTAAAGCTAGCTATTGATACAAAAAATATGATAAAGAACATGACTATGTATAGACATATGGTTAGTAGTCTGATCTATCTAACTATCACTAGACAGAACATGACTTATGTGGTTAGTTTGATCGGCCAATTTATGCAGCAGCCAAGGAAACCTCACCTAGATGCTCTGAGACAGATTTTGAGATATGTGAAGGGTACACTATCTTATGGGCTATTCTATGAGCATGGTAAGCATGTTAAGCTTAGAGGTTATAGTGATGCAAATTGGGCTAGCTATGTGTATGATAGGAGATCAAGTAGTGGATATGCATTTGGTATTAGAAGTAGCATGGTTAGTTGGAGTAGTAAGAAACAACCTACTGTGGCTCTCTCAGGTACAAAGAAAGAATACAAGGGTGCAGCATTAGCTGCATATGAGGCTCCTTGGCTGGTTAAGTTGATGGATGACTTGGGGATTCATATGGATAAACCAGTCAAGTTGTATTGTCATAACATAAGCAATGTGCTTCTGGCAAGCAATCTAGCCTATCATGCCAAGTCAAAGCACATAGAGCTCCATTACCATCTCATTAGGGAAATGGTACTTGGAGGCAGGATAGACCTCATACATGTGAAGACTAAAAACCAATTGGCCAACATCTTTACCGAATCATTTGATAGAGAGAAGTTCACTCATTTTAGATTGATGTTTGGGATAGAAGAAGTGAGTTGAGCTTGAGGGGAAGTGTTGAGATATTCAAGCTCAGTCTACCTACTACCTATTGACACAACAGCTGGGTGTGTATAGCTATCAATCATGTGTGTGTCTTGAATAAGTTGGTAACTAGAGTAAGAGTTATTCATTGGTTAGCCACTACACCTAAGTTAGATGTACTTTGAGTGCAATGAATAATAAGGATGAACAATAAGTATTGGTTGCTCTCTATTACCCCTATCTCTCTCTCATTCTTCTAACAATTTTTCTATTCCCTTTACTGACCAACTGTTAGACACAGTGGTAGACATAAGCTCTATTTCTTATTGGATGGTTTTAGTGGATACAACCATATGCAGATTGCAAAAGAAGAAAAGTCCAAGTTGAACTTCACAACAGAATGGAGTACCTATGCCTATAGAGAGTGATGTTTTTTGGTGCTACAATACCCTTGCTACTTTTCAACGAGTCATGATGGTCATATTCCAAGATCACTTGCACAATTTCATTGAGGTATATCTAGATGATTTTTGTGTTTTCAGCCTGCTATGTAAGCATTGGGGACACCTTGAGCAGTGCTTTGATTGATACCGAGAATAATCTCCCTAAATCTTGACAAATGCATATTTGGAGTCTCTTCATGCATTCAATTAGGCAACATTATTTCTGCACAAGGAATAGCCACAGGCCCTGCCAAAATTGAGAGGATTGTGGCCCTAATTACACCAACCAATCTAGAGACATTGAGAGGATTTCTTGGCCATGTGGGTTACTATAGGAGGTTTATCACACATTTTCCAACAAAGGCAATCCCCCTACATAAGCTCCTAAGGAAAGATGCAAAGTTTATTTGGATAGATGATTAAGAAAAATCCTTTAATACCTTGAAGCAGTGTCTCATCAGAGCACCTATCTTGTAACCTCCTGATTGGACGAAGGAATTTTATGTGCACACCGATGCATCAGTAGAAGGCTTAGGTGCATTTCTTTGCCAAAAAGGCTCCTCCAAGCTAGATCAGCCCATCTATCATACAAGCTAAAAAGTCATTGATAGGGAGAGGAACTATATAGTAACAGATCTTGAGTACCTTGTAATGGTGTTTGCTTTGGAGAAGTTTTGAAACTACTTGCTATTGGCACACTTCAAGTTTTATGTGGATCATGAAGCTCTGTCCTTTCTAATGAATAAGACAAGTGTTAAAGGCAGAATGATGAGATGGCTCCTTCTATTCTAGGAGTTTGATTTTGAAGTGGTTACTAAGCTGGGTCATTTCCATGTCCTAGCTGATCACCTATCATGAATCCATCAAAGTGACGAAGGGGAGTAAGATGATCCCGACCTTCTTGATGCTTCCCTATTCCTAGTTAAAACTGTGACTCCTCGTCATACAAACATTGCCAACCTCTTGGCCACACAATAATACCCCCTGGCATCTCTAGTAGAGAGAAGAAGAAGCTTCTACTAAACTTAACCCCCTACACCTTGCTAAGCAGTGCTTTGCACAAGAAAGGCAAATATGAAGTGTTGCAAAGATGTGTTGCAAGAGATGAGATCAGGATCATGTTGAAGGCATGCCATGATCAGCTGTGTGGAGAAACTTTTGAGGAGAAGCAATAACCAGAAAGGCTCTACTTGTAGGATACTGGTGGTCAACTCTCCACAAAGATGCCTATGATTATTGTAATCATTATGATGCCTATTCAACAAATGGGAAAGCCTACCAAAACCAATGCCATGCTACTATAGCATATTCTTCCCCTAAAGCCATTTGAGAAGCGGAGTATCGACTTCATAGGTCCTATCGACCCTCCAACTAGAAGGAAACAAAACAAATGCATTCTAGTATATACTGATTATGTGACAAAGTAATGTGAAGCGAAAGCTCTCAAGCATGATGAGATAGTAATAGCATGGATTTATTCATGTACAAGAATATTATCACACAATTTGCTAGTCCTTTAGAGCTTGTAAGTGATAGAGATACTCACTTTCTAAATAAGATCGTGGTAGAGCTAACAAAGACCTACAAGATCTGCCATCATAAGTCCACACCCTACTATCCCAGAGCCAATGGCCAAGTCAAAGTTACCGATCACATCCTCTGCTCGATCCTTACAAGGACAATTGCCACACATCATTATGATTGGGATGATCAACTCACAAAATCCCTCTAGGCATACAAAACCTCCCACAAGGCTACAACAGGGAAAATACCTTTCTAGTTGGTCTAATGATACATGAGCCATCTTTCTAGTAGAACTAAATTTCCCTCTTTTTGAGTGGCCATTAAAGAGTGGCTAGAAGATGTAGAGTCCTTGTAGTGCCATCTCTTGCACTTGGAATGTCTAAGACGAGACTTAGAGAGGCTAGCCTCATAGTACATGGAAGCCACATAGACCCAACACAAAGTCTACCATGATAGCTTCATCAAACAAAACGAATTCAAAGAAGGTGATCTCATCTTTGCCTATGATTCACACTTGGGAAAGTTTCTTGGAAAGCTTCAACATCATTGGATGGGCCCTTACAAGGTACGTGTAGACATCCCTAATAGCTCTATTCAAATTCAAGCTATAGATGCCTCTGATAATCCCTTCTTGATCAATGGCTATCACTTAAAGAACTATTGCATTCCCTAGGGATCTTGACAATCACAGTTAGCAATCCCTTTTCCCCTTTGGTGTCACTCTTTAATGCTTTTCATGTTGCTTTTGATAGTCACCCTCATGTGGATCCTGTTGATGAAGCAAATGATTTCTACTATACCTTTCGTTCTAACTCATGCCCCTACTTTGTTCCTTCTCTCTCTCTCTCTCTCTCTCTCTCTATATATATATATATATATATATATATATATATATATATATATATATATATATATATATATATATATATGTGTGTGTGTGTGTGTGTGTGTGTGTGTGTGTGTGTGTGTGTGTTCTTATCTCTCCCTCTCTCTATCTACCTCACTTTCTCTCTCTAGATTTTTATTTTTGAAAATTAAAAAAAGGAAGTTAAGGGAGAAAAAGACTTTGGTCCTTGCCATACCGACCTACTCTTCGAAAATACCCTTAGGAGTAGAAAGAAAAATAAATAAATAAATAAGCTATTATAGGAGAAAATAAAGAAATTTCATGTCATAACAAACCTCACTCCAAGAAAAGATGACAAACATCCTTGGGTAGAAAGGTGGATGTGGAAAAGGTGGAGACACCCCACATTCCAGATCAACTGATTCATTGGTTGAAATTTTCAAGCTCTAATTCCAAAACTACCTCCCTTGGTGTGCTGTATATTGTACTTTTGCAGAGCATCCAACTCCTACAACAGACAAAAACTCCTCCATATACTTCAAGTTTGTGTTTTGTTAACTACCTCCCCAGGTACATCTCTTTATTAGTAGATCTTGTTTGATATCCTCAACAAGACGAAGCTGCTTTTCATCGACAATCCCTTGAGTGATATGAGGTTTCCTGGATGGGAATGTGAGTATGGGTTGCCCTCCATATTCATCAATAGAGAGTGGGGTGAGTGACCAATCTTGTTTCTTTCAATTCAAATGAGAGATGAGAGATGTGAATGAAGTGTTGCACGCATGAGTTTGGTCTCTCAATGCATAAAGCATGATATGTTCATGTGCACGGCACTATAAGGATCCTTGGCCTTTCTTCTTGCATTGTATGCAAGCATAGGGCAGGATGAATGATTGCACCATCAATTATGCACAAGGCATACAAATCTTTGCACAAGTGACTGTAAGGATTACATCAATGGGTGTAATATTTCCACACAATAGAAGTTAGTTGGTTAGTTTGAAAGTAAGTTAGTCAATTAATAAGTTAGTAAGGTTACTAACTAAAGACTAACTAAGATAAAAACTAACTAATATTAATAATTAAGGATTTTTATTTAATTAAAATATATATTAAAAAATCGAGAGTCGTAAATCCAATATTTTTCTTAGATTGACAAGGATTGTAGCCACCTTTCACGTAAGTTACAATGTGAACGAGACTTATGAGCTATATTAATCACTAGTATTAATGTTTATAGTTTGGATAGTCCAAAAATATTAGATTTTGAGCAAAACTAGTATATTTTAGATATTATCCTTTAAAAAAAGATATGGAGATTTCTAGAACTGAATGTCATTTAAAAGCAAAGACAAGTGATGTTTTAGTTAGTTTTTGAGATTTTATAAAAAGAAAAATAAATAAAAGTGCCTGATGAAATCACGTGTGCCGCGGTCGCAGTCTACAGACAGAAAACAACACTTCGAACATAGAAAAGAAGAAGGAGTGAACTAAGAGCTTTCTAATCAAGTGTCTACCCCCCTTTCGAAGCCAATGGAACCATCAGATTTACGATCTGAGCATCAGATCACTGATTTTTCCAAGATTCCCCTCCACAAAGAACTCCACTTCTTAGCCACAAGCATTCTTCTCTAATTCATTATAAATATGAGGCATGGGCACAAGGAAGCATAAGGAGACCCCAAGAGGCTGTGAGAGAGAGGTAGAGAGAAGGATACCCCTCCAATATATATATATATATATATATATATATATATATATATATATATATGAGTCACCCTGAGGGGCTGCAAGGGAGAGAGTTAGCTCAATTCTCTCTATCTCGATCCTTGACTTAACCATCTTCTCTTACCCTCTCCCATCTTGAATCTATTCTGCCTTCTTAATCTCTTGAGTCTACTTGCGGATGATGGCCTCCAGGCAAAGAATGTCGCATGTAGATGGCAATCCTACAACCAGCAATGAAGGTTCGGGCAAAGGCATCACTATCAATCCAACTGTAGTTTCGATTGTAAGTAATGTATTTCCAAATTGTTTTAATTCTCATATGAGATACATTAGGCCCTATACTATGATACACAAGTATAGGTCATCGGAAGGAATAAATTTTATCTCACGTATTCAAAAGATCAAACTTGCAAAGTGCATGTATTAAGGAAAGTTCATTGCACCTAGTTGCATATGGCTTGTTCGTTGATGGAGCAATAACAAGGAAGAATTGGTTAGGGGTTATGGATGACATAATCATGACACTAAAAATTATGCATACAAGTGTTAAGTAAATTTTACATAAAATCGCTCTTTGATCCCAAGGGGAAGAACGTATATGCAATGGTAATGTTATCGCGACTATTCTTGCATTGTTTGGCAAGAATACAATTGGTTTTTTATTGGTTGATCCAACAACATTCTAAATGCTTTTACATTCAACTAGTTGTTAGTTTATTGTTTGGATGATTGTTCCAAGTGCTTGTGATTTATGCTAAATGCGTGGCAAGGGTATGTGATGACAAATTGCCATGGGGATAAAGGAATGTTTTCCTAGAAACTGATATTAGGACTGAATGCCTTGTTGTGCTGGATTCCTAAAGGATTTAATTAAGGAAGGATATATTGCACGGGTGGATCACCTCCATGATCGCACTGTGGATTAACCCAAAGAGGGCACTGCTTGTTTCATGGGCCAAAGGTCGAGTGGTGAAAAGGCCAATCACGGGAATGATGTTTTGCTCGTAGATAGCTTGCAGGTCAGGTGGAGCTCTGGACACCCCTTGCTAGGTCTAGAATGGAGTTGAAGACCTCCGTAGCCCCCAACGTCTGGGCATGTTGGGAGATCATATTCTAGATAAAGAATTGAATTTGTTGTGCCATGTGATTTGGACCAGTTACTTCTATAGGGTAGAAGGGATACTTCTGTTGGACAGAAGGGATATATAATTTCTCATGTATGGGAAGGAGACAAAGATTAACTTGAAGATAAGTTAAGGAACTTGTTTGTGAATAGATTGCTTACTCTATTTTCGTGTATGTGCTATAAGTTATGCGAATGAACCCTATTCCCTAAAAGGCTTAATTAATGAAGTTGGCTTTAAGTGTCACACATAAATGTGATATGACCTAATTAGAAAACTAAAGCTATTAAGGGAAGTAGGTGGGCGGAATCCTCGACGAGTCCGTCCTATGGCAAGGTGGTCCCAAAGAACTGGGAACCCTCAAGAATTGTTAGATTAGAACCCTGATTCATGTCGTTTTAGGGGACTGGAATGGGATTATGCCCTACGGGCAGAGAGGTTGAGTAGTGCATCCCTCTCATTTCCCATTCTCTTTGAACTAAGTGCAGCATGGGTCTGCTTCGGCTTGGGTATCTCTACATAAAGTAGAATGTCCAAGATCTGACGCTAGAATGTAGTTAGGAGACCTTGGCCACTAGGAGCCCGAATTTCAGGTCGATCCTAGTGGGCTTGGCCATAAACATTCCATTGCGAGGCAGATTCAGGAAACCCTAGGCGACAAAACCCGGAATTTTCCATGGGAGTGTCAGGTAGCGACGCTTGGATTCGTTTCTCAATAGATTGCTAAAAGTGTACCTAGACAGCCGATGGGCGGGCACCTTACAATGGGTATGAAGAACTAGATTACCCTCCTATATCTATCAATAGAACATGCAATAGAAGGGGAGCAAACAGTGACCAATCCTTCCTTCATTTAATTCCTTCATTTAACAGAGAGGTGAGGATTGAGGAATATTACTATAAGTGATGCTCACATACATTCCTGTTTCCCTCCGCACACACAAGATGGGCCTCTATTACCACAATAGGACATGTCATCTATTTTGTGCACTGCACTACAAGGCTCCCTGGTCTTCCTTCTTGCACCTATGCTAGATAGGGTGGATTGCATCAATATATAATCATTTATGCACACGGGCATACTCCCTCTACACCATCCCTCTTATCGATTTCTGAATTGGGTGTGAGATATGGGTTCCCTTCAATTCTTCTCTGAGTGACGTGAGCTATGGGCAAGCGCTTGATCTTTCATTCCTACATGAGTGGCTATTGAGTTAAGTGCTAGATTCTTGTCCTCAAAACTGGTGGACTTCATCAACCATGCTACTCCCTTGAGTTTTGCTACATGGTCTTGACCACAATTGAAGCGTGCTCTGGCAAGTTGTGGTACCTCTTGCAACCGATTATGACATCCAACGTATCAATGATTGTTTACCTCGATCATCTACTAAACGAGCCAAGTGTTACTAACATTACCTCTTGCATTCATATGTGTATGTCGTGTCTTAAGTGTGGGGATGCAAGGGTTCTGTCTATTATCAAGAGTTAGGCCCTTGCCGATTAACAAAACCGATCTAAATAGTTTTAAGTGTGGGATACGTCCATGCGTGTCTCTTCTACATATACTCATCCAAACACCGCTATTTGATCGTTCATTGAGCCACTGTCTTTTCTCTCTCCTATTGGGGTTCCTTCTCCACCCATCCCTCCTGTTCCACCCCATACCCCTAGTCTTCCCTTCCCAACGTGACCATTTCTCTCTTTTTCTCATCTTTCCATGTGAACGTATCCTTGCTTTACCAAAACTGCATTTTAACATCCCTTCAAATTGGATATTTTTTCCTTTTGCAGTCCCTTGTTCTACCTTACTGTTCATTTGTTATTAATTTTTGAATCCATTGAATTGGACCTTATAGACTTGTTCATCCCTTCAAACTGGACATTTTTTTCTTTTACCACCCTTTGTTCTGAGTGATGGTTCGTAAGTTATTAATTTTCAAAGGATTTTAAGTGAATTAGACGTGTTTCACACCAAAACTGTAGTTTGACCTAATAGCCCCATCCTCCCCTTCCCTCGTACATTTTTCCTTTTTATAGTTTGTCATTTTGATGCATGGATTGGCAGTTATTAAATTTTGCATGTTTCATATATTTTTAGTTCATCTTTTTACCATTTTTTCATGTGAACACCCCTTTTTCTTACTAGACCCGCGTTTTGATTTGATAACGATGTCCATCTTGTTAAATTTGACATCTTTCCTTTTTGTTACACTCTATTCTAAGATAATATTTTTCGTTATTAATTTTCAGTCATTTTTATGGTGTAATGTTTACCATTTTTCCATGTGAACACTTATTTTTCATGCCCTAGACGTATCATTCATGTTGTCCATCATGTTCTCCCTATCGTCTTGCCCACTTTTTCTTTTTATCACACATCAATTCGATACCCTAATCTTTTTTAATTAATGTTTTTGTGAATTTTTTATCTGATTACCCTTGTGTGTCCTCGCAAACGCTCAGTTTTTGCCTCAAAATGTGTGCTGTCAATTTCGAAGTGTCACAACCGACCCGCCCATTCTCCTTCCCCTTCCATCATTTCCATTTTTTTTTTCAAAAAAAGGAAAAAAAAAACAACAAACAACAAACAAAAAAAAACAACCACCCCACCCTAATGTGTTCTCCTTCTCTCTCTTCTTTTTCTTCTTCTTATTCTTCTCTCTCCCCATCTCCTTCCTCTCTCTCCACCCTTCCTTCCTCCTCACCCCTTCTCTATTCCTCCATCCTCTTCTCCTCCCTTCTTCCTTACCCCCACACCCCACTTGTTGTCCAACCCCCCACCCCGCTCATTGCCCAATGGCCACCGACTCTGCCTCCCTGCCCCGCTCCCACTTCAACAACCTGTTCCACCCTTACCCTCCCTCCCTTCCTACCCCTCGCCCGTTGCCCTATCCGCCACCCATCCAGTTGTCTTCCCCACTCTCTCTTCCTCCTCCTTCTACCTCCACCTCCCCTCTGCCATCACCTCCACCTCCTCTCTAGCCCCTCCCCTCCACCATTTTGTCTTCCTCCTCCTCCTCATTTCCACCTCCCCTCCTCTTCATCTCCTCTCCCTCCTCCCTCCCCACCACATCTCCTCCCCACCCTCCACAACCCTCTTCCCCTCACCCCACCTCCTCCCCAACCCTCCCCCACCAAACCAACCCTCCCTGAACCTCCCCCCCTTTAGCCCCCCCTCTTGCCCCTTTCTCCTTTCTTTTTCCTCCCCCCCACACACAACCCCCCATTTCCCCTATGCATCCCCGTTGCCCTTGGTACACCCCTGGTCACATGCCGATGTGACAATGTTTGACCCTGCATACCCTTTTTCTTTCCTGGTTGCTATTGACACACAGCCACCTATGTGTTTCCCATTTCCATCACTCATTGGTGTTCACGCATAAAGTGTTCATGACTTGTGTGCGGACCGATTTTGCTTCTACTCACACACATGGGGACTTGACCATGCCGCGCGCTACACCACCCTTGTGGTTCACACACAACGCAGTAAGGTACCCATCTTCTTCCACATATTCCTTCATTAAAAAACCAAAATGGAAACACCAAAAATATTAGAATTACTTTTTAAATAAAACTAATAAAAAAACCAAAAACACAAGCAAAACATTAAAAAATCTACAAATTTTCAAATAAATGAAAATTTTACTTTTAAAAATAAATAAAGTACTAAAAATTTTTAAGATTATAAATCTAAACTAAAATTTCACGTAAAAAATTAGAAATAATTTGAAAAATCTCACAAAAGTTTAAAATTTTCATGGAAAGTTCTTTAAAAATAAAAAAACACAAAAATATTTCTTAAAAGCTCCTAAAATTATGTAAATTTCATTTACAAATTCTAGCCATTTTCCTTCTTATTTCATCATTCCAAATTACACATTTATTTATTTCTTTCTTTATTTCAAAAAATAAAACAAACAAATACAAATAAAAACCACAATAAATCAAAAAATATAAAATCCTAAAAGTCACAATCAAACAAATACAAATAAAAACCACAATAAAACAAAAAAGATAAAATCCTAAAAGTTACAATCAAACAAATACAAATAAAAACCACAATAAAACAAAAAAGATAAAATCCTAAAAGTTACAATCAAACAAAATAATTAAAAAAACACAAACAAACAAACACACCCAAAAACCCATAAATTTCCCCATCCTTTTGTTTTTTCTCGCATTGGTGTTAATTGTTTTTTTTAATTGTCCAGGAGGCCGACTCTCTCTGCTAGTCAACGTACTATCCTTTTGCTCATGGATTCTCTATTGCTATAGATTTTTAGATGTGGGATTTACACTCCTCACCATCATGTCATCAGATCTTACAAGTATCCACACACCACCAAGTTTCATTTCTTCTCTCTCATTCACAAGCACCATAACACACAATAATTTATAAATAAAAGTAATATGATTGTTGCATCCACCAAGCTAACAGAATGCACTTTGTAAAATTTTTAATTAAAATCCACCTGACTATTAAATTATAAGAACAACCCCTATAGTTGCACGAGCACATGGCATAATAATCCACGTAATTTTAGAAATTAAAATTAGCCCCTTGTTCATAGTGCATACACACATGTGCTCCATACACATTAACTTGTGATTAAAAATGAACCCCTGTCGTCACACATGCATGCACTTTGCGCCCAACATTATATAAATTATAACAATGAAGTGTATTTGTAGAGATCCATAGTCAAGTCTGAGTGGGTTTTAGGTTACGAAATATGACTCATTGTGCATTAAGGGAATAATTTAACAATGAATTGTTACTAATTTCTCAACTAATAAAAGGAATTCATGTAGTTTTCACTCATTCACATCATCGCACCATAGATTGATGAAAAGTGTTTATGAGAATGGGGTTTTCTTAGTCAAATGTTGCTCTTATCAGTCTCCCTGTCAATTCTATTTGCCAATTAGTGGTTCTGTTATGAGTCTGTTTTGATATGTTTGGTCTAGTCCAAGTTAGGGATGCGGTATGTATGAGATGATATTTGATTTGAGTGCTTGACTATGAGGTTTCAGGATGCATGCATGTTTGCATATCACAAAGCTTTCTGTCACACATGTGTGTAGATCATATCAAAAATTTTATATAGAATATGGTATGGTTGGGAAAGCCTAGTCCAATCATGTCTATCTTCTAGTTTCTTTTTTATATTGGTCTTCATGGTGGATTGTGTGGGTTTTGCAAGAACTCTCTCTTTTTCCTGGTTTTTGTGTGTGTGGGTGTTCTCCCGTGTAGTCTGGAATGGCATCTCCTCCCATCCCACCGATAAAGGTTAAGCATATTCTACTATTGGTCCATGACTACTCCCTCCTTCTGAAAGCTAATTGTATCCGTCGGGTTGGCAGCCTTCATTAGCTTGTTCCCCTCAAGTTTTTGCCAATGGTGGATGCAAAACTTTGTTGTTCCTTCTTGGCATCTTACAAGAAATATTATGTCTTGGTGTATGGTCATACATTTTGCTTATCTTCTACTACCATCATCAAGGTATTGTTCTTACCTCTCTTCACTTCCTTTGTGTCTAGTGGTAACCAACTACTCATAACAAAGGAGATTCTTTCCCTTTCAACAATTTGGGAGTATTAGTGGCCCATATCTCTTCTCCTATATGGAAGCAGTTGTGTCAATTCCTACAAGATTGCTTCATGTTAGGCAAGCATGCGTCCAAGTGCCTATCCAAAGAATTATTCACTGCATATGCCAAGATACTTGAGGGTGTCAAGTTTGATTAGGTAGCATTCCTTTTGGCTAAAATGGATTAGCACTTCCAGTGAGTCAAGAAATATCAGCTTAGCAATGTGTCATGTGGAGCTTTTCTCTAAAAAATTATTACTCTTGCACCTCCTCTAGGAGGAGTGCTAGTACCTGATCCTACCCCTCTTTTGAAGCAACCTGAACCTCCTATTTCCTCTCCTCCTCCAATGCACCCAAACTCTGATTCTGAAGGTATGTGTCCTACTAAGTTCCCTAAGAAAAAACACTTATGCACAATTGTCCTTCCAGTCCTCCTGCTCTAGATCCTCCTATACATGAATATGTTCCTAATGTTTCTAGTAGCTCTCTTTCCTCGTTTCTTTCTTATAGAAATTTATTTGCAACACAAAGTGAAGGTCAATTAGATTCGTAGATCCCTTCCTCCTTGCTATCAACTTTATCTAGACCCATGCTTTCATACTCGGTTTCTATTGTCTAGTCTACTCTAGAAATTTCAATCACTTCCTGTCTTCAGTCCATATATATAGGTGATTACACCTCTCTCCAAGACAAGGTGGACTCCCTAACCAATCAGCTTAGCAAGGCTTTGGAGGTTCTATCCTCTAAGAAAGCTACCTTGATATAACTACAACTTTAATGGATTCACAAAAGGCCACCATTAAAGAGCTAGAATCCAAGATCACTACTTTAGAGGAGGAGAATGTGTCAATACATAAAGAGAAAAATTATGCTCTCAAGGAGATGGTAGTGTTAGCTAGTAAGCTTGATACATATGAGAGTTAGTTTACAGTACTCTCAGGAAACTATTGTGTCGCAAAAGAAGCTTATTGAAGAACTCCACAATAAAGTAGCTATCCTTTCTGTTTCTCCTCCAGCTCTTGTGATCTCTTTTATGTTGTCTTCTAAAGAGGAGCTTGACTAGTTACAACAAAATGCCATGTTATGGTTTTTCTGTAAGGTAGAACACCTTCATTAGCGCATGAAGTGTCTCCACGAAGATTTTGTTCGTTATACTGAATTGGTGTCACCTCCTCATTCTTTCTAGATTAAGTATAACCAACAACACTTGGCTTTGTATATTTCTTTGAGTAATGTGGATTTAGAGCCACTAAAGGATGGCAAAATTTGTGGTCTACAAACTTGCTAAAATCTGTGTTTGATAGATTTGTGGATGAGATGGTTTTTTGTGAGACACAATTTTTTTCTTTCATGTATCTTACATGAGATGTACAAATCCCTAATGAGAAGGATATGAAGGTTTACGTGGGTGATGTGATCTTACAGGCTATCATGTATGTACATTCAATTGAGATGACTTTGGTAGATGGCTTGAGAAATTATCATCAGAGCAGATATCTTGGTATAGAGGATATGCTTGGCATCCTCCTTTGGAGAATGGTGTCATGGATCCATGCCATCGCAACAGAGTGTTTTCATGAATCTAATATTCAATCTTTATGTTTTCAAGTATTAACACATACTGTAGATAATCCCTTGTTCATAGATGAATTCTTTGAAACTCTTAAATTTTGTTGTTCTATTTATCCTTCTGATCCTTCTGATCTCCTTTCATATTCCCTCATTTCCTATCACCTACCTTTATACATTTCCATTCTCAATTCTAATCCAAATACCATTCCTATCTTATCTTTCACTTTTGCCAACTCCCCTCAAATTATTGTTTTTACTAGTTGTCCATTCATTGCAGATCCTACATCTTCTCCTACCCCTTCTCAACCTCTTTATGTTGTTCCACCTATTCCCTTTATCTTTTTAGCAAAGTTCCTTCAAGAAATTTTATTATATTGTCCTCCTTTGCCATCTTCCTTGTCCCTTCAATTATCATCTTTTTATGATTTATCTTATTCGCCTTTGTAATGTTCTTGTATTATTCCAATAACGCTCACCTATTGAATATATAAACCCTCCTCTACAATCTGTGATGGATACCCTTAGATATGATACTAATATCCTCCATCAACAACAGTGGACATGATTCTTTGATAGGACATGTATTTAATTGGCCTCTAATTCCTAGGTCTTGGGAGAGTCCTTCAGCATGTTTGAACTCCTATCATAAATTTTCTTGAGTGCATGCTCAGTCTGAGGATATCTTTGTATGCCTTGAAACTCATTTTTCTTGGTATCTTGCCTTCATACATCAACAATCCAATCTAAATACTCAAAAGACAATCCTAAATTTACAGATTAATCCTAATTAGGATGTAATAGTGGCTCAAATGAATGTGTTGAATTACTTTGCCCAAAGGCTTTTCCTACTAGATTCATTATCTTGTTGGAAAGGATGTGTTATCTTCAGTTTCTCCAAAACTTGTCTATATACTTTGTAGATGAGAGGAAAGCCTTGGAACATCTCAAGATTAGCATGAAGTTAAAAAAGAAATATCTTCATCCAATATAGTAGTGGAGTAGGTTTTTGGATCTTTCTTTTTAATGAAAAATCTCCTTCTTCTTGCTCTCCATTTTTGGGGAGCATGTGCCATTCAGACTACATCATTGTTGCGTATATGTGTATTCTATGTTCTATGATGTTTATGTGTAAGGTATGTGTGTATTTTATCCCTATCATGTGGATATGAAGTTGAAGCTAAAGATGTTCAAAGTTGGATAGTGGTTGAAGTTAAAGATCTTTTGGAAGAATATGTGCTAAGATGTAGAGAAAACTATTATGTCCTTTAATGGTTTGAGTTTATTGGTCTAATCATTAAAGGAATGGTTCAAAGCGATTATGGTTTTCCTTTCATTTCTATTCTTAGATCTAGGTTTGTTTAAAGAAGACATGTTGGGGTCATGGATTTGCTCGAGCTAAAGTTAATGATCGAATACGATTATTTTAGAGCCTTTATTCTCTTTTTTCGAGGTCGTGAGGATGCTCCCTGATTAAGTATGAGGATATGTTAAGGGTTGAATTGACTTGTTTTTAAAGCTACTTTTTGTTGTTTTTATGAGCTAAATGGTTAATTCTGAGAGTTTATTAGTTGATTTTGGATGTGGTGGATTATGATTGAGGAGCTTGTGATGGCTTTTAAGTGAGATATGATATGCTAATTGGTTTGGTGATGTGTCTATTTGGTTATGATAGGTCTGTTTTGCTTCTATTTTATTTCTGATTAGGAGGTTATGATTATAAATGAATGGTTTGAGGAGTGATTGAGAGAGATTTGGATGGTTTTTGATGATTTGATTGGTTTTGGTTTGAGCTACATGATTTTTATGCCTTCTATTGACCTTCTATGAAGTATTCTACAAAGCTTCTATGAAACTTTTGTTTTGTTTTGTATGATTCTGTGAGTGTTCTATTGGATATATGTTTAGCTTGGAAATTTTTTGTAATCTTGGAAAGAGATGAATGAAAGCTCTTTAAAGCTTGAAGAAGCAAAAGAAGTAGCTGATGAAGACTTGCTGTGAAGACTCTAGTGACAACAACATTAATGAACTCCCAAAGGTCACTGTAGTGTCTCTAGTGACCTTTCATGTAAAATAAAACTTTTGGGAGGGGTATCCACGACCAAGAGAGGAGTGTTGATTATTATTCTTGGTTATTCCAATGTAGTATTGAGAGAGAGCATATGTGAGAGAGATAGTGTATGAGAGAGAACAAATTTTCTATGAAAAACAATGTATCTATATGAGAAAGATTGAGAGAAAGGCTATAAAGACTATGAAGATGATGAAATATGAATACTATGTGATGAATCCTATTCAAAGTTGATCATTTCTTTGTATTCTTTTGGTTCTTGGATGGTTTCTATGGAGAATATGTTGAAGATTTCTTGTGATAAATCTATGGGAGATTCACTATATGATGCTACATGAAGATTTGTGGTTCTTGGTGTCTTTTTTTCTTCTTGTCGTTGATTAATGTATGAACAACATGCTTGTTGGTATGACAATATAGATTTTCTTGCAATAGTATTACCATTTTCTTGGTGTTCCACTTGGGGCTCCATCTAGGCATTGGTATTTGTTTGTTCCCCTTGTCATTACAACAATTAATTAAGCCATCCCCAAATCGGCCATGAATCTTATAGTTTCATTCCATCTCTATTATAAATGATATAGACACTATGTTCCCATCAAATTTGTAGGTTTGATTGAATTTATAGCCCATATTCAAGTTGTGAGAATTGAGATTTTAAAGAGGAGCTGAATATAATTCTTGAACGAGCACAAAATCCATAGGGATTTTAGGCCATTTATGAAGGAGTAATTTCCACTCGTGGAATTATTAATGTGTAGGAGAATAATTAGAAGGATTGCTCACAATGGCACCCAAGAGAAGAGCAATTGTACCTGAGCCCAACATGATCATAGCAAAAGCAAAGAAAACATAGTCATCGCAAGTGCAACTCCACTTTCAACCCCACTATTATTTCACCAAGTGCCCATGTATTTCATCAAATGACCATGTAATTGAATAGAAAAATAGGATTAATTAGCAATCGTTAATTGGGCCTAATCTATAGAAATTAAAAATCCCAAAAGATAAAACGATAGTATTAAATTACCACCAATATAAACAATCTCTTGCTACATGGCTACCAACTTAGTTAAATTGTACAGATAAAATTAACTATATAAATACAATTGGAATGGATTAAAGATTGAAGGATATAAAATACAAAATTGCAATTTTGAAACATGTCAAAAAGAGCCAACCTAGACTTGCTAAATTGATATGCAACTTGAGTCTAGATAATGCCAATTTTATTGACTTTTCTAGATAAATTGTCTTGTCCAGTTATTTCCATGTGACTTTTTTAGATAAATTATTTTCTCTAAGTAGTACATCTAAATATTGAAACTATTGTAAATTGAAGTACTTAAACATGTGAATAAATGCTTGATTTAGAAATCCCATGTAAATCGAATGAGAAAAATGGGAACCTTGAAAAATCTTGTTAGCCCAACTTGAATAAGATATATTATTGAATTTCCCCTTTATTGTTGCTATAAATGCAACTAGTTTGAATGAATTATTTTGCAAATGGCTATTCGCACAATATGACTTCCTAAAAGGCAATACTTTAAGTAAATTCTTCTTGTCATGATTGTGGTTTCCAAAAGTAATTATTGGACTTAGTCCATACAAATGATACAAGAAGTAATGATAGCCATCTCCAAGCACCTCGTTGAGTTTTGCCACCAATAACTAGTTTTGTTCTCAAGTCCTAGAATTGGGATTGTACTTTTCCTAAGAATCATGATGGCTAGTGAGCTGCTAGGGGAGACTATCACAATGTCTACAATGGAAACACAGTGCTTTGCGAGCCACGAGTGGTATGGAATATTCCCATACTAGTTTGGGAATATGTTTGGTAGGTGCCCATTTTTGGGGTGGTTTTTGCCCTAGTCTTTGGGTGGATTTTGTATCTAGTTTACGGTGGATAGGATATGATTACTAGCTAATGGCCAAGAATAATATATCTCCTATTGATTGGGGGATAAGCAACTATTTTTGAAAGGATTTTCTTTTTGTCAATACATTAATTTACATGAGGAAACATATGCTTATGGATTAATTAAGGAAGTTAATTTTGAATGTCTCAATCAACTATGGTAGTTAATTAGATAATTGAAGAATGCCTCAAGTATGTGGAAAGGTAATGGATGCTTCCTCCCAATGAGAATGTCCTACGGATAGGTGGACTTGACTAATGGAGTAGTTTCTTAATAGTGTTAGGACTAGAGCTAAACAATGATGACCATCCTAGAGTCCAAGACTTAAAGCTACCAAAACATCAACGTAGGGGCTAGGGTGAGACTATGTGTTATGGATAGAAAGATTGATGTTCTACTCCTCCCAATTTCTCACTCTCATTAAATCAAGTGTGGTGTTTGCTCCGCTTCAAGCTTTTACTAATCACAAAAGTGGCTCTTAGCTCAATGTTAGACTACTTTTAGGTGATCATAATCGAGGCATTAGGTACCCAAGTCTTCTTGTGGGTCAAGCTTGGTGCTTTGCCTTTGAGATATAACCAAAAGTAATCTAACTGACTAAGCCTACCCCTTCCATCATGGGATTTGAATAGTGTCACTCACAACATGCAACTGAGTGACTACTACATGCCACTCCCTAGTGTTCCAAGTGGGTAGATTTTAGCAATACATTTTATGAATCAAGTCATTAAGCCCTTGCTGTTCATGTTCTTAGTCATTCAGGGAAAGTTTACTTCTTACTATCTTTAAGTTACCAACTAAGAAAAGTCAACAAAACATTGATAAATGTCCTCACGCAAAAACCATCCCCACATCTTAGATGGACTAGGAGAATAAGCTCATGGCAATGTTATAGGCTTATCCATTGAGACTTGCATATGGCACATGCCATTATGGTTGTGAAGTTCTGATTTTGAGTTTCAAACAACAATAGGAAACCAATAAACCTATGGAGTTCTTATTTTGAGCGTGTAAGAGTAGTGAAAAGGAATGAAGGTCATGACCAACACCCTTATAGAATTATAATGTTTAATAGAGGTGCATATCTTGTTGACCCATGCCTTGATTTTGCTGAGGGCTAGATGAAAGGCCTTTGTTCAATAATCACATGGAATAGGAAAACTTCAAGAGAGGTAATTTGGTGCTATGACACTCGATTAAGGGTCACAAACAAAAAATGACGTTCAAGGACTTGGATCTTATTATGTTTGTATCATCAATCACAATTGGAATAAGAGACCTTGCAGGGAGGGACCATTAGACTAATTGAAATAGAGTCAATAAGCATTACTTCCCAAGGCATTATAAACATGAAACCCTTAGGAATAAGCCTTAGATTCCAATATCAAAGCCTTTACACTCATGGAAAAAACTCGGTATAAGCAATTGGAATAACAAGCAAAACTCAGCCAACACACTCATCTAAGTGACTCAACCCATGAACCCTAAACTACATGCTTGGAGCTATTGGAATAACAAGCAAAACTCAACCAACACACTCATCTAAGTGACTCAACCCATGAACCCTGAACTACGTGCTTGGAACAATAAGCATGAGGAGTGGAGGTTTGTCAAAGATCGAGGACTTGAGCTTCTTCTTCGATATTGGTGCTTGTTTTCCACATATTGATAGAGGTGCCTTGGCCATTATTGAGCTCTATATTTAAGCCAAATAGGCATTCTGGCTTGAGAAGCCATTAAGGCTTGATTTAAGGGCTTTCATTATCTGATTTGGTTGCATTTGGGCAACCATAAGTGGCTGGAATTGAAGTAGAATAGTATGGATTTGGATGCTTGGAAAGAGGTTTCAATACATGGTTTTGATATATGCAAGCATAGGCTTGCTTAAGCAAGGGGTAGCTAGTCATTTGGAAGTAGGGGGCATGCTTCATCAAATGTGCAAGGCTTAAGCAAGAGGCTTGAGCACATGGCCTATTTGTGAGCCCAAGTAAGGACTTGCTTGTTTATATAAAAAACAAAGCAAAGAAGAGATTAAATTTTTCTTGGTCCATAGCTTGCAAGAAGTATCAAACGAGTCTCAAAATCCAATCACCTACTAATTTACGATGTTTTGAAGCAAAACAACCCCATTCTAAACAAACTCGTAGCTTTCTTGGAAAAATCACATCCTATGGCCTACCAAAAGCTTCAAAAGCATCCCCTCACACCTATCTAAACTTTCTACAAGGTTTAAACTTTTACCCATTTTAGCTTGTTCACCTTTAGATTACACATAGATTTTGATAAATCCATAATCTTGGAGGATTTTTAAAATGCTGGATTATGCTCATTTTGCAATTGTAGAAAAGTGAAGCTCTACATCTTCTTCTTGCTTTTGTTCTTTTTCTTCCCATTCATGGTACAGAGGGTGAGTTTGCAGTTGCAAGTGATATTGTGAGATTATGAGCGAGAGTGAAGGGCCAGGCATGATGAAGCTCTTTTCCATCTTCTTTCTCTCGTTCTTCTCCATCTTCTTCTCTCATTGTGGGAGTACTTGGTGGTGGATGCAAAGGAGCGATTGCATTGTGCTTGGGTCATGGAACCATCTTCGAGCCTTCAAGCTTTTGGAATGCAAATGCAAGAACGTAAATTGGTGATTTCAATGCACCTTGAAGCTAGTCTTGTGTTCTTACTTTCTTGGGTTGGAGAGAAGGATGCATGGTTAGAGTGTAATATTGAGAAGACAAGGTGAGAGATTGTCACCAAAGTGCATTAAAGCTACTAAATGAATATAAGTCTGTCCAATGTCCCAATAGTTGTGTATTTAACCTAGCATTTTGGTTCTATTGTTGGGACAAAGAATAGGGCAACCATTGAGATTCTTAGACTCCTACCATGTAGCAAAATAGGAGACTTGCCTTCTTGAGTGTGGATGGAATTGATGGGATATCAATCATCCATACTTGCAACTTGTATACTTCAAAATACATGTGACCAATTTAGAAAGGCCGAATTGAAAGGAACCAAATTCAAACTAAAAAACACAATAAAACTTAAAAAAATAATTAAAAAATATAAAAACACAAAATGCAAAATGCAAAACTCAAAATCTTCTTGCTTAAACATACCACATGATATTATTGTGGATTGAAGATACATCATGCCTTGGCATGCTTGTTTGGTTGGATGTGCATTGAAGTGAAAATAACACAAAAGTGCAAAACACAAAACTCAAAGCGCAAAACACAAAACTCAAAGCGCAACTTTTCTTGCTCGAACAATTTGTGTGTCGATATTGAAGATGCACCTTGCTTGTTATGGGTGATTCATTGTGTGTCTTGAAGAAAGGGGATAGAGAAAAACTCAAAATGTAAAAGCAGTACAAAACTCAAAACATAAAATGCAACACTCAAACTTATCTTATTTTCCCATCTAACTATCTAATCATCACAAGATGGCCAAGTTATCACCACAGGGGCTATGGCCATAGCTAGGAGACCAAATGGAGGCCAACACATATCAAAATGCTAACATAATATGCATTGGGTGTGGCATCACTCACATATATTATGCTTGTCTAATACCAAGGTGCCCAGTATCACCCTAACCAGATCTACAATGCCTAGCATTCAAAAGGTCAAAGCCACAAGCATTAACCTAGAAGACAAAGAGTTACTACCTGCAACATATCGTAGGGTCAAGCTAATTGCCAAGTGAAAGCTCAATACTCTCATAGGACAAGGTTCAGATTACAACATCTTAACTTATAATGCATGGACTAGGATCGGTCAACCTAAACTCATCTTGACAAATGTAATTATCAAACCATACATAGTATTACCATATTCTCTCCTAGGAAGATGCAAGATTCTCTTGACCATAGAGATTGAAAGCATATCCCTCATGTTCTATGTGCTCCCAATTTGAGAATATATGGGAAGTTCCCACAATATGGAAAATATTGGGTAGTAGGATCAAGGTCTAGCTCAAATGATGCACACTATGAATTTGAGAAGCTAGTGGTTGAGACCAAAACATGCTTCGTGTGCCAAGAAAAGACAACTAAGCATACAATCTTGGGAGCACAACAGCTTGACAAAGTTGTTAATTCATGAGAGAAACCTATAGTGTTTGAGAAGTCAACAACCAAAGAGAAAGATACAAAGTAGCCCCATCCTTGTGATGCCACTCAAACTAGTAAAGATAGTTCAAGAATGGATGCAATAGAGGCCTTGAATGTTGACAAGTAATAGACCAAGGCAAATTTTGGCCCATCCAAGTAGTTTCCCAAAACCAAAGAACCTTTGTCACTTAAGCCAAAACAAAAAATCTAATAGCAGAAGGTTAATGCAACAACAAGTGCACATCCAAGAAAAAGGATCTTGAAGGGATAGATAAGAAAACATTAAAAGATCAATGACCTCCCTTTGAGAGCATTGTCACAAACACAATTGGACATTCGATTGAGACTACTTCCAATAAGTCCAAGGATCTAAGTACACAAACATATTTAACTATCACAATTGACCAATCCACTAAATCAAAAGTTACTACTTCCAAATCTAAAGTGGAAACCACATAGTCAAAGTCCTCTATGGCCAAACCTATCACTCTCACCGAGGAACATGTCTCTCGTGCTTTTGACTCAGAAAAGGACACAAAATCTAGCAATGATAGTACAATGAATCTAATGATTTACAAGTCATGTTATTCTTGACCAAAAGCTCCAAAGCATTTGAAGTCTGAGCCAGTTAAATGATTTCTCAAGTGAGAAGTTAGAAGAGATGGGGCAACAAGAAGAACAATCGGTAGCTAAGAGCACTAGATGACACACAAATATCCCTTGCTTGGGCATATGTTCATATTGACATTAGAGCCCTTATTGAAGAACATAAGAAGCTCTTAGAATTATCATTGACATGAGCAGAGCAAGAATCCATTTGCTTGTGTTACCCAATATTCATAGTAGACATAATGAAGCTCGTGTCCAAAGCTAAGCAAAATGAACTTTTCTTGTTTCCCTCATTCTATACTAGCCATTTGACACCAACAAAGAGAAATTTGAAGCATTGGCATGAAAGGGAGAAGAACAAAGTGTGCTTGAAGAGGAATGGTAATCTAGTTGTTATTTAGTGGGGCTAGAATTGGTTGTCGATTAATGACAATCGAGCTGAGCAAAGAAAGACACTCTAGACTTCAATACATGATCCTATATATGTAGCTCCTACTTCTTTGAGAGCACTTGCAATTGTTTGAAATTTTAAACTAGAATCAATCCAAGGCCACCCTCTATTGGATGAATTCCTCGCATAGGAAGAGCTCCATGTTGTAAGCATAATAGGCTAAGAGAATATTGTACTTGTTGTTATCACATATGTATTTTTATTGCTCACAGTAGTACCACCACTCCTTGATGCCTATGCTCCACTTCAATACCATTCCAACTAGAGGGCGTCCTTGAATCAATCCAAGGCCACCCTCTATTGGATGAATTCCTCGCATAGGAAGAGCTCCATGTTCTAAGCATAATAGGCTAAGAGAATATTGTACTTGGTGTTATTACATATGTATTTTTATGGCTCATAGTAGTACCACCACTACTTGATGACTATGCTCCACTTCAATACCATTCCAACTTCTTTGACTAGTTTATTCCAAGGTTGACTAACACTAAAACAAATATTTCCTTTGCTTCTACCACCACACAAACTAAATGTTCATCATCAAAAAGCAAAGTCATGTACATAAAACTTGAACAAACAAAGATATAATAGCAAAAAGTAGTGCGGTTAAGATACTAGATCCTAAGCCCAAAGCTATTGATGTCCTTACAAACTCAACCCACTAGTTAAACTATGCTACGTAGGATGAAATCTAGAACACTTCAAAGGAGGTTGCTTAGACCCACGTGTAGATCTATGCCACAAAACTTAATTTACCTACTTGTATAAAATATTTATTGGTCTATCGAACTCTAATTGACTTGGCTATTGATTTGGCAAAAAAGGACAATTCTTCTAAATTAGACTGGCAATTCAAGTCACTTGCAACTAGGTGTGCACTACTCAAGTTGTTGGCTATCAAAAGCAATTGAGTGTGTGACTTGGTAGTTGCATCAATGACACCGAGGGTGGTGAGATGGCATATGGCAATCCAAGTTTATGTGGATGTATCAATTGATTGGCACCAAGTGCCTAGGTGGCAATAATATCTTAATGCTTTGTGTTGTGTGCAAGTGCATGTGTAGGGTGGCAATTGATTATTAGCTACTATCGAGCTGATGGTGGAGGAGTAGCAACCGAGCATGTGATGGTGATTGATTTGGTGGGTCAATAGTTGAGTTGGTGGCCACTTACGATCTGGTTGGTGGGTGGCACTTAGTGCTTTTGAGTGCTCAAGTGCTTTTTGTCTTCCACCCACCATGTGTTTGATGCTTTATGTAGGATTGTGCAATAGCAATGCACCATAGACTCCAAACCACAAGTATTGGAGTTAAAGTCTCTACCTTAATTCACCAGAAATCCCAACATTGGCATGGATGATGGTGCAATATTAAAAAAAAAACAAGCCCTAATTCATACCTTCCCGTAATATCAAAACCATGTCAGCCAAATCAACCAAGATAAGTGAGATAGTACCTAGGCTAGGGCTATGATGGTGGCACATATGGTCTTACTTTGCTTTTCTTTACTTAAGTGGATTTCATTTTTAGTAATGTTTTATTGTCGATTTTTTGTGACTCATGTGTAAAGAAAGTAAGCACTCTAATTGCACTTGAGTGCAATTTTGACTCGAGTGCTAGGGTAGCACTAGAGTACTCTTTTTACAGCTATTAACTTCAATCTAATCAAGTGCCCCAAGAGAGAGAGAGAGAGAGAGAGAGAGAGAGAGAGAGAGAGAATCCAAAAAAAAAGAATCCAATATTTTTATGAATGAAACATTAATTAAGAGGCGAAGTGTTCTAATTGTTTGTGACATTGGTACAAATCGTCTTAAGATGTGAAATGCTCTAATTGTTAGTAATACCAGCGAATCACTGACCTTAAACTGATGTGAAACACTGGTCATTCTCACTGACGAGTGCCTAGCCGTGGACTATAGAGCTGAACTCATATAACTGTGAGCGAGAAAGGATGCTAATTAGAACTGACGTGGAGCTAAGCCCCTCTAAGAAACCACCGCTGACTTGGCAGCTTACAGAGTGTGCCACACTGGAAAAGGGCTCTTCATATCGTAGGTTTCTGTCTGTTAGGAACGGTCCGCTTATGCTCTCCATACTTTGTGTAGGAGCGAGGATGCTTGAGTGTTGAAGAAGCTACACAGGGTTTCGGATTTTGGCAGCTTCTTCTCCATATCCTTTTGCAGGCACTAACTGCAGGCTTATGGACAACACTATTCTCGATCAGGTTACACAACAGCACACCGTCGACGCGTTCTGGCAGCAGCACTTTGAAAACGCATCGCCAAACGTTCTTCATTTGCTCCCTCTGCGTGCGGTAAAGGCGATCAATCTCCTCCGTTTTTACATTTGTCGTATACATCAACGAGATCAGCGACCTTTTAGGTGGTGTTGATTTCTGGCCGTTTACTGTGAAAGGCTTTAGTTTCTGAGTAACCAAGTTAGACACTCCAATCATTTTGCTAACATGCGACAATGCAACGAAATGGAAGGCTTTAGCTACGTGGCCGAACACTTCTATCAATTGAAAGCTGAGCTTTAGCATCGGAGATCACTGCATTCGGGGTATAGCACTAGGTACAGATGATACGACTTCCATAACAACCGCTGCCATGAGTTGAGACTCTACATCTGAAGAGTATGAGAATGGAATGGTCAATCAGAGTACTTTCATTAAGGAAAAGCTTGATACTGTTTGCTGTGGAGACCAGCAGGTTATTCAAAGACAGTGGACAGGCAATTCAAACTTGCAGCGAAGAATGGAGAGTTTGAAAGTACCTGTTAAGAGTTTTCTTCTCTTGACGGGAGTTACAGCGTTCATGTGGATTTTTCTACGTTAATAGAAATTCATTATAGGAGAGTTAACTAATCTGAAATTGCCTTCTATGATTGGAACTAATGCTCTTTACACGTTCTGTTTGGTACTTTTATCCAGTCATTTGATCAAGGATATCACTTGTTGGTTCGAGCTGTGCAAGAGCTCCGGCAGAAAAAGAGTACTTCTGTTATTGTAGGAATTGGTGGACCAAGTGGTTCTGGAAAGTCCAGGTGACAGGTGTTGCAAAGTTCAGGCCATAAAACCCATGCCTCATTTATCAGTTCATAACTCAAGTTTTATGCAATGTCTGCAGTTTAGCTGCTAGACTTGCTTCTGTCTTCAATGGTGTCGTCATAGCCATGGAACACTATCACGATGCTTCACTTGCTGTGGATGACAGCAATGATCTTGACAGTACAGATTTCTCTCTTTTGATTAGTAATCTTGAGGTGCTTTTTCTCCACATTTATGAGCTATGAATCTGGTTTTGTTCTGAAGTAACATGAGAGCATATACTGATTATTATGTTTGCTGCACTGGAAGGATTTGCTGCATGGGAACATTGTCAACATACCACAATTTGATTTTCAGCAGAAGAAAAGATTGGGGTACAAGCCTGTTAGCACTCCTCAACCTGGCTTGGTAAGATCTCCCGTTGCATTTAGTTGTGAAAGCTGCTGTCATGTTTGCAAACACAAGCATTTCTGCAACCATTGTTACTGAGTTGATTTTATCACCTTGAAAGCAAAAAGTTGCTTTAGTAATGTAAGCCTCAACTCCTGTTCTGTAAATTCTTATTTTTGTATGCTAGTCATTAGACATCAACAATGTCAGCACCAGAAAGTGTCCCTTGTAAAAATCCGTTTTCTTCTATATCAAGTGTTTCCAGACATTCACTATGCTCACCTGAACTGATTCCTTTCAAATTTGCAGGTGTAAATCTAAGCAGACTTTTGATTGCTTAGTCCTTGCAAATACTAGAGAGTATTTAAGAGTTCTATCTGTTTCTTCTGCATATGTCATATGCCATGGAATTGCTTTGTCTTTGCAAAGTTAAGTTTCAAAAATTTCTCTGCTTTCTGCATCCATCTTAGAATTAGGCAGAGTTACCTACATCATCAGCTTTTGTTCATCGTTCAGTCAACAAAGCTGCTTTTGAGCTAATTGACCAAGAGCCAAAGAGGAGAAAGAAAATGTTTATTAGTTATGCCTGTTAAACAGTGGCTCAGAGTTACCACCATCTATGGAAGAGGAGAGAGCCTATCCTTGTAAAGTTTGTTCAATCTAAGGGCACAAAACCTACCCTTGTAGATTGTCACTTTTTGGATGCAAAGCCCGTAGGCTGCTCCATATAAATCTCATCATGCAAGTCCCCATGTAAGAAAGCCGTCTTGACATCCATCTGGTATGAATCCAAGTCATAGTTGTGAGTATACATATCAGCCACCTCAAATCAATTTCTTAAAAGAGATGGAGGGCCTTTGTGCCATCACATTTAAACTAGGTCCTAGGCGATAAATGTACTCATGCAATTTTGCATCATCATTGACACTCTCTATATACATGGTTAGATTCAAGAATTAGTTGGTGCACTCCCTCATTGATAAGCTCATTTGGTCAAGCTAATACCATCTCCTAGCCAGCTTCTCTTTCCCTACAAGTGAGACAAATACTTGGGTCATTTAAGCTTTGAAATCTTCCCATCCATGCATTTACTAATTTTTCCTCTTTACGTCTATCCACCATATATACATAAATACTTCTAAATGGGGAGTAATTTTGACATCCACTCTTTTAGGTCTAATGCAGAATTAGAATGTCCATTTTATTTGGTCAAAATAATACTGTCCTAGAGTTCTCTTTCATTAGAGGCTTACTATCCATTAGAAGCTTTCTATGCATTAAAATGTTGACCCAAATAACCTCCACTATGACCCAAGTTATTAGAGAAATTCCTTTGAAATGTAGGTTGAAATCTATCCACAACTAGTTGAGTTCTTATTGCTTAGGAATTTGTAGCATGAGTGCTTGCAATTGGTTTCTCATTTCTTTGAGAAGGCTCATCCATATCATTTAAAGTAATATCTTTCTTTAATACCTTGTTGTGAATGCATATTCATGGGATAAAATGGTTGTCTAGCTTTAGACTTATCTTTGCTTTCTCTATCAGCTAATTGTAATGCCATCAATTGAGATATTTGGGCTATATGTTTATCAACCTCAAAGGGTATCTCCAAAGCTGCCAATTTCTTAACAAATTTATTAAGCCTCCTTCTCCGCATCACTCCGATGACAAATACTAACTTCTGTCATGACTATGTAACCTTTAGGCAACAAAAGGCAAGAAAGTGCAAAACAAACAAGAAAAGCAAAGAGAATGGAAATGGAGAGAGAAGTCACACAAAGACATAGCGAGTTGCACATTGTCCACAGTCATTGCACCTAAGGGTTCTCAAGTTAGGCACGTTCGGTGGTCTTAGTCGGGGCTAGCTAACCCCCTAGCCCTTTTTGATCAACTGGAAAGCATTGGCTCTGTGATAGAGTGGCCCCACTAACCATTATGGTTACCGGTTTGAGCTTGATGAAATGTTGACCAAGTCACTGGTAAGCAAGGTATGTCCTAACTCTGGTGGTTTCAACCAGTTAGTTCAGAACACATAAAAGTATGCCAAAAGATGATGTACCAGCGAGACAGTATGGTTTGCGGGGAGGAACATGGAGTGAACTCGGCAAACATGGAGAAGAGAAGAGAAGAGAAGAGAGAAGAAACTCTGATGAATGGAATGATGAAGTTCCGAATCATGGAGTGAATGTGATACAAGGGAACAAGGGTGCCATAGCACAAGGAAGATGATGAAGACAGCCACGGATCACGAACCACAATGTTCTTCTGAAGGGGTGTGAGGGTAGTGGAGAGGCTAGAGAGAAGAGGTGACAGACTGAATGAATCAGCCGTAAGGAATGAATGAGAATGTGGTCTATAAATAGGCACAGTCAGTCTAGGATGGCGCCCCTTTTTGGGACTGCAAACCCTAAACGCAAAAATGTAAACTGTGGATGAAGGGTTTCTCAACACCCCCTCTTAGGCCCAAAAAGGGGAACAAGAGAAGAGTGAGGTGGAGATGCAATGCTACATGCGGAAGAATGCTCATGCTGCAGGTGCCACTTGAACAATGTTCCTCGTGGGAAAATTGTTCACTTGCCTAAGCGCCCTAGTATAAAGATGATGAAAACATGCAATGCATAGGAGGAATGTCGGACTTTGTGTGGTGCCGAGAACCATAAGGATATACCCGTACTCAATCTCGGGAGGTGGCTTCATACTGACCAAGTGACCAAGGCAAGAACAGAAGAGGAGGAATAAGATGTAGAGGATCCCTTAGATCCAAGATTTCCACCGGAAAGGGAACCTGTAGTAAAGAATAGTAGACATAGTGAACTGAAGAACGTGAAACTCAACCTCAGGAGAGAAGCCACTAGCTCCGTGCATCCATGCTGGAAGGAATACGAAGGCCTCGTCACCAAGTCGCGGCTGTTGAACCTCCAAGGTCCCGATCTAGGTGGTACATGAAGATCCTGGGTATCAGTTGAAGAGATGACTGGTCGAAGACAACCACCCCAAGAAAGTAGAGGATGGGTGAAGAACTTCATGTGGAGTAGGTTCCTCCTTTGAGGTGGGAGGTGGAGGGGCCCCCGCTGAAGTCGAAGAAGTAGATGCCCCCTTTGAGGGCAAAGAAATAACATCCCCCTTTGAATGTCTGATGACGAAGGAAGTGCCGCCAGTCATGCCAAAGAAGGTTTCTGGGGGTACCGAAGAGCTCCCAGAGGTAGCCTCTCGAACTTGAGTAGTCGAGGGTGGGGAAGGGTGGGGCTTATAATGAGCAAGAGGTGGGCAATAGTCACTGTCTCTCAGAGTGGAGCGGACTGGGTAGCCAAAGAAGAGGAAGGAGTTGAGTACCCACTGTCTCTTAAAGGAGCGGACTAATGAGGAGACGGTATTAAACAATCACTGTCTCTTGATGGAGCAGACTGTAGATCCGTAGGTCGTGGAAGCCACTATGCCTGAAAATAAGTGGGAGAAGACTGCCACTGGCATTGCGATGATCTCTAGGAGGCCGTAGCACCAATCGATTCTCCATGTGCTTGAAAGGACTTAGTGCACATCGGATGCGTCTTATTGTCTTGAGCATAGTACTCTGATAGCCGATACTGAACGATCTCTATGGCCTAGAAAGGAGAGGTGGCACAAGGAGTGTCTGGTGGAAGACGCATATACTCCGGGGGGGTGGGGAGCAAAGGTCAAGGTCGGCAAGCATCAGTGGTGTGCCCGGTGATGCCACAGTAGGAGCACCCAGTAGTTTGGTCATGTGTTGGTAAAGAAGCCATGGATACCAGTGTGCCTAGTTGAAGAAAAAAGAGGTCAACTACGAACCATAAACTGCAATGTCCGCCTCAAGGGCTAGGAGGGCAGTGGAAGGGCTGGAAGTGAGCTGCCAGTGGGAGGAGGATGCAACTAGCAGTAAGAGGTTGCAACTAGTAGAAAAACGTAGGTGAGGAGAGAGAAATACTAAAAATGCAGGTGAGGAGAGAGAAAGACTAAAAAACGTAGGAAAAAACAGCAGCAGCAGTCAATATGCTGAAATCAGCTTTGAACAGTGCGTGATAGGCTGGAAATAGGCGCCGGCCTGTTTTAGACAGCAATGACTAGCTTGGACTGCAATGTCCTTTGCGTACGGGGTGTGGGCAGCAAGCTGAAATACCTGAAATCTGCAAAAATGAGATTGTTTTTGGAATGGAGAGTGATAAAAAACAATTGCTTTGCTGTAAACAGCTGCAAATTGTTGGTGGAAGGCTGGAAACAGGTGCCAGACTATAGATGACAGCAAGGGACAGTTGAGACTGCGATGTCCTCCGTGAAAGGGGTGTGGGCAGTAAGCTGAAAATCACTTGAAACCTGCAAAAACGAGATTTTGATGCAGCGGAAGAAGAAGAGAAGTGGATTCCGAACCCACTACCGGTCTTTGCCTTCACTAGAGTGGAGGATCTTTGCCGCTGTTTGAGCAGATCTAGCTCTGATACCATGTCGAAAGATGACGTATCAGCGAGATAGTAGGGTTTCTAGGGAGGAACATGGATTGAACTTGGCAAACATGGAGAAGAGAAGAGAAGAGAGAAGAAACTTTGATTAATGGAATGATGAAGTTCTGAATCATGGAGTGAATGTGATACAAGGGAACAAGGTTGCCATAGCACAAGGAAGATGATGAAGATAGCCACGAATCACGAACCACAATGTCCTTCTGAAGGGGTGTGAGAGCAGTGGAGAGGTTGGAGAGAAGAGGTGACGGACTGAATGAATCAATCGTAAGGAATGAATGAGAGAGTGGCCTATAAATATGCATAGTCGGTCTAGGATGGTGCCCTTTTTTGGGGCTGCAAACCCTAAACGCAAAATGCAGAAACGCAAAAAATGCAAACTGTGGGTGAAGGGTGTTAGCGATTGTCATCCTCTGGCCATGCCACGTCAGCTGCCACGTGGCAGTTTGGTCGGATTGTACCAGTCGGATGCATTTAATGCAGCCGACCTGTCATAATTGGTCGCATTATTTTTGGCTATTTATAGCCGACATTCTGCACATTGTTCCACACTTCTGTTTGCAGATTTCAGGTTGGAGATTCGTGCAGACTGCAGCGTACTTCGAGTGGACAACAAGTTGCATCGTCGAGGTGGAGACACGCAGTCCAATGCACTGCGCCCATGTATATATCTGCATATCTTTGTATACAGTACACCTTATACAACAGATCTTCATCTTCCACTGTCTCTCTCTCTCTCTCTCTCTCTCTCTCTCCTCTCTGTGTTCACTCTCTCTCTCAGTCTTGGTCCCACGCTTCCGCATCGCTGCACTCTGACATGGTATCAGAGCAGTGAAGAAGGGCTGATTGATTGAGTGAAGAACTTGCCTGAAGAGGAGATTCCATCGCGACACAAGTCTGCATTTCTAGCGTTTGAGGGCGAGTGGGAGGGCTGCGCATCGGAACAAGGCTGAAGCGAGCATGGGCGCGCGGAAAAGGAGTCCAGTTGGTGGATTTGCTGTTGTTTGAAGAGGAGGAAGGTTGTGTTTTCAGCTTTCAAGTGCAAGTTTTACTTTTTCATCGCCTCCGGCAGGTGAAGAATGTTCAGGACGCGGAAGAAAGAGCCTTAGCAGGCTACGTTTTCACAGTTAGAGGGGGCTGCTTTTGCGTTTGTGCAGGCATTACGGGTGAAGATGTCTACAGAGACTGACTTGGAGTTCCAGACGATCATGGATCGGAAGGTGCTTGTCTTACTGGCTCTTCCCGCAGATCAAAAGCTCGATGGTGACAATTACCGTATCTGGCGCGTGATGATGTTGGCCATCCTTGAGTCTTACAATTTGGCGGAGCTTGTACAGGAGATCGACCGGCCCTCGGTAAGAGATGAGTCCAAACTCTCTTCCGATGCTCGTGCGGAGTTGGCCAAGGGCCAGTTTCACTGGGACAAACTGAATGCCCGGATTCGTTCTTTTCTTTGTCTGTCTTGTTCTACAGCCGTGATAGCCCACATCGAGCACTTGATGGTGGCTTGGGAGATATGGTTGGAGCTTGACCAGATGTATAACCGGATGACCCTTATGAAGAGGGTTTCTTTGGAGGTGTAGATGCGGACCTTGTCCGTGAATAAGTCTTTTTCGTTGCGGGAGCACATCAACAAGCTTAGACAGCTTCAAATGCAGGTTCAGAATGCGGGGAAGCCGATTTCCTCCGAAGACATGGCGATCACACTCTTGTCCTAGTTGCCGCCACGATTCGGTGCTTTCTACTCCGCCCTTATTGCTTCGGGGCGTGAGTCTACTCTTCGGTGGGAAGAGCTGGTTCCTATGGTCTTGGACCAAGAGGAACAACTGAAGGGACAGCATGCTTCCAAGACGGAAGCTTTGACAAGTCAAGCCTCTCAGAAGAAGGGGAAGGACCAAAAGAAGAAGAAGCAGGACAACAAGTCAAAGAAGGACAAGGAAAAAGAATCCACATGCCACCGGCCATTGGAAGAAGGATTGCTCCGACAAAGATAAGAAGGACACCAACAAGGACTCCAAGGATTCTGGAGCGGTGGCTGCACCCTCATCAGCTGCATTTCTTCATCTAGCAGTCATTGAGGACTCTACACCGAAGGCTTCTGATGCTGCGATGACAGCCTCCCAAGCTCGAGAGTGGATCGTAGACAATGGTGCCTCCCGGCACATGACTTCTTCATCAGTGGTGTTGCCCAATTGCGACCTTCGCGTGGGCAGATTCTCATCGGAGATAGCTCTTCGGTGTCTATTGCAGGACGGGGTGAGATGCAGCTTATTCCAGATGGACGTGGGTGGTACTCATACCTCAGAGGTCTTGCATGTGCCAAGCTTAGGGTATCATCTACTTTCGGTTCATAAGATTTGTTCACTTGGACTTTTGGTGGAGTTTGACAGTGATTCGGTACGAGTCCTTGATCGTGGATCACGGAAGGTTTTCTCATCCAGATATGAGGAGAACGGCATCTACAAATTGACGTCTTCTACCACACTCCCTACTCTTCTTACCTCTCAGACACAGTCCGAGCTATGGCATGCTCGGTTTGGTCACCTCAACTATGATTATCTTCGGAGGGCGTCACGTGGACAGCTTGTTCGAGGATTGCCGGACATAGTGGTGAGCCAGCAGCCATGCGTCTCCTGCATTCGTGGGAAGCAGCATAGGGATGCAATTCCCACCAAAGCTTCGCGGCGGTCTCCTCACTGATGGAGCTTGTATCTACGGATCTTTGTGGCCCTATGCGGAATGAGTCCTTGAAAGGAAGCTCGTACTTCATGTTGATCGTAGATGACTATAGCAGGATGACTTGGGCCTACTTCTTGGCGTTGAAGTCGGAGGCTTTCTCTCACTTCAAGGATTGGCTTCTCTTTGAGGAGAACCGATCGGGCCGGCGATTGAAGACCTTGCGCTCCGACAAGGGTGGTGAATTTGTTTCTAATGAGTTTGCTCATTTTTTGTGCAGATAAAGGCATTCATCAGGAGTTTGCTAACACGAACACTCCTCAAGAAAATGGCATTCTTGAATGGAAGAACCGAAGTGTGATCGAGATGGCGCGCACCATGATGGAGCACCGACAGACACCTCAGTTTCTGTGGGCTGAGGCTGTGGCTACTGCAGTCCACATCCTTAACCGATCCCCCACTTCGGCCGTTGATGGGATGACACCTTTTGAGGCTAACTTTGGGACTAAGCCCGATGTTTCTTATTTTAGGGTTTTTGGGTGTGATGCCTATGTTCACATTCCCAAGACTCATCGTGATAAATTTGAAGCGGCTTCCGGAAGACAGGTGTTCGTTGGCTATAGCTCTTAGTCCCAAGGCTATCATTTGTATGATCTCGTAAAGCGGGATGTGTACACCAGTTGAGATGTGCGGTTCGTGGAGGTTCCGGCCATAGCAGCGGGTGAGGAGCATCCCGTTCTTGGAGATCCAGGGGAGAGTTGGGCTCCCGAGACAGTTCCTTTGGAGCCCGCGCCTTTTGATTCCGATTCTGTTTCCGATACAGAGTCTACTGTTCCACCGGTCACCCCCGAGGAGTTACCACCGGTGGATATCCCAGAGTCTTCAGCTGATGGAGAGCGAGGAGGAGAGGTCCGGCCTCCTCCTCGTTGGGCCCGTGACACACTCCGAGATTCAGGGATCGAGGGGGTCCCTGAGGAGTGGGGACCGCAGGATGGTCCGCGGCGATCACGGAGGCACCAGGCACATTTTACGGAGCTTGTTTGCTCTAACTATTGTTTGATGACCCGTGTTATGCAGAATCGAGAGCCCACCTCCGCGAAGGAGGCTTTACAGTCCGCACCATGGAAGAAAGCTATGGAAGCCGAGTTGGAGGCTATTGAGAGGAATGGCACTTGGTACCTCGTGCCTCGCCCCTCTCATGGAAAGGTGATTGGCGTCAAATGGGTCTTCAAGACCAAGTACCGTAGCGATGGTTCTTTGGACAAGCACAAGGCTCGCCTTGTTGCTAAAGATTTTGCACAGCGCCCCGGGATTGACTATCATGATACTTTTGGCCCCACTGCTCGTATGGCGACTATTCGAGCTGTTCTTGCCTTGGCTGGCCATAGGAGATGGCTTGTCTACTAGTTGGATGTGAAGTCGGCCTTCCTCAATGGTGACGTAAAGGAGGAGATCTATGTAGAGCAGCCTCCTGGCTTTGGATCTTCAGACCGGCAAGTCTACTGGTTAAAGAAGACCTTGTATGGCCTCAAGCAGGCTCCGCGTGCATGGAACGAGAAGATTGACTCGTTCCTTTAGTCACAGTTGGGATATCGGCGCTCCAAGGCCGATCCGCAGCTTTATGTACACACTTCCGAGGCTGGTTGTGTGCTTTTTGTGTTGTATGTTGAGGATTTGATTGTCACAGGTGATCATGCTCAGAAGGTCAAAGAGACGAAGGCAGCTTTACATCAGGTGTTCGAGATGACGGACTTGGGTCTACTCCACTTCTTCTTGGGCCATGAGATTTATCAGTCTTAGAGGGGTATTTTCATCTCTCAGCAGAGATATGTACAGGAGCTCTTGGTTTCTTTTGCGATGGAGGATTGTCGGACCATTTCTACTCCTATGGATCAAAACTGGAAGGCCACTTCACATTCAGATTCTCCCTTGGCGGATGCTTCTCGCTACCGTTAGTTGATTGGATCATTGATTTGGCTCCTCAACACTCGTGTTGATCTTTTTTTTGCTGTATGTCTCTTGGCGGGGTTCATGAGTGAACCTCAGACGGTGCATTGGTAGGCTACTCAGAGGATACTTTGGTATTTGAGGGGGACCTCTGACTTAGGGATTCATTATCCAGCAGGCACAGGTGGTTTAGATCTTGTACTTGCAGGTTGGAGCGACTCGGATTGGGCTGGCGATGTGGACCACAGGCGGTCTACTACAGGCTACTGTTTTACCTTGGGTGCAGGTGTTATCTCATGGAGTAGCAAGAAGTAGCCCACGGTAGCCCTTTTGTCTACTGAGGCGGAGTATCGGGCCGCGTCTTCCATTACATGTGAGGCTGTGTGGCTTCAGAGATTGTTGGAGGAGCTTGGCTGCCCCCAGACTTGTCCTACTTTTCTGCGATGCGACAATGAGAGTCGCATTGCCTTGGCATGGAATCCTGTTTTCCATGCCCAGACGAAGCACATAGAGATCCAGTACCACTTCATCATGGAGAAGCTTCTGGATGAGACCATAGTTGTGGAGCACTGCAAGACGGAGGACAATCTTGCAGATTTGTTTACGAAGGCGCTTCCCCAGGCTCTACTTTGGAGACATGCCAGATCCCTCAGGCTTTCGCCCCGTCCAGGCTCTGAGAGGGGGTGTTAGCGATTGTCATCCCCTGGCCATGCCACGTCAGTTGCCACGTGGCAGTCTGGTCGGACTGTACTAGTCGGTTGCATTTAATGCAGCCGACCTGTCATAATTGGTCACATTATTTTTGGTTATTTATAGCCGACATTCTGCACATTGTTCCACACTTCTGTTTGCAGATTTCAGGCTGGAGATTCGTGCAGACTGCAGCGTACTTCGAGGTGAACAGCAGGTTGCATCGTCGAGGTGGAGACACGCAGTCCAGGGCACTACGCCTGTGTATATATCTGCATATCTTTGTATACAGCACACGTTATACAGCAGATCTTCATCTTCCACTGTCTCTTTCTCTCTCTCTCCTCTCTGTGTTCACTCTCTCTCTCAGTCTTGGTCCCACGCTTCCGCATCGCTGCACTCTGACAAAGGGTTTCTCAACAAAGTATACCTATCTTTATGTTTGCATGAAATCGAAAGGGATACCTGTAGCACAATTACAAGTAGTTTTAAATAAGACATATCAAGAGGATCTGCATGTCAATATTTTGATGAACTTTGTTCAGCAAGCATGTGGAGTCAATAAAGCTTCAAAAAGTAAAGAGGATAATTGCACGAGTCTCTTTTGAAGCTCAAGTGTTTTTTGCTGAGGCGTAGTTTTGTTCGGAGCCAGAGTACTTTCACAAAGTGTGGATTTATGGTTGTGCACTTTTAACACTTAACTGTGTGGTGCTTATTCTCGTGGGTTACCAATTGTCTTGCTGCTTTATCCAATGTTACTTTCATGGAATGTATGAGGGTTTAGAGGATGACATTTTAGGCACGGATGAAGCCTCATGAGACACGAGTTTCGTGAGCATTAGTGGGTGGATTGGTAGATTTTTTCATGTCACACAAACACCAAATCTAAGTACAGAGGATATCCCAATGTTAGAGAAGCTTTGCCAGGACAAATCTGCACTTATTTGTTAGCAATTGTGGGAGTCTTTGAGATATAAACTGATGTTTGCATATGTGTCGGGGAGCAGCGGAGATAGTCAGTACATAGTTGGGGCATCATGGTTTTAGGGAGAGCCATGTGGATCTTTCTGAGAGGTTACGATGCGCTTATTCGTCTACCGTTCATTTATGCCCCAAATGGCTAGTGAGACTAGAGTTTTGGACTATTTTCTCCTAGTCCCTACCACAGGTTGATCATTGGATAAGGGGGGGGCAACTTCAACATGGTGGATGCCTTGGAGGATAGGGGAGGTAGATACATAGAGACCATTAGAGGAGGTGAGCAGGCTGCTTGGGAGGAGCTCTTATTCCTTGCGAGAGAACAAGACGTGCGGTTCATAGTAGAGTTTGGTAGATCTATAGACTTGCTTGAGTCCTCTAGGAGAGACAAGGTAGTAGGAGCCTGGACTTTCTCTAGAATTGATTGATTCTATATGGCTGAATAGGCTTGCGACAGGGGTGGCCTAGTAAGCTTTATACCTAGCATGGCCCTCTCGGACCACTCACCATTTCAACTAGTTCTTTTTGATAGTGTTGCAGAACCCCCCTCTAGTGTCAAGATTCCATAAAACTTGTTCTGTGATGATAATCTTGGAGAGTCAGTTGCACATATTTGGAGATCTAGACCCTTCTTAGTTGGATGGGCAGCTAGAGACTTTGATGGGAGCCTATATGAGATGAGTTCTGTCTTCAAGGAGGGGGGCCTTCTAACGAGGCGGTGGGTTGCCAGAGCATCATTGCATGTGCTACAGAGTAAGGAGGAGATTCATTCAGGGTGCAGATGGGCAGTTGAGAGGGTGCAAATTGCCAAAGCTGAGGTTGATGCCATGAAGAAAGTTGGTTCAGAATATAGGTTTCATGTGTGAGCTTCCTTCTAGACTCAGTGTGAAGACAGGGTCAATAGAGATTTCTTTCAGACCATAGGGCCAAAACACTCTGGAAAAGGTGTGGGGAGACTTGAGACAGCTGATGGATTTGTTGCCCAGGGCCCTTTGAAGGCAAGACATGTGGCTATAGAGTACTACAAAACGTTGTGAGGATCTATGGCTAGACCCTTGTGCTATGAGAGGAATAGAGAAAGAGTATGGTAGAGGTGGTGGTCACATATAGGATAAATAGACATCTAATGGCCCTTTTGGCATAGGAGAAACTAGGGAAGGCACTTCTAGCACTGCCCTCATTAAAGTGTCAAGGAGAAGATGGACTAAAATAAGTCCTCCTTTTCAAGCTATTTGGAAATGAATAGTGCAAGCCTCATCTCAACTTTGTAGGGGATTATGGCATAAGGGGATATGCCAAAGAGTCTTTCTAAGGGATTGATTGAACACATTCCCAAGGGAAGTGGAGATAGACTGGAGATTATAGAGTGGAGGCCAATCAGTTTGCTTGGAACTGCCACAAGATCCTTGCAAAGGCGATTAGTCTCGGACTAGTCCCATTGTTACCATACATTATCCATCCCTCTCAGACATGTTTTGTCCAAGACCACAACATCTTGGACAAATTCATTATCTTTTGGGAGCCCACTGCCCTTGCTTGTTCTACGAATCACAATCTTTTTGGCCTTCTCGACTCGCAGAAGGCTTATGACAGTGTGGATTGGAAGTTCTTGGAGGGCATGATACTGAGTATGGGATTCCCAGAGCCTCGTGTTAGGGAAGTTGTGGATTTTTATTCCTCAACACATTAATGAGAGACACCATTACACATTTTCCAATGTTTATGTTGCCCTTTCTTTTTATCCACCCTAATCTATTGTTTTTAAGGGCTTTTGTGAGGGATGTGAAGTGAGAGCCATTGACGAGTGACTATTGCAGTTGCCTTTCCAACTTGTTCTGTGCTTGGTGTCTCTTTCCTAACAATATGATCCACATTTTGTGCACAATAGATTCCTCTATTGGAGAGAAATATGCTCAAAGCAGTTCTTGTAGGAGCTAAGTGGGAATGAAACATTCTATCACGGTGGAGGCTCTCTAGGCTCCTTATGTTTCTCTTTCTTTTCATTTTGAGTACAACACAACTTCAATCTATAGTTAGCTTAATGGAAGAGGTATAATAATTAATTTTATGAAGTGTCATACCCCAAAAGTCATGACCTATTTTTCAAAGGCTTTCGTAGGCATGCTATATATTAATTTGTCTCTGAATAATTCCACATCATAGGTGGTCAAAAGTGTTGTATGTATGCCATGAAAATGGGTTGCACATTCTAAACCTCATATGGAATTGCTTATTCCAGCTTTGCTCTAAGCCTTGCATAACCAATTCATTGTTTTTTCCTTGAAGGGTTCCAGTGTTGTTTTCTTTCAGCTTTAAAGAGAGAGTTGGCAAATTTTACTTCTAGACTTGTTGTCTCCCAGATAGAATTTATGGAGAAATAAAATAAAGTGTACTTGTTTCATCAGTACGAGGTAAGACGTGTCTTTTGGTAACATAAGACCGTCCTGAATACCTGCATTAGTTAAGAAATCCGAGCATTGAGTTTGTTGAAATATCTTCCTTGTAACCTCTGTTTAAGATGTTGATTATGTAGGCATACTGTTAACACAAAACAATTTGGTAGAATTTTGTGCAAGCAGTCTGGAATTTCTACTCATGTTGAATTGTGTTAAAACAAATGTAAGCAGGTTATAGTGGAGGGCTCATATGCCTTGCATTCAAAGTTGCGCTCATATTTGGATCTTCGAGTGGCTGTGGTGGGTTTCTACATTATTATTTTGGGCTTATTATAATATTTGTTGCTAAGTTTGACTACTATCTTTACTTGGTAACTCATAGGTAGGAGGGATCCATTTTAGCCTCATCTCGAAAGTTCGAGCAGACATTGGGGAGTCACTCTCCCTTGATTATCTCATCGACAGCATTTTCCCAATGTTCAGAAGGCATATTGAACCAGATTTGCATCACGCTCAGGTATGTACCAGCAAAATTAACATTAAAATGAATTATTGAAGCAGTTTTGAAGGGAGGAGACCCCCCAGCCCCCAAAACCCCAAACCCCCTTTTTCCCCTTGTCTTCCTTTCCCTGCTTTCCTCGACTACAATCACCCCAAGTACTCCACAAGAAGAAAGTTTCTAGAGTAGTATATTTGAACCCATGCCACATGCAAAGGAATGCTTGATGTGGAAGGCATTCCTTGTCATATGCCATAATCTAACACCAGCAGAAAGGCCCTCCTAGAAGGCATCCAAAGATGCTCAAGAAAGGAACTCATAAGTTTGGAGAGAGGACTAGACTACAGAAATGCCCAAGTATACTTCAAGAAATCTATAGGGAAGTCTAAAGGAAGTGTAAAAATGCACAAAAATGCAACTTGGGAGGTGTGGTTGTTTAGAGAGATATGGAAGTCTAGGGAGGAGTACAACATGATGTACTAGAGAGAAATGCAAGGAGGAAATCTGAGGAGAAATACAAACCTAAAGAGAAATGCCAAAGTCTACATGGAAATGCAAGTCTAGAGAAGTTTGGAGAGAATGCTGAATGAAGTCCAGGAGAAATGCTATATTCAGGAGAGAAATGCTGCGAGTCCAAAGAGGGCTGCTAAAAAGTGGAGAGAAGCTATGAAGAGATGAGAGATGAAGAGAGACATTGTAGAGAAAGGAGAGAGAGAAATGTTGAAGAAAAAAAGAGAACGCAGGAAGCTAGGTGGAGTGGAGGGAGGTGGAGTGAGGGTAGAATTGAGTGAAGGGTGGAGTGAGGTGGAGTAAGAGGGTGGAGTGTGTTGAGCTAAAACATGCATTACTTGCTGATTAGTCTCTTAAACAACCCCAAAACACACTAAAAAATGTTCTTATAGAGTAAAACCCTAAAACGGGGAGCAGTTCGAGAGAGTTCAGTGGAAACACTAATTTTTGGGGCGCCCTTCCACATCTATAAATAGACAGGCTGCCCCCATTCAGCCTCATTCCGTTTGTGCAGGTTTCTCACTCCACGTGCAGATTTCAGCTATTAGCCTCCTCCCATGTGGCTGTCCAGCCCTTGAGACTGCTGCCACTCCATCCGTGTTTGCTCCTGTTGCTGGCGCCTTCATCCATGCTGACATCAGCTGCTGGTGACATCATCATTCGCTGCGATCTGATCATCCAGTCATTGCTAGCCACAACAGACACTGTTTCAGCCTGTTGTTTACAACAGACTGTGCACAGTTTCCAGCCTTTGATCGGTGGTACACTGCTGCGTTTACCAGTTTCCAGCCTTTAGTCTGTTGGGTTTTGGTGACCAGCCTGTTGCCATTCACTATTCAGCACTCCTACGCTCCGACTGGTGGTCACAGACTCTGGATCCGTCTCCAGACATTGCTTTGCCCGTGAGCACACTGTACACTCTTACATTCATTTACAGCATTCATTCACTTCAGAGTTGTATTCTCTCTCTCCCTTCTTCTGTTTGTGATTGAGTTTTGAGTTTTGCGTTTAGGGTTTGAGGTTTGCCCTCTATGTCTGTGTTTGTCTCTTTGTGTTTCTATCGTGGTCGTACACTTTGTGTGTCCTCAGTGCAAACCCTAGCAGTTTTCTTCACAGAGTGAGGAGAGGGGAGTGATGGATGGAGCGAGGTTGAGAGGAATGGAGTGTAGTGAGGTGAAGTGAGTGGCGGTGTTACATCCTTGGGCATCTAGGATGGTGTGTGCAGCGTTGGTAATAGTCTTAGGTCAAAAGTGACTTAATGCGAATAGACTAAGGCCGCTTTAGGGTGAAGGTAGTTGAATTCTACAAATAGGACTCAAGTGTGTGCATGCGTGTGTGCGTGGTAGGAGGGATATTGAGGGGGACGTTCCTCATGGCACCAGACTGTAATATGTGGATGATAGGATCACGTTGAGGGGAGCATCACATTGCATCATGGCAAGGGGCCGACTTGATGTAGACAAAGAGACATGACAGTATGCCGTGCCATACATGCCATGGAGGGTGCGTGCTTACCATAGGAAAGAAACCCATGCACATAGAGGTGACCACTTGTGCACATTCATTCATAACAACAAAGAAACATGTTTCTTTGAGTTCAAAACTTACAAAACGTTTCTTGAAGTAAGAAATATTTTTAAGAGTAAAAAATGTGGGTTTTTTTCTTTTTGTGGGGGGGGGGGGGGGAAGGGGGATTTGGGTTGGGTTGAGAACCAAAAAACTTACTTTTTCGAGATTTTGTTTAGTTATTAGACTTTGTCATTCTAGTATCTATTCTTGTCTTGAGAGTTGATTATTATATAACTTTAGTCTCATTTATGAGTTATTTATGATATATTATGATTCATTTTGGATTTTGACATTTTATTAGTCTATTTCGGAATGAGAATCATGATGTTGCAACTTGACTCAGTCCATATTGTACATGGGCTATTTACATGTTTATTTAAATTTTCTATATTTACATGTTTATTTCAATTTTCTATATGTGATATGTATGAATCATATTTTTCAAGATTATAGCTTGGTCCAAACTTTGACATAAGTCAATAATGGATCATGATGTGTAATGTATTATTCTCAGTTGACTCTCATGTATTATCACTCAAGCTCGATTGGTATTTTTTTTGTTTAAGAGAGAGTTCCATAGAGGGTTTAAAACCTCTTTCCTTAGTTAAAACTATTAAAAATTCCTATATTAAAAAAATATGTGTTTCTTATTTTACCCCCTCTTGAAGAAAACTTATGAAACATGTTTTTGATGTTTTTGGATGCTATGCATTCATTACATGCATTGTGTGATCACTATGCTTATGCTCTAGGACCAATGGCGGTTGCAGCTATACATCGAGATAGTATGTGTTGGTAATATGGAATGTTAGCTTGTGGGATGCGAGTGTGGCTTGCTATGCTGCTTGCCCTAGGCTTGGGGATGAGCTCGTTTGGCTCTATAGATGGGAACTGAGTCTAGTGTGTATTTTCTAATGGTCTCTATTTCATGGGTAAGGCTTGTGTTATGTCTCATGTAGAGGTTGGATCATAGAGGGATGTTTCATTGGTATTAGAGCATCAACTTGATCTTTGGTGCATGATTCAACGACATGCATAAAGCCACTATTTGCTCACGGGACTATGATGGTTTGTGCCTGATGGGTTGCTTCTATCTTTGAGTAGGGTGATACAAGATGCTACTAGCAAGTGGGGCAAATATAAGAAGCAGGTGGTGGATATAAGGAGAAGTTGTTTTTATCTAATACTCTTGCTCAAGATGATATGAATTTGTTCTTGTTCAGTACTCGTTCTTAGGATAGTGTAAGTGTTTTGTGCAAGTTTCTTGGGCATGCATTAGTGATTGGGACCTTGGGAATTGCTGCTCCATGGCCATGGTAGATCATTGTCCAGAGTCAAGCAACCTTGTGTGCATAGGTAATCATTAAAACCTTAATACCTAAATTTGTTTTAAATGGTTGGGATGATAGAAGAGAGTTTGTTTTGAGAGTAAAGGTGATGTCAAGGAGAGAGAAGTTGACTTCAAGGATAGAGAAGGTAGTAGCTATATGTAGTTATCCAATCATTATTACTACTCTAAGCAAACTCAATCTGTGAATAATAATGCTTTCAATTAGATTGTCTATGGGAGATGTATGCATGCAACATGTCTTCCATGGTGTAATTTGTCCTTTTGGCTCATCCATCGGTTTCAAGATGTTTTGAGGATGAAATTAATAATTGGTGTGCAAATATTGGGTTTCAAGATTATTTGAGGATGACATAGATAATTGGTGTGCAAATTTTGGAAGACCTTTTGTTAGAAATGGTGAGTGAGCTTAGGATCACAATCACTAACTATTTTATCAAACATACCATAGAGTTTATAAAAACGCTTGACATAGAGACCTGCCAGCTCATAGCTTTTAATGGTCAACTTCGTTGGGATAAATCGACCCCTTACAGTCAATCAATCTACCAAGACTCACATTGTGTCACAACCTTGATTTGTATATGGCAATCCTACTACAAAATCTAGGGAGATGCTATTAGGAATACATTCTTATTTGTGAATTCAGCTTGATTAAGTTGACACTATGAGCAGTTGCACATATAAGACAACCAAAGCCTTTTATGTGCAGCCAATTAAAATATTGGCTAACCAAAGCCAAAGTTGGTATATACTAGGGTGCCTTGCACTAGGTGCGTTGTGAGACTCCTACAAAATTTTCATGCAGATGTACTCATCATTGAGCACACACACTTTGCTTTTCTTAGATAGTTAACCATCTTTAATGCAATACTTTTCTACCATCTTTCTTTTAGTAACCAACTTTTAGATGTTTGGAGTACCAAAGCTTTTTGGCCTACTAGTTTCGTCTTGGAATAATTGCCAGGGCCCAGATCCTTCTATATTAAGGATTAGATTTGCAATGCCCCTACAGAGAAAGAAAAAAATCAATCGAGATTTCCACAAAGGACAAAGCATTCACCTCACTAAGGATATTGACAACCTTATTGGTTGTGTCCTTATAGTAAGGAATCTCAAAATCCCCCCTACATTAGCTCTGCCAAGCTTGTCTTGCAAGATCAATGATGACTTTTAGTGAGTGGTGGTGAGCCCAAATAATGAATCATACACTGTACAGATAATGACACCAAAGTTTAAGCACATGGATGACTACCAATAGTTCCTTCTCTTGTATGGAATAATGTATTTGCATTAGTGTGCTTACAATTGGTAAAGACAATGGATCAACCGTCTTGGTGTAAGGTGGCATCTATGGCAAAGTGGGTAGTATCTGTATGAACCTTGGAATGTTTATTCAAATCAATGACTTGCAACATCAATGTAGCCATAATCAAGTATGTTAATGTTTGAATGATGTTGATTGAGCTCACTACTCTAAACAAATGCTTCTTCTTGCTTCGGATACTGTAAAGCAAATAGAGCAAGGGTTTAGCAATTTTAGCATAGTCCTTTATGAACTTTTGAAAGAAACCAATAAAATAAAAAAATGATTTCACCTACCTAATGGTTTGAAGAATAGGCCAATTGAGTACTACTCTTACCTTTTTGGGGTTAGTCCTAATGCCATTAAACTAAGATAACATGTCCAAGGTATAAAAGCTCCACGAAAAAACTCGCACAAAGCTTGGATGGTTTTACAAATAATTGCTCGTCTTAAGAGACTTAAAGATGATACACAAGTAATTACCATGTTCTTCTTCCAATGACTTAGTATAGAAGAGAATATCATTGAGGAAGGCAACTATCCACTTTCAACAAATATGGATAAAGCAAATTATTCATCATTTTTTGGAAAGTTGTGGGAGTGCTTGTCAACCTGAAAGATAGTAAAAAAATTAATTGTGCCCATACTATGTACAAAAAGTGATTTTTAGGACGTCTTAGAGGGCTATCTGTAATTAATTGTATTCGGATCTTCAATTGATCTTGGTGAAATGTGTTGTAGCATAGAGTTTATAGTTAAGATCATTTGTCCTAGATACTTATTCTTGATGGCCACTTTATTGAGACCTTTGTAGTCCATACAAAAGTGCATCATGCCTTTCTTCTTTTTAGTAAGAAGGATGGGTGGTGCACTTCATTGGGACTTGGGTATGAAGTGAAGTAAAGAAGATAGATGGAAGTAAAGGGAGACTGCCCTAGGTGAAACGTCCTGTGAGGATCCAACTTGCACACAAGACACAACGCAAGCCAAACCCACCATAAAAGGGATTGGACATCAGACCACCTTATAGCCATAGAGCTAAATGGGCTTACCCCTAAGCGTGGGAGCCAGTAGCACTCCGAGTCATGACTGCATCCCACGGGTTGGCGTTCATGGGGTATGGATGTGATGGCCAACGGGCCAAGAGTCCAAGAGTGGTGATCACACAATAGATGTGCACAATAGGGCCTTGAGTCCTATAAATAGGTATTGGCTGTCCCAACCTTGAAGTGTCCTTAGTGCATTTGCACTAACGCACTTCATGACCACTGTGACCAATGCTACTAGTATCCATCTGGATGTCCACGGACATAACACTTTTCCTCTTATGAATAATTGCTATCCTTAGAGCAATATCCTCAAGGATGAAGTAAGGAAAATGACTTTTCAATGAGTACGGACTCCCAAGTAGCCTTTGCCTCTAGGTGGTTTTTCCACTTGACCAAATACTTGGGATAAATGGTCCAACAAGATCGTTTAGTCCTAAGATCAAGAACCAATTCAGGTTCTAGTGAAACATAATGAGCGAATTCTCAAGCAATAAGACTTCCTTAATTGGAACAATCAACTCACCTTGTCCCAGTCATTCTTTCAAACGACTCACATGGAACATAGGGTGAACTCGGATTTCCAAAGGTAAGTCCAACTCATAGGATACACTATTTATCTTCTTGGCACATGCCCTCCTGGAGCTCCCTAGGAGTATGATGTTGGTTAGCATAAAATGTGGCACAAACTTGGGCCTTTTTAATGCTTTCCCTTGCAATCATCAACATCTCCTGCATATCATGCAGAAAGTCAACTATGGACTGCATTTTCATTCCCCGCGAGCTCTGTGGAAATTAGTGCTTTTGGATAATAACCATACATAAGCATAAACGGGCTATAACCAGTAAGTAAATACTAAGTATTGTTATAAATAAACTCAATTGAGGAAGATAATGCTCCCAATTAGATTGGCTGTGGGAGACATGCATGAAGCATATGCTCCATGGTTTGATTTGTCTATTTGGTTTGCCCATTGGTTTGTGGATGTTGTGATGACGACATGGACAATTGAGTTTTCAGTTTTTTGAAGACCATTTGCTAAAAATGGCTAGTGAAGTTAGGATCTCAGTCACTAACTATTTCATCAAGCAAACCATAAAGTCTATAAAGGTGTTCAACAAAGAGACCGGCCAACTCATGACTTTTTATGGTCGTCTTTGTGGGAATGAATTGAACCATTTTTATCAATCAATTAACTATTTGTTTCTAATGAATTTGCTCGTTTTTGTGCAGATAAAGGCATTCACCAGGAGTTTGCTAACACCAACACTCCTCAAGAAAATGGCATTCTTGAACGGAAGAACCGAAGTGTGATCGAGATGGCGCGCACCATGATGGAGCACCGACAGACACCTTGGTTTCTGTGGGCCGAGGCTGTGGCTACTGCAGTCCACATCGTTAACCGATCCCCCACTTCGGCCGTTGATGGGATGACACCTTTTGAGGCTAACTTTGGGACTAAGCCCGATGTTTCTTATTTTAGGGTTTTTGGGTATGATGCCTATGTTCACATTCCCAAGACTCAACGTGATAAATTTGAAGCGGCTTCTCGAAGACACGTGTTTGTTGGCTACAGCTCTTAGTCCCAAGGCTATCGCTTGTATGATCCCGTAAAGCGGATGTGTATACTAGTCGAGATGTGCGGTTCATGGAGGTTCCAGCCATAGCAGCGGGTGAGGAGCATCCCGTTCTTGGAGATCTAGGGGAGAGTTGGGTTCCCGAGACAGTTCCTTTGGAGCCAGCGCTTTTTGATTTTGATTCTGTTTCCGATACAGAGTCTACTGTTCCACCGGTTACCCCCGAGGTGTTACCACCGGTGGATATCCAAGAGTCTTCAGCTGATGGAGAGCGACGAGGAGAGGTTTGCCGGCCTCCTCCTCGTTGGGCCCATGACACACTCCAAGATTCAGGGATCGAGGGGGTCCCTGAGGAGTGGGGACCGCAGGATGGTCCGCGGCGGTCACGGAGGCACCAGGCTCATTCTATGGAGCTTGTTTGCGCTAACTATTGTTTGATGACCCGTGTTATGCAGGATCGAGAGCCCACCTCCGTGAAGGAGGCTTTACAGTTCGCACCCTGGAAGAAAGCTATGGAAGCTGAGTTGGAGGCTATTGAGAGGAATGGCAGTTGGTATCTCGTGCCTCGCCCCTTGCATAAGAAGGTGATTGGCGTCAAATGGGTCTTCAAGACGAAGTACCTTAGCGATGGTTCTTTGGACAAGCAGAAGGCTCGCCTCGTTGCTAATGGTTTTGCTCAGCGCCCCGGGATTGACTGTCATGATACTTTTGCCTCCACTGCTCGTATGGTGACTATTCGAGCTGTTCTTGCCTTGGCTGGCCTGTCTACTAGTTGGATGTGAAGTCGGCATTCCTCAATGGTGATTTGAAGGAGGAGATCTATGTAGAGCAGCCTTCTGGCTTTGGCTCTTCAGATGGGCAAGTCGATAGGTTAAAGAAGGCCTTGTATGGCCTCAAGCAGGCTCCACGTGCATGGAAGGAGAAGATTGACTCGTTCCTTCAGTCACAGTTGGGATATCGGCGCTCCAAGGCCGATCGGCAGTGTACATGCAGCTTTATGTACACACTTCCGAGGCTGGTTGTGTGCTTTTTGTGTTGTATGTTGAGGATTTGATTGTCACAGCCTACAGGTGATCATGCATAGAAGGTCAAAGAGACGAAGGCAGCTTTACATCAGGCGTTCGAGATGACGGACTTGGGTCTACTCCACTTCTTCTTGGGCAATGAGATTTATCAGTCGCAGAGGGGGATTTTCTTCTCTCAGCAGAGATATGTACAGGAGCTCTTGGTTTCTTTTGCGATGGAGGATTGTCGGACCATTTCTACTCCTATGGATCCGAACTGGAAGGCCACTTCACATTCAGATTCTCCCTTGATGGATGCTTCCCGCTACCGTCAGTTGATTGGATCATTGATTTGGCTCCTCAACTCTCGTGTTGATCTTTGTTTTGCTATTGGTCTCTTGGCGGGGTTCATGAGTGACCCTCAGACGGTGCATTGGCAGGCTGCTTAGCGGATACTTCGGTATTTGAGGGGGACCTCTGACTTAGGGATTCATTATCCAGCAGGCACAGGTGGTTCAGATCTTGTACTTGCAGGTTGGAGCGACTCGGATTGGGCTGGCGATGTGGACCACCGGCGGTCTACTACAGGCTACTGTTTTACTTTGGGTGCAGGTGTTATCTCATGGAGTAGCAAGAAGCAGCCCACGGTAGCCCTTTTGTCTATTGAGGCGGAGTATCGGGCCGCGTCTTCCACCATGTGAGGCTGTATGGCTTCGGAGATTGTTGGATGAGCTTGGATGTCTCCAGATTAATCCTACTTTTCTGCGATGTGACAATGAGAGTCACATTGCCTTGGCACGGAATCCTGTTTTCCATGCCCGGACAAAGCACATAGAGATCCAGTACCACTTCATTAGGGAGAAGCTTCTGGATGAGACCATAGCTGTGGAGTATTGCAAGACGGAGGACAATCTTGCAGATTTATTTACGAAGGCGCTTCCGCAGGCTCTACTTCGGAGACATGCTAGATCCCTCAGGCTTTTGCCCCGTCCAGGCTCTGAGAGGGGGTGTTAGCGATTAGTCCCTGGCCGAGCAGGCAGCCACGTGGCAGTCTGGTCGGACTGTACCAGTCGGCCAGCCACGTGGCAGTCCAGTCGGACTGTACCTGTCATTTCTGATCACATTATTTTTGGCTATTTATAGCCGAAATTCTGCACATTCTTCCACAGTTCTGTTTTGCAGATTTCAGGCTGGAGATTTGTGCAGATTGCAGTGTACTTCGAGGTGAAGAGCAGGTTGCATCGTCGAGGTGAAGACACGCAGTCCCGCGCACTGCGCCTGTGTACATATCTGCATATCTTTGTATACAGCACACTTTGTACAGCAGATCTTCATCTTCCACTATCTCTTTCTCTCTCTCTCTTCTCTCTGCGCATTCAGTCTCTCTCTCAGTCTTGGTCCCACGCTTCCGCGTCGCTGCGCTCTGACACTTGCTTCGGATACCCTTAAGCAAACTTGTCAAGGGTTCAACAATATGAGTATAGTCCTTAATGTATTTTCAAAAAAACCCAATAAAATGTAAAAAATGTTTTACTTGCCTTAAGTCCCTAGTATAGGCTAGTCAACTAATACTACTACCTTTTCGGTATCAATCTGAATGCTATCAATTAAGATGGCATGACCAAGATATAAGAGTTCCGTATGAAAAAATTCACACTTGTATAGTTTGGTAAACAATTGCTCTCGTTTTAAAATATGTAAGATGATACACATGTATTTGGCATGTTTCTCCAACGACTTACTGTAAATAAGGATGTCGTCAAGGAGAAGGATTATCCACTTTCCAAGATATAGATGAAATAAATCATTCATCATCTATTGGAAAGTTGTGGGAGCATTGGTCAATCCAAAAGATAAGACCACAAATTGATAATGTCCATACCACATTTGAAATGTAGTTTTTGGGACATCCTCCAAAGCTATCCATATCTGATGGTATCTAGACCTAGATTGATTTTGGTGAAATATCACTTACTGCAAAGCCAATCTATAAGGGCATCCATCCTTTGTAACGGATATTTGTTCTTGATGATCACCTTATTGAGACATTTGTAATTGGCACAGAAGCGGATCATGCCATCCTTCTTTTTGGCAAGAAGGACAAGTGCGTCCCATAGGGATTTACTTGGCTTGGCAACAATCTCGAAGGTTGGACAGCTACGTGGAGGAAGATTGATGGCTGAAAATTTGCACAATAGATGAGGAATAAATGGAGGCAGCTTGTCTATTTATAGATGAGGATGGACCCTCCCAAATTAGGGTTTCTCAAAAACTCTCGAACCGCTCCCCGTTTTAGGGTTTTACATTAATAAGCATGTTTTAGGGCTGTTTAAGAGGCTAATCAGCATGTAATGCATTTTTTAGCTCAACACTCTCTCTCAAGCCCAAAATAGGGCTAGAAAGGAAGGCCAACCTGTTGCAACAGTGGTAGTAGTGCTCAAATAAGATGGATAGGGTGGGGGAATGGGGTACACTTGGGATTGTGTCCCAAAGTGCCCATCATGCACGTGGGAAGTGTGCATAGTGGATTCGAATGTGGGCATGGGCTTGCTAGGCATAGACATCGTAATCGCATCAGGAGCCCATGGATAAGCAATAGGGACACGTGGAGTAGAGCATGGGAATCCCTTGGTAGGAGTGACCCATGGAAAGTGTGATAACGCACCATAAGCAAAGGATGAAAATCCTTAGGCTTGAGACTTCAAAGGATGTATGTGATTGGGGGTAGTGAGGGGGATGCCCATCATAGTTGTCCTAGTGAAAAATAATATGCTCACTTGCGGAAAGATGGAGGGAATTGTGGTAAAGGGTGACATATTTTGTAATTAAGCCCCATGGTGCAAAGTTGCTTGAGAATAAGTGGATGGTACAATGTTAAAGGGTGACGATGCACCGTGATGTGAAGTGGTAGGAAAGGGTGAGTATGGAGTGGAAAATGAGAGTGTGCTAGGAGTGGAAACGGAGGTTCCAACTCCCAATGTGGAGAATATGGATGTGGAGTGTAATCCAAGATTTTGGAATGAAGAAGAGAGGAGATCAAGTTTGGGCTAGAAGAGGGTGGGATTGGAGGGATTTGAGAAGAAGCTTACATGCTCAAATGAAATAGAACATGTAGATATACTTGATGAAGGACATTTGCTTCGAGAGCCCCCTCTATTGAAGTTTACATATTAAAAATCATCCGGATTCTGCACACCAAAAAGAGAAATAGGAGAGGGTTTTGATTCATACGACTCAAAGGGGTTGTACAAACTTGACACTTGGTCTGGATGAGATGAAGAAGATGGGTCACTAGTTGTCTCAAATGTCGTATATCCTCCATGATTGGAGAGGTGGCCAGCCTCACCAATTGGTTCGGATGGAGTAGCAAAGCTGGTAGGAGTGTATGTTTGACCATACTTGATGTAGAAGTACTCTTGAAACTCCTCCTCTAAAATCTGGCATAGGAGAAAACAAAGAAGGTGAAGGTGAAGGTGGGGTGTTGTCTTTCTCACTGAGTCCATAATGCCTCCTCAAGGCCTCTAGTGATGGAGAAGCCTGATAAAACATCATGTGGTCTCGAGAAGAAGACGATTGAGACATTGTGATTCAGTTATAAGTCCTTCGTGTGCCTCACACAAAACCTAGCACTCCACAATATTTGGAGGATACTCTTTGAAAGAGCACCGGCTTTGATACCATGTTAAGAAAACTGATTAGCAGTTGCTAGTTTACATTGAGGAAACATAGAGTATACGACCATGATAGAAACACAAAGATATAGACAAGACATGTAAAAGTCAAAACTCCAACACAGAAACAAACACAAATAGAAGTAGAGAGAAAGAGAACAACTCTGAAGTGAATGAAAACTGTAAATGAATGGAAGGGTGTATAGAGTGCCCAAGGATAGAGCAATGGTGTTCAGAGAGTGATGTCCATCGAACACGGATTCGAAGTATTGTGACCACCAGTTGGAGTGTCAAAGTGAAGAAAACTGTCAAACACAGATCCCAACGGAGGTTGGAGAAGTTGGCGACAACAAGGACGATGTTGGAGGTGGCAGGGAGTAGCCAGAAGCTGCAAATGCAAGCAATAGAGAGGGTGATGATGTCAAATGGCAGCCAGAAATTGCAAACACAGTAGTGGAGCAGCCGCCTGATGAAGGAGCACTTGGTGCATGGCTGATGGAGATCAAATGCAAGCTGCTGGAGACCTTTTGGAGGCTAGTGATGATTGTGGAGTGTCAAATGCCGCAATGGGAGTGACTCCAGGCAAGAGATGGCAACGGGAGAAGTAGTCACTAGAAGCTGGAGTACCTGGAGGAGTGATGGCAGCAATTGCGAAGGCTAGATAGCCCTGTGGAGGAAGATTGATGGCTGAAATTCTGTACAAGAGATGAGGGTTGAATGGGGGCAGCCTGTCTATTTATAGATGAGGATGGATCCTCCCAAATTAGGGTTTTCAAAATCTCTCTCGAACCGCACCCGTTTTAGGGTTTTGCATTAAATAAGCATGTTTTGGGGTTGTTTAAGAGGCTAATTAGCATGTAATGCATTTTTTAGTTCAACATGGCGGCAATCCAAAAAGGTATCCTGTGTAGAGTAGCGCTTGAGGATCGTCCAAGGCCTTTGTTTTATGCAGTGGATCTTTAAATTCCTAAGAGTATGCATCCAAGCTCTTCTTTTCCATGTCAAGCTCAAATAAATTTGAAATTTTTTAAATCCAATCATCGGTCACAAAATATTTTTGAAATTGAAAATCAACCCAAGTTATGGGCTTAGGGCGCAAACCCTCGCCCACCAAGAGTATGCATTTCCCTATAACATGATTTGTATTTACCCGACGCGTTGAGAGTCATCGAATGATTCAAGTCAAAGTACAGCTTCCATTTGGCCAGCATGAATCGATGTTTGTCTCATCACATTCATTCTTTCCCCCTTTAAAGGGATTGGGTTGGAATTGAAGAGGCAACATCCTCATGGCTATTGGCATAAATGGAAAATGGGGAGTATGGAGCTTGGCTAATTGCCATTGCATTTCTTTTATTTGAGCTTGGAGACTTGCCACGAGGGACGAATCTCCATCCAATTTGAAGGAAGATGAGGCTTCGGGACGCTGCTTGTGCGTGTGTGCCTGTTCAGGAGAAGGTGGATGGGTATCCTCCATGTACTGAAGTTCAGTGGGAATGGGCACATCAAAGGGAGATAGGCCATGAGAAGACATGATTTTGTAAAGAGGAGAGGTTTTGGAGAAATAGAGAGAAATGTCAATTTGGAGCTGAAGAAGTGCGAGAGAGGAGAGCTGAAGAAGTGCGAGAGAGAAATGTCAACGGGCCAAGAGTCCAAGAGTGGCAATTACACAATAGATGTGTACAATAAGGCCTCGAGTCTTATAAATATGTCTCGGCTGCCCCAACCTTGAAATGTCCTTAGTGCGTTCGCACTAAATTAATTCATGATTACTGTGACCAATGCTACTAGCGTCCATTTGGATGTCGAGGGACATAACACTAGGAGTTTGCCATATGAGTTGCTGTGAACACTGAATATAGTGGATCTAGAATCGACTACTCTTTTATTGAAAAGGGATAAATGTGCACATATACATGTTTACAAGAATGAAGCAAGAGGCAATGCAAATCATTATGCTCATGCAAAATGCTATGCAACGATGCCACTTGGAGAGTGTCCTCATAGGGAAATTGTTCACTTGCCCAAGTGCCCTTTTACAATCATAGTCATCTAGAGGATGTGGAGAATGATACAATATACAAATAATAAATGTTTGTGAAGAAATAATAAACCAAAATCTTGTTACCCTTGAGAAAAAAGCCACCCCCTCTGCTAGAGGAAATCTGTCACAGGGACGTGAAAGTTTGAGACGCTCTAATCTTGCCAATAACATTTGATTAATATATTAATCAAATGTGCACGGTTGTTTAGTACATGTGATGCACATGGTACTTATTTCATGGTAACAGGCCAAGGATCCCAAGATATCAGTTGATGCCAAAGACCAAAGTTGTAATAAGTTATGTTCGACAGGTACTAGGTGATACTTGGTATCAGATGTGGACCTATATCAATTTATTGGCCACTAATGTCAGTGGTGACATTAGAGACTAGGCATTAATTAATTAATTAATGCTAGTCTAAGGGTCAATAACTACTTAAGGATACTTGGAAGAAAGATTCGCCTAGCTAATTTAATTATTGGTTGGTAAAATTAAATTTTTGAGTACTAGACTAATTATTAAATTAATATTCAAAAAATTAATTTAATAAGCTCGATAATTTTGGGAAATGGGATTGGAAGGCTGCCACTTGGCAAAACTTGCCTATGCAAGTGGGAAATGCATTTCTAGGGGCCGGTGGAAGTCTATTCTGGCTATTATGAGAAAAAAGAAAGTTGTTAGAGAGCAAGGAGATGCTACTGATGTGATTTGCCGCCACCATGGACCAGTCCTACAGCAAGTGACATCAATTTGGAGCCCTCCAAGAGCAGGTGACAGGAAAACCCAAGGTCCTTTTGGTGCAGATGACAGCATAAAGGAGGGGCAGTACTCTTTCTGGTGGTCCTAAAAAGTAGGTGACAGCTTTCATGACTTTGAGCACTCTCATGATGAAACTTTGAAATCTCTCTCTACAACATTCTCTCTCATCCCCCAGCCATCTCTCAAGTTATCTCAGGATCTTTTGGCAGTTTTAGCCATTAGAGGAAGAGATTTTAGTTATTCTCTTCTGTAAACCCTAGTTTATAGCAAAAATTAGGGTTTGACAGCCATCTCGAGATGCGTGCTCAGGATTGAGAGTCTAGGACTTGAATTTCAATAGCTGAAATTGATGAATTTCAAGGAGATTAAAGAGGCCAGCCAATATCAGATTTGGGGCTGAATTTTTCTTTTAAGGAGTAGGGCGAAGGCCAATCGCCAAGCAAATCAAGGGGCAAGCTGGTTTGGAGGCTTGCTTGTTAGTTTTAATAGCAAGAGGCACTTGGATTAGCGAAAGAAATCTGAGAATCTCACATGTAGTCCTTCCATTTGCAATATAAGATAAATAAATAGCACAAGGGGGGCACCAATTTTGGGGCTAGTAGGATGTCCAATGTCCAAGATTAAAGTGGTAATATTTGCATTTTCAGTTTATGCGAATTTTATGCTCGTTGTAATTATTGTTAAATTAGGTTAGTACCACCTTATTCGAGGAGGAAGGCTGGTTTCAGAATCACCCTTTTTCTATCAATGTGAAGTAGAGGAGGAGAATGTGAAACCAACCTTCCTCCTCAGAGAGGGTGGTAAAGACCCGATTAAACAACGATTACAACAAGCATAAAATTTACATAAACTAAACATTCAAATGTTACTACTTAATCTTGGACAATGGACAGCCTATCGGCCCCAAAATTGGTGCCTCTTATAGTATTTCTTTATATCGAGTTGCAATTTGGATGGAATATAATGAGGTTCCCTGAATCTCTTTGCTCTTCAATTGTCTCTTGTTGTCATAAATGAACAACATTTCTTCCAACCAATTTTCCCTTTAGTTTGCTTGGGGATTGGCCTTCACCTTGCTCCTTGCTAGACAAATTTAGCCCCAGATTTGACATTGGTTGGCTAGCCTCTTGAATCTCCTTGAAAATTTTTAATTTCAAGTGCTGGAATTCAAGTCCTAGGTCCTCAGTTTTGAGCATGCATCTCGAGGTGGCTATAAAGTAGGGTTTATAGCAGAGATATTCTAATATCTTCAGCTGTGATGACTCAAATGGTTGGATTTTGCTAAGCTAACTTGAGAGATGGCTGTAGGATGAGAGAGAATGCTGTAGAGAGGGAAATTTCAGAGTTTCATTGCAAGAAATGTTAAAAATTTATTGGTGTCTTGCTCAAACAGCTATAGAAGCTGTTATCTACAGCTTAGGACCACCAAAAAGACTGTTGCCCCCTTCTACATTTTGTTATATGCACTAGAAGGACCTTGGGCTATTGTCACTTGCACTTGGTGGGCTCCATACAACTTTTGCCTTTGGCAGTAATTGATATCTCGAGGTCCTCGGTTCCACATTGTGTGAAATAATTAATTTGCATCTCACATGTGCAAGTCACATTAGCACATTTGACTTAACTTTTAATCAAATGTTAAGCAAAGTAATAAAATTCCATGTTCTCGTGATAGGATGCACCTATGTTAATCTTGGGTAGCAAGTATTGAAGAATCGATCAGTTGATTGTTTTGGTCAAGATGTTTACAAAATTGTCAAGTATAGGCACAAACTCTAAGTGGATGGTGTCTAGCTCAACTTGCTCTTTAGTGAAGTGGAAGTGAACACCAATATGCCACGCCCATAGATTGATGATCGGGTTGCCAACTACTGCAATGGTACTCTAGTTATCGTAGTAGCGGACAGTTGGTGAAGCACATGGGAAATGAAGAGTTGCTAGTAACCCCCTCATGCATACAGCCTCTGTGGTGCCGTCAAAGAGGGCCTGATACTCTACCTCGATTGTGGAAGCAACCACCATCTTTTGCTTACGCCTTGACCAAGAAATAGGAGCCATGCCCAAAGAAAACATATAGCTACCGTGAGAGCATTGGATATTGGGATCTCCAGCCTAGTTCGAATTAGTGTACCCCTACAAAAACAAGCCATGATCATAAGAGAAAGTGTGCTGAACATATCTCAATACACACATGCAAGCGATTCAATCTGTGCTCATCGAAGGGTTGACCTAGGGAATCTTTAGAAAGCACTATGGGATCAAGAGACATGGCCAAAGGCACTGTCTAATTAGGCATCTTAAATGTAAAAGAAAGCTGGGCCTTTATATCCACTATGGTAGCAGAATATGGGAGTGTGATATAAATAGATCATCAAGATATAAAAGAATGTAGTTGCCCCCCTTTGAAGTGGTTTTTACATATAAGTTTTGGTCATAAGGGGCAAAATGATAGCCAAGAGTTCTAAGGAACTCATCCATCCTATGGAATTGGGAACATGGTTCTTGCTTTAGCCCATAAAGAGCTTTTCGCAAACAAAAGACCTTGTCTTTGTGGTCCGTAGAAGGAAATCTGAAGTTGCTCCACATAGACTTCCTCTTCCAAGTAATTGTTCAGGAAGGTATTTTTGACACACAAACTGATAGAGCGGCCAAGCATGGTGAGGGTCTAGTGCAACCAATAGATGAAACCACGCAATGGGTGCGAAGGTCTCCTCATAGTCTATGCCATATTTTTGTTGAAAATCTTGTACTACAAGGTGAGCCTTGTATTTATCCAACATTCAATTAGCTTTCCATTTAGTCCTAACGTTCCACTTGGTTCCGATGACTTTCTTGTGGCTTAATTGAGCCACAAAGATCTAAGTCTCATTTCGGTCAATGCTCTCAAGCTCCTTTTCCATGTTTCTTACCATTGGCGATGCTTCAGTGCCTCTTGCCAACTCTTCAGCTCAAAATGCGCCATATAATCTGGTGTAAATATAAGTGCGAAGGATACATTAGGTGCAAGTTGGGGCAGATCTTCTAGGATCCTTTGGAGTGGAATTAATTGGAAGGATCCCCAAATCCCGTGTGGTTTGTTGGTACCAGTGAGGTAATGGGTCTTGTGGAGGAGGGTTGGGTACTGAAGACTTTGTAAGTGGATTAGGAGAAGGGATCAATGTAGAGGATGGTGTTGTGGCCTGTATAATATCCTTCTCATAAAAAACGACATCTCTCTGGACAATCACCTTGTTTGTCTAAGGATTGAACAAATGATAGGTTGTCACCACAGAGAAATAACCGACAAAAATTAGAAGATTAGTTGGGGAAGTGAGCTTTTCTATCTTACCATTGGAGTGTGTATGTAAGCATAACATTTGAAGACTTTGAAGTGGAAAATGATAGGCCGAGTGTCAAAAAATGCTTTGAAGGGGGTCATTTGTTGAACTGCCACAATCATGCACTGGTTGAGGATGTATACCGAAGTATTAATAGCCTTGACTCAAAGGTGCTTAAGTTTTGTTGCAAACTATATAGAGCATGCCACATGTTTATCACAATTTGGTTTCTATGCTATATGACTCCATTCTTAGAGGGGGAGTTGGTAGAGGTGAGATAGCGAGAGATGCCATGTTTTTGTAGAAACTCAGTGAACTCATGGGAGATAAACTCACCACCAAAATCACTCCTCATATGACTAGTCTAGTTATGCATTGGAAGCGCCCATGATGAGAAGTAGATAAACGTGTCAGATTTATGCTTTAGAAAATACATCCACATGTATCCAGAACAATCATTCACTATAAAAAAAATAAGTACAATATGCCATTAAGAGCGGTAGTGGATGTCGGCCCATAAAGATCAACGTGAATCAATCTGAGGGACACCTTAACTCTATGTGTAGTCTATTGAAGAAATAAATTAGGATGTTGTTTTCTCAATGATGAGATTCATTGACATCCTTGGAGAGTTTAAGACGTGAAAGGTCCTCCACCATCTGATGGCATTACAGCTCATAGGGCAAGTCATACCCAAGGTGTTCGAAGCGATAATGCCAAAGGGCGCTCATTGTTTGTAGGCTCTTGTGTGGAGGCTAAAGCATGGAAGTGATGGAATTTTGAGTCCTTGACGGTTAGCTAGGAATGAAATTGGGTCATCATATAGAGACTACTAGGCTATGCCTCACTACGAGCAATCACTAAACGAGTCTAAGAGTCTATCACCTTGACTCTGGTCAATGTAAAGAAAACTGCTTGCCTCAATTGACAAAGTTGCTAAATAGATAGAAGGAACATAGTATACATCCTCCAATGAAGTGAGACCCTAGCCCTTATTAGTATGAAACTTGATGTGACCTAGACCATGGATCTTGACCGAGGAGCTGTTCTTGTTGAGAAAATAACAAATGATGTATTCTCCAAGAAGAGATGTCCTGAATCCCGTATGCACAGTGAGGAGAACTTGAAAAGCTATAAAGACATATACTTGGTTCACTTTTCAATAAAATGCTACTTTGTGCTTTGTACTTCACTGTGAGTCTTTGTCATGTCCTACTCGGGATTGTGTTTCTGAGTCCAAGTTTTCTATCTTGGAATCTAATTCAATCGAGTAATAGTTAGTGTCAGTTGCCTACATTGTCATGGTTCTAGTCAATACATTCAAACCTCCATAGCTACAGCCATGCTAAAGATCCATGTTTTCTTTCATGGTATCAGAGCCATGGTGGGCATGGTCTAGCTCTCCTCACTGCTCCCTGAGCTCCTCACAATCTCTAGTCAATCTAGCTTAAGCATTTAATCTCATCTCTTAAGTTACACTTCTTCTTCCTGCTGTTTTCCATAGCCAAGCTTCACCTACCTGCCTTGGAGCTCCTAGATCTCTCTCCACACACCATATTTGTCTGTGATTTCTTCTAGGCAAACACTCCTTTGGTTAGGGCGCACCTGCCAAGCATGATAAAGCCCAACATTGTTCACCGCAGCAACATGCATTGCTGAAATTCGTCATCGACTGTGGATCTGCGCCTGTCAGTGGTTCTACCGTTTAATCATCGAGCATGCAAAGCGAAATACTCTGTGATCATAGGGCTTTCTTAGTCTATCATATGAGCTACCTTCTCACCGATTTCTAGTGCAAATGGACCAACGATCATGCAAATATGAGCTGAAAATCAGACGGGTGCAGAACCCTAACAGAGAACATCCATAGCTTGACTCAAATTACTCTTTCTCTCTCACCTCATTTACTCTTTTGTTGAAATCTTTGTCATTCAGACTTGTATGTTCTCTAGCAAGGGCAATTTTCAAGAAGATTTGGAAGAATCAAATCAACAATCAAGCTTATCATAACTAGTATCTATTGATACTCAAATTGTTCTTCTTGGCTCTTAAAGTTTTTCTTTGGCTTACTCAAGAGTAACTCATCTTCAGCTGCTTCAAAGCTTACTCTTAGTTTGTAATGATTTGAAATTTTTATTGATCCAATTCCTTGTAAGTCTCAATCTCACTGTAAAAGGACAGACATTACCCAAGTATTTTCGTGGTAAGACCTCCTTCTAAGATGACTGAACTAGAGCAGATGGCAAAGTTTAATGGTGAAGGCTTTCACGTCTGGAAAGAGAAAACCATGTACCATCTCATAAGGAAAGACCTCTGGGATCTCTTTAAGGAAGATGATGCAGATGACAATGCTAAAGAGGAAGATGCTGCACAAGACTAGTCTAAAACAAAGACATGGAAGAATATGAAGAACAAAGCTCTAGGTATTATTGCCTGGGGTCTATCCGATGATGTACTACATTATATTTCCGGCATCAGGGATGCAAAGAAGGCATGGAAAGAACTTGATAAGATCTTTGGTACACAACCAAAGAACTCGAAGGTAAAATTACTTATGTAGTTTATAAATTGGATGTAAAAGACAGTTCATCTATGATTGTACACATCAATAAGTTCAAGAGCCTTAAAACTCAGCTAGTAACTCTTAAAAAGAACATTGATGAAGATGAGGCAATAGCAGTGCTACTTGACAATTTTAATCATGAACCGTATGAGAACCTTGTTTCAACACTAAGTAATGTTCCTAGTCTCTCACTCAAAGACATTGAGCACTCACTGGTTGATGGAGAAAGCAAAAATTTAAAAGCAAAGCTGTAAAAGAGACCAGCTTAAGGAAAATTCTCTTATACACCAGAGGAGCTACTGGACCCAAGGGAAGAGGTCAAGGATTCAACACCGATAACAAAGTTGGATGATATGTCATTATTGTGGTAAGACTGGTCATATTGCTAGTTAATGTTTCCACAGCAAAAGAGCACAGCAGATGCAGAATGACCATCACCAAAGTCAATTCGTGAATGAAGAAGAAGAAGAAGATACTTTTGCTAACATCAGCAACTCTGACAGATTGTTCTAAGGAATTTGTTCCCATAGTGGATCTCTATGTTTCCCTTAGTGGATTTGCTTTGTAAAACCCCTTGCCAAAGATGTAAAGTCTCAAGCTTTAACTTGACTAGGCTGCCTATGAGCTAGTCTCTCGGGCCATGTTATCATGTAGGGAGGGCAAAAGCCAGCAAGTGTAGGGACTCATCATTTGAGGGGGGGTATTGAGAAAATAACAAATGATGTATGCTCCAGGAAGAGATGTCTTGAATTCCATATGCACAAAGAAAAGAGAGGTTGAAAAGCTATAAAGATATGTACTTGGTTCACTTTTCAATAAAATGCTATTTTGTACTCTGTATTTCACTGCGAGTCTCTGTCATGTCCTACTCGGGATTGTGTTTATGAGTCCAAGTTTTCTACCTTGGAACCTAATTCAACTGAGTAACAATTAGTGTCAGTTGTCTACATTGTCATGGTTCTAGTCAATATATTCAAACCTCCATAGCTACAACCATGCCCAAGGTCCATGTTTTCTTTTAGTTTTCAGATTGGACATTCCCAATTGTAGGGGCTTGGGAAACAAAAATCTCTTGGATGGGGATTATATGATGGGTGGCTTCTCTATTCACCATCTAAACAGGAGAAGATGTGCCTAGTCGGGTAGAGTGGGCCTCTACGATCGGCTCATTAGTGTCAAAAGATGACGTACCAGCAAGACAGTAGGGTTTGCGGGGAGAAACACGGAGTGAACTTGGCAAACATGGAGAAGAGAAGAGAAGAGAGAAGAAACTTTGATGAATGGAATGATGAAGTTCCGAATCATGGAGTGAATGTGATACAAGGGAATAAGGGTGCCGTAGCACAAGGAAGATGATGAAGACAGCCATGAACCACGAACCGTAATGTCCTCCTGAAGGGGTGTGAGGGTAGTAGAGAGGCTAGAGAGAAGAGGTGACAGACTGAATGAATCAGCCGTAAGGAATGAATTAGAGAGTGGTCTATAAATAGGCACAATCAATCTAGGATGGCGCCTCTTTTTGGGATTGCAAGCCCTAAATGCAAAACGCAGAAACACAGAAAACACAAACTGCGGGTGAAGGGTTTCTCAACACCCCCTCTCAGGCCCAAAAAGGGGAATAAGAGGAGTGAGGTGGAGATGCAATGCTACATGCGGAAGAATGCTCATGTAGCAGGTGCTACTTGGACAGTGTCCCTCATGGGAAAATTGTTCACTTGCCCAAGCGCTCTAGTACAAAGATGATGAAAACATGCAATGCATAGGAGGAATGTTGGACTTTGTGGGGTGCCGAGAACCATAAGGATATGCCCGTACTCGATCTCAGGAGGTGGCTCCATGCTAACTAAGTGACCAAGGCAAGAAGAGAAGAGGAGGAAGAAGATGTAGAGGATCCCTAAGATCCAAGATTTCCACCGAAAAGGGAAATAACAGTAGACAGAGTGAATTGGAGAACCCGAAACACAACCTCGGGAGAAAAGCCACTAGCTCCATGTATCCATGCTGGAAGGAATATGAAGGCCTCGTCACCAAGTCGCGGCTGAACCTTCGAGGTCCCGATCTAGGTGGTATCTGAAGATCCTGGGTATCAGTAGAAGAGATGACTGGTCGAAGACAGCCACCCCAAGAAAGTAGAGGATGGGTGAAAAACTTCATGAGGAGTAGGTTCCCCCTTTGAGGTAGGAGGTGAAGGGGCCCCCGCTGAAGTTAAAGAAGAAGTAGATGCCCCCTCTGAGGGCAAAGATATAACATCCCCCTCTGAATTCCCCTTTGAAGTAGATAGGAAATCCAAAAACTCATGGATCACAGACTCCGAAATGTCTGATGACGAAGGAAGTGCCACTGGTCGTGCCGAAGAAGGTATCTAGGGTGCAAAAGAGCTCCCAAAGTTAACCTCTCGAGCATGAGTAGTCGAGGGTGGGAAGGGTGGGGCTCAGAATGAGCAAGAGGTGGGCAAGAGTCGTTGTCTCTTAATGGAGCAGACTGGGTAGCTGAAGAAGAGCAAGGAGTCGAGTAGCCACTCTCTCTCGAAGGAGCAGACGGACGAGGAGACGGTATCAAACAATCACTGTCTCTCGATGGAGCGGACCGTAGATTCGTAGGTCGTGGAAGCCAATGTACCGGAAAATAAGTAGGAGAAGACTGCTGCTGGCATTGCGACGATCTCCAAGAGGTCGTAGCGCCAATCGATCCTTCATGTGCTCGAAAGGACTTGGTGCGCAATGGATGCGCCTTATTGCCTTGAGCATAGTACTCTGATACCCGATGTAGAACAATCTCTATGGCCCAGAAAGGAGAGGTGGCACAAGGAGTACCTTGTGGAAGATGCATGTACTCCGGAGGGGTGGGGAGCAAAGGTCGAAGTTGGCAAGCATTGGTGGTGTGTCCGGTGATGCCACAGTAGGAGCACCTAGTAGTCTAGTCATCTGTTGGTAAAGAAGCCATGGATACCAATGTGCCATGTTGAAGAAGGAAGAGGTCAGCCACCGTGAACTACGAACCACGAACCGCAATGTCCACCTCAAGGGGTGTGAGGGCAGCGTGAAGCACGAACCGTAATGTGCGTCTCAAGGGATGTGAGGATAGTGGAAGGCCTGGAAGTGAGCTGCCAGTGGGAGGAGGATGCAACAAGCAATAAGAGGTTGCAACCAGTAGAAAAACGCAGGTGAGAGGAGAGAAAGACTAAAAATGCAGGCAGGATAGCTTGCAAGAGAGTGAAAGACTAAAAACGCAGGCAGCAGGACTGTGATGACATGGCAGGCTGTACAGCAGCAGGTTTGCACAGGAACAGTAGTCACTTGACTGGAATCAGCTCCAAATTGCGTGAAGAGGGCTGGAAATCAGGCGTCAACTGGTGGAAACAGCAATGGACAGCTTCGGCTAAGATGTCCTCTGCGAACGGGGTGCGGGTAGCAAGCTGAAACACCTGAAATCTACAAAAACGAGATTTTGATGCAGCGGAAGAAGAAGAGAAGTGGATGTTGAACTCGCCACCGGTCTTTGCCTTCACTGGAGTGGAGGATCTTCGCTGCTAGGTGAGCAGATTTGGCTTTGATACCATGTCAAAAGATGACGTACCAGCGAGACAATAGGGTTTACAAGGAGGAACACAGAGTGAACTCGGCAAACATAGAGAAGAGAAAAGAAGAGAGAAGAAACTTTGATGAATGGAATAATGAAGTTCTGAATCATGGAGTGAATGTGATACAAGGGAACAAGGGTGCCGTAGCACAAGGAAGATGATGAAGACAGCCACGAATCACGAACCTCAATGTCCTCTTGAATGGGTGTGAGGGTAGTGGAGAGGCTGGAGAGAAGAGGTGATGGATTGAATGAATTAGCTGTAAGGAATGAATGAGAGAGTGGCTTATAAATAGGCATAAGCAGTCTAGGATGGTGCCTCTCTTTGGGGCTGCAAATCCTAAACACAAACCCTAAATGCAAAACACAGAAACACAAAAAATGCAAACTACGGGTGAAGGGTTTCTGAACAATTAGGAGGTAACTCATGAATGTGGACTAAGCTTGCAACCTATGATGTCTTCACAGAGATGAGGTGGGATTCATGTCCTGTAGACGAGTCAGACATACCCTCTGGATTTGAGAATGATGGTTGAATGGTGGTAGTGTGGGTCTGGCCTCACTACTATCCTTGATTTTGGTTGCTGCCACCCTACCTCCCTTGATGATAGTACTTGATGGAGAGGTAGGGGTTTAAGTCTTTTATTTTGGTTGCATGCCTCTTGCCCTTGATTTGGCACTCGTAAAAATGGCTAGCCTTTTGACACTGTTGGCAATACCGGCTTTTCTTTGGTTCACTCTAGTACCTAGGTTTTAAGAATGACAGGGAGTTGCCTTGTGTCTCACTTATTTGGTTTTGGTTTTGAGTTTCTTGCCTTGTCCTTGTTGTCCCCTCTGAGAAGAGACAATGAGAGGCCCCTCTGTAGAAGAAGCACTATGAAACTAGTTGAACAGTTGAGCATAATGTAGTAGCTTACACTCAAATTCATAGAATGTAGACATGGTCGGCTATGAGATCACTTATTGCACAAAATGAAAGTATTTTCTAGGTAGCTTACTTATTCACTAACAATATAACGTGGTCATTAGGGGACTTAGGAGTCCCTACAGTGGAGAATTTGGTGAGAAGTCATTAATACTCAGCCGACTTGACCTTAAAGTCATCTTGGTTAGTGATTTTGAAAATTTGGTTAGTGATCTTGGTTAGTTTGCGTTTTTTGTGTTTACACTACTCTAAATGTCATGAGGACATGTATTTTTGAAACTTCACTTAACATGTGGATTAATTTTTAATCACATGGTTAAGTGAATGTTGCACATATGAGGTGTAACTGGGGTTAGAGCAAATTTACGAACCTTAGACCTGAGGAAATCACGGGATGTCAAAGGCAAAAGTTGCTATAAGTTATGCCGCACAAGTACTTGGTGGTATCTGGTGCCAATTGTTGGCCTAGGTCATTCATTTGGCCATAAATATAGGTTGGTGACACTAGAGAAGTGACATTTTAATGATACTTAACGCCAATCCGATGGTCAAAGATGACACGGAGACACTCGGGAATGGAAGTTACCTAGCCAATTTAATTATTGGCTAGTCAGATTATTTTTCAGGGTACTGAAATAATTATTAGATTAATTTTCAGTATTTAAAGACTGAAAATTTATATTTAATTATGGATAATGTGGAAAAAACAATTTGGGAAGGTTGTCACTTGTAAAAAATGCCCATGCAAGATTGAAAAACGTCTTTAGAGGTTGGAGAGAGGCATTTAAGTGTATTCCGCTTGCAAGAGGGGAGGAGGAGATGCTGCTGGCCTGATTTGCAGCCATTGGAGGACCTTCTAAGGTAGCGAGGGGTAGGAGAAGACCAATCAATAGCAGGTGACAACATCTACAGGTTGTTGAGACAGGGCAACAGCAGTAAATGACAGATTTTCTTTAGTTCTTCGCAAAGAAAGTCTGAATTTTCTCTCTCCTCAGCATTCTCTCTCATCTCGCAGCCTTTCTACAGCCTTGCTTCGAAGATTACAGCATTGAGATCACCAAAGGTTGAGAAATTTCAGATTTCTCTGCTATAAACTCTAATTTGTAGTAGAAATTAGGGTTTAGCAACAGCCTCAAGAAACGTGCCAAAAATTAGAAGCTCCAAGACTTGGATTCAACAGGGCTGAAGTTGTTTTCAGTCAAATTCAAGTGGAGGAGCGAGAAAATCAATGAATTTGGGGCATTTTCTATTTCCATCAAAGCAGATGTAGGCCAATTGACTGCCCGAATCAAGGGGTCTTGCTAGTTGTTTTGGACAGCAAGGGAGGTTGGAATACCGAAAGGGGTTGGGAGAATCCCATTATACATCAACTTCTCCTTGAGTTAAGTTAAATAAATACCGAAAGGGGCGCCAGTTTTGGGGCCAACAGGGTATCCAATGTCCAAGAATATAAGGTAAAGTGTGCATTTTAGTTTTGTGAATTTGTTAATTGCTGTAAATAGTGCTTAATCAGATTATTTACCACCCTATTTGAGGAGGAAGGTTGGTTTAATGGTTGCGTTGCTGGGACACCACTCAATTCCTTAATTTGGTGGGCCCGAGGCACCTAATTACAAGCTAAAGCTTTGTGCTAGTGCTGATTTTTACTCTTGTTGAGAAATTATAGCAATATGTCTTCATATAGTGAGATGGACTCAAGTAGTGATGATGCCTCTCAATATGAACATTCACATGGGAATGAAGGAAATACAATGCTTGACCTTGGACAAGGCTTAGACAATGGACCGGAAGCTAAAAATGTTGCTGTTGGGCAAAGATGCACGGCCTTCAGGGCATAAGGAGGCTGATAACCAGCAAAGTCAAAATGCACGGCCTTCAGGGCATAAGGAGGCTGATAACCAGCAAAGTCAAGAGGAATTTGATGACCAGTTCAAGAATCGGATGAGGACAGCAGCAAATCTCTTTGCTGAATTGGCAAAGGATCCTCAATTTACCCGATTTTTGAATGCTCCAAAGAAGGACAGCAAAGGTAAGAAAAGAAGACGTCTTCTACACCTTCGGGACAGCAAGATGCACCGAAGATAATGCCAAACCCTTTATTTGAAGCTCCTAAAGATGGTAATGAAATAAAACAATCGGTACTGACGGGGCAAGGAATGCAAATGCAAGGCCATTACGGAAGTGTCAATCCAATGGATTTTAGGCAGTCGGACAAGTATGCTATGATGGGGCAGCTAGGATATTTTGATGGAAGCACGATTTTTCATACTATAGTTGGACAAGGACCACATACGGGAATGTATGTCACAAATCTCTATGGTATGCAGCAACCAATGCATGGTGTGTAAGACCCAATGTATTCGGGTATAGTTGGAAATATGCAAAAACTTATGTATGGCAGGTTTGGCTTGATGCTTGGGGCACAAAATAGCATGTTTGATACTGTATCTACACCCCTGAATGCTTATGGGGCTCAAGGAATGAATGCTAGTCATGCAAATGCTTCGTTTGGTGTTGGTTTTGATGTAAATTCAGCAAATGCACCCTTTTTGCAGCAACTAGTGTATGACAACTTAACACCCAAAGGGGCAGCAAAAGACTATGATGAGGGTGGAAAAGTAGTGAAGTTTGAGTTCTTCAGTGGTGTATAAGATAAGCTAAAAGCTTTGGCTTTCATTCAACAGTTTGATGCAGCCTATTCAAGGGGAAACTTCACAAAGTCCTTGAAGAAATGCACTCTTTTTGTAGCAACTAGTGTATGACAACTTAACACCCAAAGGGGCAGCAAAAGACTATGATGAGGGTGGAAAAGTAGTGAAGTTTGAGTTCTTCAGTGGTGTATAAGATAAGCTAAAAGCTTTGGCTTTCATTCAATAGTTTGATGCAGCCTATTCAGGGGGGAACTTCACAGAGTCCTCGAAGATTCGAAAGGCAACCACTTTTTTGAAAGGGAATGCATTACAGTGTCTATCCACTCTTTTGATGCAAGGTAGAGCACTATCAACGTGGGTACAATTTAAGCAAATGTTTGCATCGAATTGGTTGACAAGTATCTTTGAGGTGGACATCGTGACAACTTGGAATAAGCTGGATGCTAAAGAATGTTATGGTTGATGCATTGTCATGTAAGCCACAAATTTCAGCCGTTAGCATGGTTTATCACACTGAGTTGGATGCCATGAAAGAGCAATATGTTACTGATTCAGACTTTGCTAATGTTTACGATCAGCTTTGCAATGGCCAAAGGCATGAATACTTTGTGCTAAGAGATGGGTTTTTGATGATGCATGTACGACTGTGTGTCACAAAGCACTTAAGACCAAAGTTGTTACTGAAAGTCATACTCCTCCGTATGTAGGACATAAAGGTATTGATGCCACGGTCAAGGCAATGGAGCATTTCTTTTATTGGCCAGCTTTGAGGCATGACGTAGAACAGCTTGTTAAGACATGCATCGTATGCCAGAAGGTAAAGCATGATAGGCAAAAGATGCCGAGTTTGTTGTAGCCCTTGCCTATTCTAGATAGACCCTCGCAGAGCATTGCAATGGAGTTTATTTTTGAGCTTCCTAAGACACCTATAGGGAATGATGGGATATGGACTATCATTTGTAGGTTTAGCAAACAAGCCCATTTCATTCCAGTGAGGAAGAATATAAAGGTTGATCATATGGCATGATTATTTTTGCAGTACATCTTTAAGTATCATGGTATGCCAGAGTCGATCATTAGTGATCAAGACCCCGGGATAACCAGTTTATTTTGGAAGGGGTTGTTTGAGAATATGGGTACCATGCTGAAATTCTCATCATCCCTTCATCCACTGACAAATGGTGAGTTTGAGGAAGCAAATTCGACAATGTTAGATCTTTTGAGGTGCTATGTTTCAGACCACAAGATAGTGAGAGTAGTATTTGTCCTTGGTTGAGTTTGCTTACAACAACATAGTGCATAGTTCTACAAGCAAAGCTCCATTTGAGATAGCTGAGGGTGGCAAGAAGCTATCACCTATCGTACAAACTAAGGATAATATCTTTGAGGCTAATCATTATGTGCAAAACTTGGATGTAGCCTATGCAAAGATAAAATATGCACTTCAGAGATTGCAAGAAAAGAAAAAGAGGACAGCTGATCGCCACAGATGTGCTTTGCAGTTTGCAGAGGGTGATTATGTATTGCTGCATTTTGAAAAGGCAAGGCTGAAAAGGATGAAAGGAAGAGAACGATTGTATCAGAAGTTGAGTATGAGATACTATGGATCCTTCTAGGTATTGGAGAAGATCAGTGATGTGGCATATCAGCTGAAATTACCTTCACATTGGTGGATACACAATGTCTTTCATGTCAGTTTGGTGAGGCCTTTTCATGGTGATGTGCTAGAGGATATGTTTACTGAAATTCAACCTGAGGTTGAGGAGCTGGATGAGATTTTAGTGCTCGAGCAGATTTTGACACATAAGAAAAGAAAGGTCAAAGGTAAAGTTTCCAGGAGATACTTGGTGAAATTTCAGAATTATTCACCAATGGATGCCAAATGGATAGAAGAGGATGACTTGGCAGACTATCCTTAGTTGTCGTAGCTTTACCTAGATGCCTTTTAGTTAGAGCGACTTTAGTTCGGACTCCGTTAGGTTCAACAGAGCAAGGGTCCGGAGTATTGCTTGATACTCAAGGGGGAGGTAGCACTTCCACTCCTCCAGTTATGGACAACTCTCAAATGTAGTGGATCTCAGATGTATTCAACATGCATCCAAGGTATTGCGCTGACAGTATGTTTGCCATGAGGTCACTACTTAGTGTACTATAATCACTGTAAGATGTATGCAGATGGGTATGAGTTTCACCCGGGCACTGGAACTATACTTTTGCATTAGCTATGATCAATTTGGTAGGAATTTTGCCTCAATTTTGAGACAAAAGTTTTGATAAGTTTTAGCTCAGTTTTTGATCAGCTTGAGAACTGCTTATGTCACTTTTGGGATCAGTTTTGCGTTAGTTTTTGCAATGAATTTGTGATCAGTTTGTGGTCACATTTGTAGCAGTTAGTGATCAGTTCTCAGATCAACAAGTGATTAGTTTATGATCAGATTATGCTCAGTTTTCAATGGTTTACATCTGGTTCCATGGTCAACAGCATATGCTATGTTGCCATTGATGTTTTAGCCATGGTTTATGCTTGGTTATGCTATGTTATGGTTTGGTTTTGCCAGATGAGTTGAGCTCATGAGAAATAGATATGTCACATGATAATCTGGCAATGTTTTTTGGGATTCTTTGTGCGTTTTATGTTATGTTATGATTGGTTGGTAATTCTCAACATATGTTGGGCATATGGAACGGTTGAGGAATAGTGCGTAACGTTGTGTTAACTATGATGCCTTGTGGAAATTCCAGTCCATTATTTTGCTGTTGATGCATTTGGCAGTGCAATCGAGGACGATTGCAAGGATTTTAAGGAAAAGGGCTGTTATGAGGACATGTATTTTTGAAACCTCACTTAACATGTGGATTAATTTTTAATCACATGGTTAAGTGAATGCTGCACATATGAGGTGTAACTGGGGTTAGAGCAAATTCACAAGCCCGGGACTCGAGGAAATCACAGGATGTCAAAGGCAAAAGTTGCTATAAGTTATGCCGCACAAGTACTTGGTGGTATCTGGTGCCAAACGTTGGCCTAGGTCATTCATTTGGCCATAAGTATCAGTTGGTAACACTAGAGAAGTGGCGTTTAATGGTACTTAATGCCAATCTGATGGTCAAAGATAACACAGAGATACTCGGGAATGGAAGTTACCTAGCCAATTTAATTATTGGCTAGTCGGAATAATATGTCATCAAAGAAAACAATGACACAATGCTGATGTTTCAAAAATATGCAATTCATCATACGACTGAATGTGACTGGTGCATTAGTTAAACCAAAAGGCATAACCAGAAATTCATAGTGTCCAAATTGTGTTCTAAATGCAGTTTTGAACATGTCAGACTTGTCCAATTTTACTTGATGATATCCAGATTTAATATCTATCTTACTGAATATGGCATATCCTTGTAGTTTATCCATAAGATCATCTACCCTAGGAATCGCGTATCTATTCTTAACAGTAATTTTATTTAGGGCACGATAATCAATACACATGCGATAAGTATTATTTTTCTTCTTCACTATTTTATTATGGATAATGTGGAAAAAATCATTTGGAAAAGCTGCCACTTGTAAAAAATGCCCATGCAAGTTTGAAAAACGTCTTTAGAGGTTGGAGAGAGGCATTTTAGTGTATTTAGCCTGGAAGAGAGGAGAAGGAGATGCTGTTGGTTTGATTTGCAGCCATTGGAGGACCTTTTGAGGCAGCCAGGGGTAGGAGAAGACCAATCAACAACAGATGATAGCATCTACAGGCTGTTGAGACAGGGCAACATCAGTAAATGACTGATTTGCTTCAGTTCTTTGCATCTACAAGGTGTTGTGACACGATAGATTTTCTTCAGTTCTTCGCGAAGAAATTCTGAAATTTCTCTCTTCAATAAACTCTCTTATCTCCTAGCCTTCTGCAGTCTTGCTTCGAAGATTACAGCATTGAGATCACCAAAGGTTGAGAAATTTCAGATTTCTTTGTTGTAAACCCTAATTTGTAGCAGAAATTTGGATTTAGCAACAGCCTCGGGAAGCTTGCCAAAAATTGGAAGCTCCAAGACTTGGATTCAATAGGGCTGAACCTGTTTTCAGTCAAATTTAGGTGGAGGGCTCAAAAAATCAGTGAATTTGGGGCATTTTCTATCTCCATGAAAGTAGGTGAAAGCCAATTGAGTGCTCGAATCAAGGGGCATATCAGATTGAAGACTTGCTGGTCATTTTGGACAGCAAGGGAAGTTGGAAAACCGAAGGGGGTTGGGAGAATCCCATTGTATATTAACTTCTTCTTCAATTAAGTTAAATAAATACTGAAAGGGGCGCCAGTTTTAGGGCCAATAGGGTGTCCAATGTCCTAGATTATATGGTAAAGTGTGCATTTTAGTTTTTTGAACTTGTAAATTGGTGTAGATAGTGCTTAATCGGGTTATTTACCACCCTATCCGAGGAGGAAGATTGGTTTCACTAAAGCTAGGTCAAAGTGCTGTAGTTGTGAGTGGAATTCAGGTAAGAGACCTTGTATTAGCTCAACGATAGGATAGGCATTTTTGGTCTTCCATGAGCAGAAAACCTTTGATGGAACAAGGCATGGATTTGGTTAGGGTTCTAGCCCTTGGACAAGATCCCACAGGTTCTGAGAGTCAAGGACATCTCTCATTAGATTTGACTAGGTAGTGTAGTTAAACCCATTAAAACAAGTCTTAGTAGTAAGCATGCTTGGTTGATGAAGACGAATTGTGGGGTTTTTAAGTGTAAGGAGAGTAGTAATGCTAGGGAGAGGGATAGGATGGATAGGCAAAAAAAGTCAGAGAGGGATCCACGATACTTGTGGAGCAGGCATGAGGACTCTCAAACTCTACACACCTATTAGTTGAGGCACAATACTATAATTAGAGAGTCACTAGGAATTTCCATGGAGGCAAACTTTGGTATCATCTAGTTGACACCTCAGTAAGCAAGGGAAGATACCCCATGCTATGAGTATCCCAAAGGTGCGTAAGGTGGAGGTTGAGCTTCCCCCAAAGGTGCATGAGTACCACGTGAAACTGGTGTAGAGATCCTAAAGGCTGTGCCTATGTTTGAAGGACCCTTCGATCTGGTGTGTGCAATGACGTGCAGTGTCTGCAATGGAAATGTGAATGGTGTGAATGATAAAGGTAAGACAATGAAATAAGTGGGTGGGTTTTGAAACTGTGGTGTAAATGATGATGAAGATGCACTAAGTTGATTTTGTTGATTTAGAGATGGAAATTGAAATGAAGATGATGATGCAAAATGCAAAAAGGATAAAACACCATACTCATTTTGACTTTGAGAAGCAAAATTCAAAGAAGGAAAAGGAGAGGAAGAGTTACCAATCTTTTTCTTGTAGTCACTTTTTCAAGTATTAATATACAAAAATGGATCTTCAATAGGACTTTTACCACTATCAACATATGACACTCTAGCTTCAACACGATCTTGTCCAAAATGCTCCAAAGAAGTAGAGGTAAAAGGAGGGACAAAAGTTGAAACTTGTATACCTTGCACCAACGTAGATGGAAGAGAGTGAAACTAAGGGACATACGTGGGATCTCTTTCTCCAAGAGGGGCCCCATCCCTGATGGAGGTCTCAATGGCTTTGCGACATCATCAGATTTACATGCAATATTTGAAGGGAAAGAACCATATATACCTTCATTGAGTATTTGATGTTGAATTGGTATCTTTTTATCAAGCTCTTTACTCTTATTGGCTTTGTGAGCCATGATTAAATGTAGCTCTTTGTCTATGATAGGATAAGGACATTTCTCTCCATTGGAGTCAAAAGGATCTCTAGCCATGTCGGAACCTTACGAAGTTGGTTGTGGAAGCTACTCCTGCTCAGTTCTCGGCATAGGCTCCTTTGGGGATTGAGTAGGTGTGGAAGTATTTGATTTCATCTTCCCTCTGTAATTCATGTTTCTGAAGTTGGAATTTTTTGATCAAGGGCCTAGGTTTCTTCACTGAGAACCTAGTTTTGATACTATATAAAGAAATGCTTGTCTATACAATACAAATATAATCGTATGACAAATGCATAGACTAATAAAGAAACATAGTTAGGGTTAGGGTTAATACAGAGACAATGAGCATATAAGATAATGAAATCTGAATAATGAATGAATAGATACAATGCTCAATGCAGAAAACACACTATGCAAGGTGAAAACTGACCCTTGGACTCCTATGTCTCAAGGACTAGGGTAGAAAGTATGAGCAGAAGAGTGTGTCATACTTTGACGGATCCCAAAATGCAACAAACAGCCTCTGAAGGTGTCAAGCACCAGCAAACGCAGCTCAGGAAGTCTAGATCAGTGACAGATGTGCAGCAAATAGTGGAATTCTGCCAGAGAAGAGCAAGCGACAGCTGCAGTACCAAAATGCAGCTGTGGATGATGATCTGGTAGTAGTACAGCTGCCAGCAAGGCTGGACTGCAAAACACAGCAGTGGATGAAGTCACCAGATGTAGATGGCAGTTCTAGATGATGAAGTGCGGGCTGGAAGGGCTCCTACCGCAGTAAACACAACCAGTTAGGGTGCTGAGTGCTGAGAACAGGCTGGTAAAGGTGGACAGCAGCAAAACGCAGACAGCTGATTGATGTAGACAGGTTGGTAGCAGTTGTAGCAGATGGAGGGCTGAAGATAGGCATTGGATGGTAGACAACAATGGGTAGCAACTCCGATTGAGATATCCTCTGCGAACGAGGTGTGGACAGCAAAGGGAATGCACCTGCAAGCTGCAAAAACGAGATCGAGGTGAGTGGTGGACAGTGTGTCTATTTATAGATGGTTGGGTCCTCCCAGATTAAGAATTGGCTTATCGGACATAGAGACTCTCTAGGAACGCATTTCTTTTAATGAAAGTTTCAGTAAATTGATTAATTGAGCTTGTTTTGGGGATGTTTTAAGTGGCTAATCAGCATGTAATGAATTTTTAGCTCAACAAAGGGTGGTTCAGTTAACTAGATTTATCACCTCTTGATTAGAGTGTCACTGGTTGGTCACCAGGTCAATGCTGTCTGGGGATGACATAAAAGAAGGGCATGATGGAAATTCACTGCTATGGAAGGGTGGCCCAATAAGACTCGATTCAAATGCAAAGTTTTCCTTTGGCGAATGTTGATAGGTGGCTTGCCTCTCACCTCAGCCCTTTTCGAGGTGCCATATTTTGAATGGCAATTGCTTCTTTTGTACTACTAGTGTGGAATCTTTCCACCATAGATTTATTTCGTGCCCATTAGCCAAGAAGATTCGGTCTCTCTTGTTTGACATTTGGAGAGCTATGGTGGGACCTTTGTTGCGTCTCTTTGATTGGGTATTTGGTAAGGCCAAATATCCCACTCGTGCATAGCCACATATGAAGATATTGTTTCATTCTCTTAGGTTTTGGGGCTGTTGACACAACTAGGTTACTAGGAATGTTTTCATATTCTATTCCGCCTTTGGGATGATTCAAAGTCATATCGTTAGGCGCGGAAGGGTCTTTTCCATTTGTAGCTGGTTCCTATTCAGCACGTTGGCCTTCTCCTTTGGGAGGATTTAGTTTCTTGGTGTACGGTAGTTTCTTTTGCTACTCTACCATGACTCTTGTATTTCTCATGTAATTAATTTAATTATTGATTACGAAAAGAAAGAAAGAATTTACTTGGATTTCCCACATGTAGGATGTCATATAGGCATTGATATTTCTTTAGAGCAGCAGTTTCTACCCTTGCTTAGCATAAGGCAGAACCTATTGTATTGGAGCACAAGGAGATTGTAACTAGCAATGAGGGTGGTAGTGACAAACGAGGTTTCGCCAGCTGCCATGTGGCCATATTACTTCTTGTTGGGCCTTCTCTAGGTCATACATTGGCAAGATGAAGTGACGAGCAGGAAGTAATCTTCATTTGATCAAGTGGAGATTGTGGCCCCATGAGTGCTAAGGTAGCTTGGGATGTTAGAATTTAGCCCAGATCTAGGGGTGGTTTTGGGATTATTGACCTAGATAGCTAGAGTGGAGCATTGATGGCGAAGCTCATTGGCTGGGGCATTTTTTTGAGGAAGGATCCAAGGAAGAAGCTGCTACTATGGCTATTAGAGACAGTTACTCCTGCTTATGGAGAAGAGCGGCAGCCTAGCACACATTCGATATTTCTACACATTCAAGCTTTAGGGCTTTGGAATAGTTTTGATGTGAGATTCGCTGCATCTATGATATGGGCATGGAGATCAATATCTAAAGGACTTCACAAGAATGACCTAGCACTACTGAGAGAAGTTGAGGCACCCACTCAAGATGGAGAGAGGCCACACCATTGGAGAGAGAACCCTCCTATTTTAGGGGAGGTTCTCTTTTGTAGGAAGCTTCTACAGTGGGGGAGAGGTTTGCCTTTCTTGACGTGTTGGCTTTTGGACAAAGACAGATTTCAAAGCATTAGAGGGGCTAGTGCCATAATGGATAAGATCCAGGAGGTGGTATCCCCGCAATGGAGGATTGATACTCCGTAGACATGGATTAGGCTCTTCACCAGAAGAGAGATCCTTCTTGGAGCGCTGGCTATGAGCAAAGAGTGTTTACTTTGTCAGTAGAGATGGATGGTAGACTTGGGTGAAAGGATCTGGATTAGTCAGAGTTCATAGGATGCTCTTGATAGAGGATTAGAGTTGTGGCTCATTGTGATGGGACTTGGTACTTAGACCCTCAGACTTGTATAGTAGATGGATGGAGACATTGGGCATATAGGAGAAGGCCGCTTGAAAGACTTTAGTGGGACCTTGGGGAGTAGGTATGGAGAGATCTGTTTTCAGAGATAGCTTGGGATGTGCCCTTCTTTGGGTACACCACTAGGTTGAGGAGGAGGATATAGATGTGCAGGATCAGAGTGATGCTAGCATTGTACAAAACCTATTTGAATGGGAGGATAATGCCTGGTGTCAAGGGGACAATCTGAGACTAATTGCCTTTGCAAGTCTCTTGTAAGTAGTTTCAAGTAAAGTGATTGGTCTTCATGGTGCGATCTCCAATCTGGTGCCCTTTGAAGTGAGGGGAATCAATCCCTTGAATAATCTCTTTAGCATGTATCCTGATGGCACAATCTCCTAAAAGCTGTGACACGGACTGTGCTGATAAGATCCTGCAGACTTAAAAACAGCAAGGTCTATGCATTTTCAAATCATTGAGGACAAACCTTTTTTTTCCCAAGAAAATAGAATTCTATTAATAACACCTTGGAGAAAAACCTGCGGAAAAATACAAAGTACAAGGAACTTTGTAAAGAGTAACTAAGTACATCACAAATACAATGGTTGTGTGGACAAACAATTAGGTGGGCTATGATGCCAAACCATGTGAGGGATAGTATGAAAGAAAGTGCCGGAGTCCCACATCGGCAAGAAGGCCTCTCTTTTCTTCCTCATCCTCTACCCATTACCAAGCTGAAGTTACCTTGCTTGTTTTAGAGCCAACATAGAACAAGTGCTAACAACCTTTGTAGTCTACTCAGGGTGACTGTCTAACATCCTTTGTAGTCCACTCAGGGTGACTGTTATTATACAGGCTGTGTGCCTTTGCTGCACCTGTACATCACAGTAGGCTTATTACATTCATACTTTTTAGTTTATAGTGTGAACCTCGTTATTGGAAATGAAATATAAATCATAACTCAGTTCTTGTTGTATTGGCAGATCAGCATCAGCAACACGTTTAAGTCATCTCTACGGGAACCATATTACATCTTGAAGATGGACCAGAAGGTGATTTGTCCAGGCCTTAAGTGGCAGGCCCATAGCAAGAATAGCAAGACTATTCTAGATAACAATCTTGCATGATGCATCTAATCTAATACCTTGCTCTGAATGCAGTTCTTAAAGAAGTCAAATGATGCTGCTTTTGCTTCACGTACTGATCATGAACAGTAAGGGAATTTTTAGAAATTTTAGGGGACAAATAGAACTAGCGTAATGAGTTAATACCCAACCAGCTTCACAACATGAGAGGGGCAGTGTCTTTTTCTCCTGCAAGTTATAAACAACAGAGATTGTTTAGACTTCCAGCACGCCATGTTAATTCTTTATGGTGGGATGAAGTGGTGTCTGCTAAAATGTATCATTTCAGGATATATCTCAGAAGATGACCAGATGGTTTTGTCAGCTTATATTGGATTTTATTTCTGCTTTTGGTATTACTGCCTGCAGATCACTGGAGATGTATCTGAGGCCACCACTAGTCACAGAACAAGTAAAGACAAGTGATTGGATGAAGATGCGCCAATGTGGAATCCGCTATGACCTTAGCTGGGGTGACCAAAGGATCGTAGACAAAAATTTTATTATCAAGCCAAAGGTTGAGTTTGAAGTGAGTGACATCGTGATTGTGAGTGTTCTTAATTTTTACTATGGTGGTGGATTCTTTGAGTTCTCTGTGTAAGGAACTAGGAATTCCTCTCTGCTATCAGTAACCTTGGTATGGTAGGGAAGTGGGAGCTTTTTGAGAAGCCTTCAAATCTTGACCTGGGCTGCAATACCAGGTTTTGCGAATTGAGATTGTGAGAGTTTCCCCCAAATGAGGAGGCATACAGAGTGGAGGATGGAAAGACTGTGCAATGGGAGGGTGTTGAGAGAGAAGGCAGCAAGGAGTGAGGGGAGGTGGCAAGATGAGGAGGGATGGCATGGAAAGCTCTATTGAAGGTGTGGGGGTTGGCTGTCATGGTAGGTGTTGAAGTGGCAGCCTTGGAGGAGGCAGAGGTGTGCAAAAAGGGGGCAAGGGGAGATAGACATGGAGTTGGAAAGGGGAATAAGATGCAGGAAGGAGGGTGGCACAATTGGGAGGCTAGGTGGGTGCAGGTAAAATGTGAGAGACGAAGGATTGAGTAGTGTCAGGGACAGCGAGGAGCTATTTATGTTTCTTGAAGTTAGACTGCAACTGAACACAGAACATCCTCAAAAGTGAGTGTGAAGGACAACCCGCATTTGCTTGGCTGAAACTATGTTTATAAGCAAGTGGCTTGGAAGTTACCAAAAAGAAGTTACGGACTACTGTCTTATTGTACTTCCAAACTTTGATCATCATGCTAGATCTTTTATATGCAATTATCTTGTCTAGACAGTCTATATCCTTTGTCTACATATAAGTCCAAGGAGATCTTAATATTGAATGTGCACGTCGTACACTGTAATATCTTGCTGATAATTAATTGTGATGTTCAGATAACTAACTTGGTACTGTTATCCAGGTTGGAAAGACGACTCTTGGAGGCTTGCTGGAGCTTGGATATCAGGTTGCAGTGAGTTATAAACGTGAAACAGACATAATTGTGGATAGAACATTATGCATCTGCATTGAGAGAGTAGATGATTTGGAAACCACTTTTGTGCTTGTAAAAGGAAAGGATCGCAAGGTAATTGAAGCAAATTTTGCTGGATTTTGTTCCCTATCAAATGCATACGATTTGGAGTTTTCTAACATTGTATGTACATGAAGGCGGTTGCAACTACAGCTTCGTCTTTGGGAATGGAAGGTCCATGGATTACAAAGTCATATCTAGAAATGGTGCTGGAAGCAAAAGGTTGTAAACTGAAGTCTTGAATCATTTGCTACATCTTAGTACATCTTCAAAGTTCAAGTTCTGATGTTGCCTTCAACAGGTCCACCACGGCTGGGTTCTCCTCCGCTTCCTCCTTCTGTATTTCAGGGGCCAACATCACCAAAATCTCTGAATGCTGCAGACACAGGAATTGTTACACCACAGCCAGTTCGCTTAAGACCCAGCACTCCACTGAAGGTAGCAGATGCATTAGAGCCTTGGACTAGGTCCCCCACAAAATCAGAAATGGAAACCTTTGCAGCATTTTGGCGTGTTATGCCTTCATACAATGATCCAACAGGGGATACACAGAAAGGTCAAATGCGTGAATTTTCTTTTTCCTCAAATCACATGTATACTTGCATCATGAAAAACTTTGAAATTAATGGTGGTCTCCATAAATACCAAGCATGCCAATGAATTGCTATTTTACAGGCCTGGAGGATTCACAAAGGGAGGGAATTCAGCTTTTGCCCTTTCCAGAAGCTTTTGACTTTGATAAAGGACTTCTACTTGCAGTGCAAGGAGTTCAGGTTATTTGTTAATGTCTTGCATTGAGCTGTTTTAGATCGTAAGAATAAAGCTACTTAGATGGGTTACATTTAGCTGTTTCAAGTTGTAGCAGTTATAAAAGCTAAGATGGCACTTTGGCCTCTGATATGTTACAGTGCCAACATTTGTGATGCATCTTATTCTCTTGCAGATGCTTCTAAATGCACAAGGGCCACCTGTTGTAGTGGGTATTGGTAAGTTGGGGTCACTTCCTTTTTCTGAGAGAATAAAATTCTGCTAACGACACCTCAGGAAAATCCTTAAGGTATTATCGAAGTACTAAGAAGGCCCAGTAAAGAGCAACTAAGTACATCATAAATATAAAGGTTGTTTGAACGCCCAATCTGGTGGACTAATGCACTAGACCATATGATGGGCCAGATGAAAGTATGTGCTAGAATCCCATGATCGTTAAAAATCATCTCTCCTTTTCCTCATCCTCTTAGAACTACCCTATAGCCTCTCCCATCTCCTGCAAAGAGTATGAATGATCTCTCTCCAGATCCTAAAAAGAGTCTTTGCAGTTGAAATATCTGGGGAATCTATAACATGGCTACATCTCATAGTCCAAATATACTAGGCAATGATACTAGTGATCAACTTCCATCCGTAACAATGTCCTTGAATCCACTATGCATGCGAGTAGCCTGGAGTGGGGATCCTGTTCAAATGCTGACCAGTGATAAGAAAAGAGTAGTTCCCCTGAACATCCCCATATCTGCATGCTAGGCCTCTCTTTGTGACCCAATCTACTGCCCCCAAGTTGCAACCATAGTGTTTGCTATGCATTGAAAGACCATCCTGAGGGCTCTCCTTCACACCTCCTAAGCTTTGGGACAATCTCATAGACAGTGCCTCTGAGTCTCTTGTAGGTCTCCACATCTCACACATGCCACTAGGTCCTTGCCATAACTGAGCCATGTACCAACTGCCAAGCTCCTGTGAGCTACTAGCCATACAAATAGAGAAATCTTCTTAGGCCTAAACCAGTCATCCAGCCTCTTCCAACAGTCTGATAAGAAGGGATCTGTGGTACCGTGTCTTTGCCAGTGAGGAGTGGCCGCTGGCATTGCTATGATCCTACTCATCTGAATCCTCCTCCCCAGCCTAATGGTGTAGCTAAAGAAGGCTACATTGCATGGCTGAGTGGGGGTCAATTTATCTTGGTGTTTATGATCCTCTGTGTTTTGTAAGTTATTTATTTACATTTTTCAGTAGTAATTTGCAGGGGGACCAAGTGGCTCTGGAAAGACGAGCTTGGCTTACAAAATGGCGAATATTGTTGGCTGTGAAGTTATATCTTTGGAAAATTACTACAAGTCAGAGCAAGTGAAATTATTTGAATATGATGATTTTGCTTCGCTTGATTTACCACTTCTTTTGATGGTATGTACCTTTTGTTTATAGATTTTGTGCCGTAAACAGATTTTCTCTTCAACTATAAACCAAGCTTCTTGCATTTGTCTTTGCAGAATATTCAAGAATTGCGTGCGTTTCGTACAACCGGAATTCCTGTGTTTGATTTTGAAAAGAATGTCCGTGCCAATACAAGGGCACTTGGAGTTTCTAAAGACTGCGGAGTGGTGAGCTATACTTTCTTGTTGCATGATTGATCTTTAAATATCGTGTTATATCTAGCTTCTGTACGCTAAGCTTCTTGATGAAGAGATAGGCTTTACCTGTGCCAAATCCCCTTATATTGCCTGAGGCTTAACCTCTCTTGAAGACCTTAATCAACTATTGATGCTTAATCAGTTTGTAACCTGTTAATTTCTCACTTTCAAAAACATCAGTCATAGACCTTGAAAGTTACAACATTTTTCTCCTGCTATCTTCGTAGGTGACTGAACCAGCTTGCTAATGTAAAGTTTGTTGTTAGGACCAGAATTGCTTTCAAGATTCATGAACTAAGCCATATTTCTTTATTTGGGTTGACAAGAATAGCACGATGTCTTGTTCATGAGAAGTACATATACCATAGGGAGGCAATGGGGTAGCTGATAGGTTGGGAGTGGATTGGAAATGGATGGTAACCCAGGTATGCTAAATCATGGATAAAAAAGGGGCGGGCGGGGGGGCGACGGGAATCAGAGTCCAATGGATGGCAAACTTTCACATCTGCATTTGTACTGGAGGAAGGAGATCATGTACTCTAGTCAATGGGCCTACAGGTCAAATTATTTTTAAGCATGCTCTTTGATGATTCTGCCTTTTGATTTCTTATTAAATTGTTTATTAGTGAAAATGAACACTGTTTAATGGAACAAGTACTAGCACACTCTTGGGTGGCTGCTTTTGCAGGATGGTGAGCACAAATACAAAGCAGTGCTTCTCAACTGAAAGCATCACTATATAAGGGGAGATGAAAGAAATATCCAAACTGTGGGGGTGCTGGTGGAGGCCGAGTACTCCTAGTAAAGGTTAGATCCATCTTGGTTAAGGAATTGGCCACACGCAAATACTACCGTGGTAGTGTTTCTTAGCAGTGAGGTATTTGTAACCTATCCTAGTGGCCATGGAGAGCATGTGAATTAGGATATCATTGTAGGTGAGTGGCATGCAGTATGTGCCAACTAGTATCCTCACACAAAAACATTTGGGGATGTCTATGACTTTAAGTTTCATGAAAAGGACATGGCAGAATCCATGCCAAGGCAGTGTGCGTGAAGTATCATGAGCCGTACCTGCTGATCATTAGGGCAATCCCACAAGCAGTAAGAAGGTGTCTCTAAAGGGTCTCTGTCAAGAGAGTATTTGGAAAGTGGCTGCATGTTGCATGCAACACTCATGTAGCAGCCATTTTGCCAGTGCCTTCAAAGGTTGAAGATGACATAATGACACATAGTGGGTTGGAAAATTAAACATAGTATTTAGGAGATTGTTCTATTTCTTTGAATAAAATGTCCTCCATGCAGTTGTACAAGATTACCTCCACCTCGGATCCAGAAGCATGATTGAAATCAAATCTATGTAAAATTTGGAAACTAAAATCGCCTTTAAAGCAAAGCTTTTCCTATGGAGATGCATGGTTGGAGTGTTCCCTGTGGGACAAAAATTGGTGAAACATGGTATTGCGTTCTCTTGTTGCCATCAATTTTGTATTTTTGGAATAGAATTTGCAATGAAGTCTATTCTCTTTGTAGAATGGCATATGTGCAGGTTTACTCACCCTTTATGGCTTGAATGCAAAATGAGACCATGTCTTTATACCTGGAGTGGCGGAGCTTGTATGAAAAACTCATACAGATTAGAAAGCTCTAAGATTACGAAAGGAGGATTTGGTACATTCTTTAAAGATGCACGGGGGCTTTGATATTCTTAATATCGACTATGATATTTTGGCTAGGAAAGCTACTTTGCTGAGTTCTTTATTTTGAACAAAAACAGCCTACTGCAATCATTTTGGTTGCCGTGTGTGTTGATATGAGAACAACTACATATGGACATATAGATCATCGGGAAGTGGTTCCAGGGAAATTTGAAGGCAAAGTTCCTAATCCACTAGTTTGATACAAGATCTCAAATATAATGGTCTGGCAAACTGTCATCACAGGGTAACTCTCTCCATGCGCCGCCAGCTACCATTGCTACCATGCCACTGCTCCCTTATCCAACCTTACATCTTCATTAGATACCATCACACTACAGAAGATTATCAACTCTATGATCTTGTGACTAGAAAGATTACTATTGGCAGGGGGGCCCTCTTCCTTGAGGATGATATTCAGCATACCTACACTAGCTGGTCCCTCTGCTTCAGCAAGCAGTCCACTTTTATGGAGGCACAACCTTTCGCCACTCAAGAGCCATCCCTTCAGCCTTGGCTTCCACCTTTGCTTCTAAATCCAACCTTGCTTCTCGGATAGGGTGGTAATTCCTGATCAAGCACTTAATTACAGCAATCACTAAATAAACATGAACTGAAATACACTACCTTCATAATCTTGGATGGTGGACACTCTGTTGGCCCCAAAACTGGCGCCTCTATTGGTATTTCTTTATCTTCAATTGGTAATGGATTGATTACAAGTCGAGATTCCACAATCTTCTTTGTTGATCCAAATGCCCCTTGCTGTATACACAATCAACAAACAAATCGGGCAAATTGCCCCTTGATTTTCACCTAGGACTTGCTCTAATTGAACCGCAACTGGCCAAATGTTACCCCAAATTCACAATGGATGGGTTGGCATTTGAAATCCCTCACAATACCACAAACTGCATGTGTTGATTTCAGTGTGCGATGCCTTTACTGATGGCACGGGTCTTGAGGTGGCTACTAAACACTAACTTTTGCAGAAATTTAGGGTTTATAGTAGAATTCCCTCTACTGTCCACCAATTTGGTTGAGATATACTCCAAATGACTGAGATATTTTGAGAATGGGTTGGAGAAGGTGAGAGAATGCCATAGAGAGACAATTCTGGGATTTCACGTGGGAAAACACTCCAAATTGCATGTTGCTTGCCATGAAACAATTGCCATGCGTATCACATGTGTTAAACAACCTTGCACGTTTGATTAGTAACGTAATCAAATGTTACTAGCAAGATTTGAGCATCTCAAAATTTCACGTCCCCATGATAGACCTCCTTCTTGAAATCCTTGCAATCGTCTTGGATTGTACTGCATTGTGCCAAAGAAAAAGCGTAGTGCACTGGAATTTTCATAAGGCATTACAATCACAACATTGGTCATTGTTGACTAACCATGCCATATGCCCCAAATACTCGCTGAGAATTTCCAGCCAGTATAACCATTAGATAAAATTGAGAAACAATCCAAAGCTGTTGCTAGAAACCCATTGGATACATCCATAACTCATGTTTCTCAACTGTTCTTACTATCAACCATAGAAAAGCAAAGCATTAATTCAACATAAACCATGGTTGAAATTGTCAATGGCATTTACTAACATGCTGTTAGCCATGGAACCAGTTGTAAACCATTGATAACTGAGCATAAAGTGATCATGAACTTATCACTTTTTTGCTGATTTGAGAACTAGTCACAAATTGTTGCAAATGTGACCCCAAACTGATCACAATTTGATTGCAAAAAACTGATAGGTATAACTGATGCAAAACTAATCCCAAAAGTGACTATAAACTCTTCTCAAATGACAAAAAATGGAGTTGAAACTGATCATAATATTGACTTGAAACTGAGGCAAAAACTCATGCTAAATTGATCATGAATTGATGCGAAATTATAGTTTCAGTGCCTGAGTGAAACTCATACTTATTTGCATACATCTCATAGTGACTAGTACACTGAGTACTGATCCTATGGGAGAATTATTGTCAGCATAGTACCTTGGATGCATGCTGAATACATCTGAGATCCACTATATAGGAGAGTTATCCAAAACTGGTGGATTGGAATTGCTACCTCTCCTTTGAGGATTAAGCAATGCTGTGGACTCGTGCTCTCTTGAACTTGGCTCAGTGTGAACCAAAGTTGGCTCTAATTGAAAGGCATCTGTGTAAATCTGCAATAATTGAGGATGGTCTGCCAAGTCATCCTCGTCCATCCGCTTTGCATCCATTGGTGCACGTGGTGGTAATTTCAGCCAATATTCCGCATCATTAATCTTTTCCAACAAATGGAAGGGCTCATAGTATCCCATACTTAGGATACAACCTCTCTTTTCCTTTCATCATTTTAGCCTTGCCTTTTCAAAACCCAACAATACATAATCACCTTCTGCAAACTGCAAAGCACGTCGAGCAATCAGGTGTCCTCTTTTGCTTATCTTGTGATCTCTGAAGTGTATATTTTATCTTTGCATAGGTTGCATCCGAGTTTTCCACATAGCAATCGGTCTCAAAGATTTTATCCTTAGTGTGCAAGATAGGTGGTATCTTCTTGCCTCCCTTAACCACCTCAAAAGGAGCTTTACTAGTGGAGCTATGCACAAAATACTGTTCCCACTGTGTCTTGTGGTCCGAAACATAGTAGTTGAGAAGATCTAGCACTATGGAATTTGCTTTCTCAGACTCTGACCATTTGTTTGCAGATGGAAGGATGATGAGAATTTTAGTGTGGGATCCATATTTCTCAAACAACCCCTTTCAATAAATTGGTCGTCTGAGGGTCTCGATCATTGATGATCGACTTTGGCATACCATTGTACTTAAAGATGTGTCGCAAGAACAAATGTGCCATATGATCAACCTTTATTTTCTTTCTCACCGGAATGAAATGGGCATGTTTGCTAAATATGCAAATAATAGTACATATCCCATCATTCCTTGTAGGTGTCCTAGGAAGCTAAAAAATAAAATCCATAGCAATGCTCTACCAAGGCCTATTTGGAATAGAGAAGGGCTGCAACAAGCCTGGCGTCTTTTGCCTATCATGCTTTACCTTCTGACATACGATGCATGTCCTGACAAATTGCTCTACATCATGCCTTAAAGTTGGCTAATAAAAGAAATGCTCCACTGATTTGACCGTGGCATCAATACCTCTGTCTCTTGCATACAGAGGAGCATGATTTTAAGTGATAACTCTAGGCCTTAACTACTTTGTGACACATAGTCATCCATGCATAATCAGAAATCCATCTCTAAGCACAAAGTGCTCATGTGTTTGGCCATTGCAAAGCTGATCATATACATTGGCAAAATCCAAATCAACAACATATTATTCCTTCATGGCATTCAACTCAGTGTGATAAACCATGCCAATGGCTGAAATTTTTGGCCTTCATGACAGTGCATCAGCCACAACATTCTTTTTATCATCAATATGTACAGTTTGAAAATGAAATATAGAGAGAAAATTCACCCATCTCATATGCTTCTCTGACAACTTTGTTTGTGTTAGAAAGTATTTCAATGTCTGATGGTCGATTTGTAGTGTAAAGTCGAAGAGGAGCCTCTGAATCTACAATGCAGGAATGAAGACTGGTCATGCTTGTATTGAGAAACCCACTTTTTCAGTTCACACATGTCATTTAGGGTCTCGCATTGACAAACCGAAAAAAGGCTGGTGTCAACATTTTGGTCACTTTTTCAGTGGGTGCCCACACAGTGGTGTGCCAGCCTAGACAACTTATGTCTATCAATAGACAGTCAGTTCATTCATTCTTTACTACTATCTTCAGTCATTCTTCACCACCTTCTTTGATCACCACCACCACTTCCCTTCTCTCACTAGTCCCTTCCACTGTCCTCATACCCCTTTAGGAGGACATTGCGGTTCATGGCTCATGGCTGCCTTCACCATTACTCTTTTGCTTTAGGTATCTTGCTCTAGCATAAGGCCTTATGTTTGGAGCATCTTCCACTTGGTGTCACCATCATTTGCTTGGCATCAATAACCTTCTCCTTCAGGCTCCACCTTCACTTGCGTTTTTCAGTTTGGAGGTCTTCTCCTTGCTTGGCGTCATCATCTCGAGCTTGGTGTGAGTATTCTAGCCTCTAGCGGCAGTCTATAGTATCTAGCATTAGTGATTTCGTCATTCATCTATTAAGGGGCTGCTGGGGCGTGCATTTTTGCAGCCTCGCTTCTCCTAAATCACCTGGTTTCATACGTTTGCCATTGAGACTATTGGGACCTGCGTTTTTGTAGCCCAACTCATCCTTCATCATCTGGCGTCATCATTATCCACTTGGCGTCAGCATCTTGGTTGCTCTCCCTGTGTTTGACAGCTTCAATACTTTGGTATCTGCATTTTGCTACCCAGGTCCTTCCTCGGCATCATAGGACTGTGGTTCGCTCCCTCGACAACTATCCTTCACCTTCTAGTGATTACTTCGATAGCCCACTACCCGAAGAAGTGCGTTTCGCTCCCTTCATTGTGCAAATTTCCCTTAGGTTCTGTCACCTGCTGATTAAGATACGACATTGCAGTTATCTTTTGAGCTTTGATTCAATGCATCATCATTGTGTTCTTGTGGTCAGAGTTTGTCTTCTCTCTTAGTGTTTGCCATACACACTGTGTTACTCCCCGCAACCCCTATTGTCTCTCTGCACTGTTGCTTATTTTGACATGGTCTTAGAGTGCAGGAGCTCAGAGAGCTAAAGACCCTGTTCATTAGAGAACACAAAGATAGGTTGTGGATTTGGCATCATCTACTGATTTCCCCCTTCATTTCCACTGTATCACCAAGAGACAGAGATATCTTTCAAGAGACAGAGATATCTTTCTCTTCCTCTCCCACCCATCCTCCCTTTTAGATTGAAAAAGTGGCCAAAATGTGGACACTAGCCCTTTTTGGGGTTGTCAATGTGAAACCCTAAATGAAGTGTGTGAACTGAAAAAGTGGGTTTTTCAATAGCCTGGAGCATGGAGATTGCCATTGGAGGATGGGGAGCCTCTTAGTTTGCAAATTCAGGCCTGAAGACTGATGCTAGAGAAGATGGAAGAGCTAGAATCTGAAAATGCAAATGTAGTAGCCTCTAATGATGGAAGCGCCAACTGAAAGAGTGATGCTTAATGACTGGAGAGTGGCTAGGACCCAAAACTCAAATTTGTGGAGTTTGGAAAGTTGATGATGCAAACACTAGGTAAAGGAGAAGTGTCCACAGGTGAAGGAAGGTGTTGCCAAGCTAGGGATGTTGACGGCAAGTAGAGATGAACTATCACTAGGGTGAAGAAGGTGACACCAGTAGGATGGGCTTCAAACGGAAACCTAATGCTGAAGGAGACGGGGCACTTGAAGAAGATGATGGAAGGAGAGAGGAGAGAGAAGAGAAAAAAGTGTCAAAAGAAGTGAGTGTGGTGAAGTGGGTCAAGAATGAATGGGAGGTGCCATACATATATTTACTAACAGTCTCGACTCTTGCCCACTAAAGTCTTGTATAGTGCCTCGATACTCTCGGAAGACCCTAAAAAGTGTTTTTGGGGCTGAAAAAACTGAAACAAAAAATGGGAATGAAGAAGGAAAATTGTACGGAATGATGTGGTTTCTCAACACCCCCTCTTAGGTTGAAAAAGAAGTATAAAAGAGGAGTGAGGGAAAGAGAAGAAGATCCACCTTGTAATCCAAAAATGCCACCTGAAAGGAGACATGTGAAGATAGTCAAGAGACTAGATGAGAAGTAGAACCTGAAACACAACCTTGGGTGAGAAGCCACTAGCTTTGTTACACCATGCTGGAAGAAATACAAAGGCCTAGTCACAAAGTCACTGCTGAGAATCCGGGGGCCCCAATTGAAGATAGATCCTCTAGAGATTGGGTAGAAGTAGAGGAAAGGATTGCTCGAAAAAGAGCCACTTCGCAAAGGTAAATGGGGATGGGGGAGGAGCTTGGAGAGGAGGGTCCCCCTCTAAAAGTGGAGTAGGAGCCCCCTTTGAAGCAGAAGTAAAAAGGAGATGCCCCCTCTGAGGGCAAAGGAAAAAATTCCACTTTTGGATCCCCCTCTGAGAGAGATATGGACTCCAACTCATGGATCATGGACTTAGAGGTGTCTGAGGACAAAAGAAGTACGGTTGGTCGTGCCGAAGAAGGTATCTAGGGCTTGGAACGAGCAGAAATTGGAAAGCACTCAGAGGTGTCTTCTCAAACCTGAGGAGAAGAGGATGGGATAGAATGAGGCTCAGGGTGAGCCAAGGATGGGGAACAGTCACAGGCTTGCAATGTAGTGGACTGCGGAGAAGAGGTGGGCCGTGGGAGCCACTTGACCCAAAAATGGGTGGGGGAAACCGCCGAGTAGTGTGGTGGTCTCCAAGAGGACTTATTGCCGTGTCAGATCTTAAAGTCTCCATCATGCAAAAAGAATTCACTTTTCTCATCATTGATAACCAACCTATGCTTATGGAGCTCATTGAGCACAATGTTCAAATGCCTTCTATGCTTTGCCTCATTCTTTGAATAGACAATCGTATCATCAAAGAAAGCATCCACAAATGCTCTATGTGGCTTGAAGATGTGATTCATCATCCGATTGAAAGTGGCAGGAGTATTTGTAAGTCCAAAAGGCATGACAAGAAACTCATACAACCCAAAAGATGTCCTGTAAGTTGTCTTAGGTACATCCTTTGGTCTAATGCATATTTGATGATACCCACTTTTCAAATCGATTCGGTTGAATATGGCTTTCCCTTGCAATCTATCCATGACATCATGGATTTGAGGATCAAAAACTGATTCTTTATTGTGATTTTGTTCAAAGCACTATAGTCAATGCACATACAACATGAACCATCGTTTTTTTGCACCAAATGCATTGGAGAACAAAAAGGAGATAAGTTGGTCTGAATCATCCCTTTTTCTAATAGCTCATTCATCTGACTCATAATCTCCTTCTATTGGGCTGCACTAACTCTGTAGGGTGGCTTATTGAGTGGGCTACTTCTAGGGATAAGATCAATGCTATGATCTTCAAGCCTTTCAGGTGGTAGTTGCCTTGGAAGCGACTGAGAGAAGCAATCAATATACATTTTCAAAAATGACATGTAATCTTTCTCTAACTTGGATATATTTCCAACATTCTGATTATCATTCTTATCCTTAGTAAAAATTAGGTACGCTAAAAGATGATTTTTCATTACTTTAGAAATGGGAGTTGTACAACACGAATAAATTCACCTTTCAACTTTACATCAAGTGTGAGTGCCTTTCCCTTGTGCTGAATAGGGATCCCTTTTGCATGTGAATCAATCACTGCATGGATGTGGTGACACCATGGCATACCAAGCAACACATCACAACCCTCAAGTGGAGCAACGAAGAACTCTTCGCTGTTCACATATCCTTGTATATGCAACCGAAGCTTTCCAAATGAGCGGTGTGATAGGCTTTGCATGGCCTTTACATGCCATTCCAATGTCCCCCATGGGTCTCATCTCATCCTCTCTGATGCTTGACGGGCTGCCATGTCTATAGCGATGAAGTTGGTTCATGTACCATTATTAAAGAATATCAATGCATGCCGATTCCTAATTTTGCCCCATGCTCTACACAACTCAATATCATCATCATTGGGCTAATCACTAATAACATCGGGTACCAATCCCACTCATGTTTTAGGCTTCTTTCCCTTGGGGTCTCTAATTTTCTCATTTTTCAACTTGCTGCATATTGGGACAGCCCCTTGTAATGTGATCTTCCTATTCACAAATAAAGCATTTATTTAAAGCCATCAATTCCCTACACTATGCCAATGTTTTTGAGCCCTTTCTTTGTTGTTTTGGCCTCTTTTTAGGCAGATTTTCAGATTTGTCAATTTTCTCAGCCTTTAGCAACTTTTTATTTGGCTTCTCCCTACTCTCTAGGAAGCTCGAATCCTTTCCATGCAGCAAAGCATCTGTTGTAGTATCTAGGTGCCCATGAGGAGGTAGAGACTTCAAAAAAAAGCAATCCCACTATGGTTCGGAACTATCATATAGGAGGCTAGAGTTCATTATTTTCTTGAGACCATTAATGATTGACTTGTGAGATCATGGAGGACATGTTTGTAGGGATAGTATCAGCGTGTTTGCTCATTTAGTGTGAACTATGCCATTATGCACACCATTATGGAGAATATAGTGCCTGCTTTTGTTGAAGAGGCTTTGACACAAAATCCTTGGTATCACATCATTCAAGATGAGCTCGATTCCATTGAGTGGAATTAGACTTGATCACTAGTTCCATGTTCTCCATATGGAAGGTCATTGGTGTTAGATAGGTCTATGAGACCAAGTATAGGGATGATGGGACCTTGGACAAGCAGAAAGCTGGGCTTGTTGTCAAGGGTTTTATTTGCAAACCTAGCTTGGACTATCTGAAGACATTCACCTTGGAGCTTGGATGATGACTATCAGGGTGGTCTTGGCATTGACTAGCCATCACAAGTGGCCCATTTACTAGATGGATGTGAAGGCATCTTCTTGCATAAGGATATTAATGAAGAGGTTTATATGGAGCAGCCAAAGAGTTTTGTGTCTAAGTATTTAGAATGAGGTTTACTGCTTGCAAAAGTCCTATGGTCTGAAGCAGGCACCCTGTGCTTGGGATCAATAAATTTGCCAATGTTAAGATTATGATCCCAATCTCTACTTCCGATTTGTCAAATGGGTTGCTGAACTTTATTATTTCTTTACGTGATGACTTGATCAATACAAGGAGTCAGATTGAGCACATTGCTCAAACTGGAGAGATGCTGAGCAAGGAGTTTGAGATGATAGATTCTCTTGTACTGCCATTCTGACAGGTCCTAGGCTAAGCCACGCATACAGGCTGCTGGCAGGCGCTACGGGACAATGCCAAGGCTGAGGCTGTAGGATATGATTATGTTCGGAAGTCTCTTTGGCAGGTCTAAGACATTGCTGTGCTAGACATGGGTGGGTCCATCAGTAAATTTTCAATAATTGAAGGGGCACTCTTGAACAAGCATGAAAAAATTGACCTCTAGGCCCTGATGATGGGTGCTACAAAGATATATCCAAAATTTTCTCTCTAATTGGGTGGAAAATGCATCTGATGTTTGGCACCCAAAATTTGTCAAATCTTCTTAGTCTCCAAAATAATTGGGTGGAAAATGCATCTGACGTTTGGCACCCAAAATGTGTCAAATCTTCTTAGCCTCCAAAATAGTAGCTTCTTCATGGTTCCTCAGTTAGACGTCCAAGCAAAGCTGTACTCTAACAGTCCAGGTCAATGTTCCGAAGTGCATGCCTCTAAATCTCAGTGGCATGATAGGGTTCAGGAAACTTCTGCAATAACTGGTATCTTCTCTTGACAAGAATCTTTGAATAACACGCTTCACCTGTGCAATATATGCCCCGAAGAAAGCCCAATGTGAGGATATGTATCAAAAGCTTTACCAAGAGAACCTAATTGGCTACGACTACCCTCCCTGCAAGAAATAGTTTGGCTTGTAAAAGGGGGAAATTGCTGCTGTGAAGTAATAACTATCCTGCATGACAGCCCCAATAACTCAAAAAGGTTCCTTGAGGGAGTCAGGGGAAAAGCTCATTAGGCATCCAGTCAAGCTGCTGTCTATCACATTAGACTTTTACCAATTGATGAGGGAACCCTAGGCCAAGTATCATATCTCCATGGCTGCCATAAAAGCTTTGAAGTTATTCTGTCTCATTTGTGATCTCCACATTCTTAATCTCATCACGATCAAATAATGGGCATCCTGATCCTGCTAATGCATGTTTTATTCATTCCAATCACTGGAATAGCTAGTCTTCCCTTGGCTTTCTGTCTATTTAGGCATTAAACTATATGCAGTCCTAGCGAAATCTTTGAGGGACAGATGAAGGTGGGGGTAGCACACTTGTGTATTTGTTCCCAAATTTCAACTCCTTTCAACTCCTTTCAACTCAAAGGTTTCTCCTCTTAATTATGTGCTTTCAATTTTACAGCTGAGGATCATATAATACTCTCAGTATGGCAAAGAATGTGAAACATGTTCTTTGTCTATTTATCAAAGATGGGAATATCATCCCTATGCCTGAGGCTACTGATAAAGGTAATGTTGTCTCATGAATGGTTGGGTAATGTATAATTTCAAACCATATAGGACATGCATGCACAAGGGTTACCGATAGATTTTCTTGCAGCCCATAGTGCCATGAGATATCGGTGTTAGTGCAGGCAATTCTTGTTTATACTCAGGTTGCTTAGGATCTCTTCACTGGCAGCTGGCTACTTAAGTTATGCACCAATGTCAGTGGAGGAAAGGAACTTTGCCCAACAAGAAAAACAATGGCTTCCCTCTTAGCTCATGTATAGAAAACTCTTTGGGTTGTATCCCCTTGCCGGTTCTGTAGTTTCTCTTGCAAATCTGGTTTAACTGCTTTGTCTATAAGCTGCAAATTTGAACTCATTAGGTGCATATTGCACTTCTTAGGATCCACATCTTAGGAGCTTGGCCCACTAGCTGCACCACCTTATGTCTGATGTCATGTTTTTTCAACACTTTGCATAACACTTTATCCGAAAGAAAACATTCACGGATACATTTTGATATTTAAGAAATCATATTTTCAGATGGTTAATTCATATCCATACTGCAGGTGATAGTAGAGGGAGTTTATGCTTTGCATCCAGAAATTCGAAATTCTTTGGATCTTTGGATTGCTGTTGTAAGTTTATCATTCTACCATAAAAGCTTGTGTTTTCTAGTAAAAACAGAATCTGAAGTACTGTAACTGAATTTCATTGTTTTGAATTCCTAGGTTGGTGGTGTGCATTCTCACCTTGTTGCAAGAGTCCAAAGGGATCTGGAGAGAAGTGGGCGGGTTGTATCTCCACAAGATGTTATGAGAACTGTGTTTCCCATGTTCCAACAGCACATCGAGCCACATCTAGTTCATGCACATGTACATGGTCCTCTGTTCTTTGAGGCTAAACTTTACTGCACATGTACATGCCCATATGTTCTCATTTTGACTGTTGAGATTTTTGTAGTCAACATTTGGAACACAATTCACGTTGTATGGTCCACTAGTAGCGAAGCTTAACTTCAAATTCACTTGTGGGAAAGCTGAAAAAGGCACTATAAAATGAGGAGTTATTGCTTTGGTGTCATTAAATGCAAATGCCTCTGCTGACAACTGAATGTTCCTGTTGCAGTTGAAAATTCGCAACGACTTTGATCCAGTGCATTCTGCTGATAACTCAATGTTCGTATTGAAAAGCAGCAAGCCGGTAAAGTGGAAATCTGTATACGCATGTGATTGCTAGAGAGCAAGTACTTTTTGCAAGCCCATCTGTCTAAAATAGACCTAATAAAAGATGTTCTGCTATTTTGGTCAGTTCGAAGGATGCTAAGATATTCTTACAAACTAGTTGTTTATGTTGTCATGTAATTTTTTTGTATGATTGCATTTGGACTTTTATAAAAAATGACTAGTTAAAGTTGTACATTTAAAGCTGGCCCCTAATGAGTGGTCATAGCTGATGGTGGAGCGATGGACTGTTTGTGGCTGGAGAAAACTGATAGATACGCATTAGATGTCACTACCTGCCAGAGATTTCGTGTTTTGTGCAATAATGCAAGTATGCTTGTTAGTTTTAGCATCTCATTAGGCAAACATTTCTTCCTTGAGTAATTAAAAAGCACAAAGTTGAGAACCAACTTTACACATTGCAAGGTACTTGTCTTGAGGTCCTGAGCTCAGCACAGGGCAGAAGACAAGATCTAGGGATCGAAGAGGGGTCATATGTGATTTAAATATGCAGATCATCCCGCATTTCTTCCTTCCCATCCTATCTCAGCCCCTCTCATTTAAGTCTATGGGCTATTGTTTTGTTTCCAGGGAAAATCTATTTTTCTCATTATTTTGTGTCCTCATCGTTGTTCATTACTCTGGACTTGGGTATTGCTTTCAAAGAGGGAGTGATAGGGTCTTGTGTTCAGTATTAAAGACAAAGATTGACAGGCAGGCATAATTTGCATTCCTTTGTTCTTTTTTGAAAAACCCTTTTGCTCGTTGAATGGCCTGATATTTTGAACTAATGATTGCACCCCATCCAGTAACAACACCCACCCAAACTTTCATTGTGCATCAGGTTAAAGGGCTTCAGAATCATATTTTTACTTGTCATCACTGTTGAAGCTTTAGTAGGCATGACAAGTACTGGAATGTTATAGGACAATAATCAACTTGGTGAAGAGGGTACTATAATGGAGATCTAAAAACATGGAGTTCTTGCATTTTAAGCTTCTGTATCTCATTGACTTGGATGTCTGCCATGGAATAGAAAATTCATGCCCCATGTACTGCGATGATGGTACCATGCTCTGAGATTCAGCCATGTTTTGATGTTCAGCACACACTCCTGATACCTTGATGGAGGATTCCAAGGAACCCTTGCAGCTTGACCATCCAAGTCACTCCTATGCACAGGCCATTGATTGGGAGTACCTGTTGGAGTTCGCAAACACGTTGCTGGTGACCATGCACAACATAATCGTGAATCGTTTCCTGACTAGGACAAAGAGGATGTTTTGGATGCTAGTGTAGATACGAAGACCATGTGTTCTTTTTCAGTGTTCTATGAAAGAGGGGTTATCCTATTCTTCATAGGCAGAATCCTAGTGCCTTCTTGGATCCATCAATGTGTAGAGGAAATTTTCATGGGGCCATAGGGTTTCTGTGAGGTATTGCTAAAATCAGCAATGTATTGTGATGATCTCCTGGCAAGGGTACCTTTGTTCTTCGATAGATGCCTTGTCCATGTTGTGCCATGGAGGCCAATGATAGATTTCCAGAGATTGCTTCAACACAAGTGCTTAGTGTAGATGGAAGTGGTGTTAGCAATCGTGTGTCTTGTGTGGTCATCTCCTGTATGTAATCTGAGTCAGACGAGGACATTAGGAGATTTGACATTGTATTTATTTGTCATTTTGTGTTTTAGACACTTTAGATGGAGGGCACAATAGTGCATTTCTTTTTGTGCACTTTTGGCTATTTTTTAGGGATTTGACCACATTTAGGGTTTTTTCACTTTTTCGCCTATATATAGGTAGCCTTCTCTCCTTTGTGATCAGCCAACCTCATTCTCTCATCCCCCTATTACCATTTGGCGCCCAGATTGATGCGTAGAGCTATGTGTTGGGGCTCTCACCATTGCGGCCTTGTACCTTCAGCCATTGCAGTCACATTGTTCCTTCTCTCTCTTGCATTCTCTTTGTCTCCTTCTTTCCGTGTTCACTTTCCTCTTTCCGTTGCGCACTCTCGCAAGTGGAAGCTTGTCTCGCTGTGTATTGGCCTTTGCTGAAAGAAGCTATGGCAGCTATTGGCACTGTCTTGGTACCTCCCTGTTGTGTGATACTTCCTGCAAAAGGCCCAACTTGTGCATGAATTGTCCCAAAATACATTTTTTTAATTTTTTCTTGTAATGGGGTACTTTTACTGACCAAGTTGGGGCTCTCTCTTATGGGAAGTTGGACATTTTATGGTCAAGTGCGTGGAGAAAAATGCAATTCTAGATGTTGGGGTTACCCTGATAGTCAATGAGGATTTCGTGGTTGAAAGCCCTCAGGATGATGAGGCTTTTGTATTGATAAATGTGGATAAAGGGAAGCAACTAATGCAGTCTTTGGAGAAACATGAACACGCTTGGTTTGATGTTCACTCTAAAGGAGGCAAAAAGATTGATGTTAATATGGCTGCTACTATGCTTGTGACTTTGCAGGATCCCTTGCATACCTGGGTGTGGTGGAAAGATAAGTGTGTATAGTGCGTGCAACTAATGAAATGGTTTCTTCTGCCCCTCTGAAATATCCCACTATGGAAGCTTATGGGGACTGTTCAAGGCCCCCCCCGCACCCACCCCCCCCCCCCCCCCATGCTAGACTTGCTTTTGATACCGGAGGTTGTTGGGTTCGACTCATGCCTACGCTCACAGAGGAGTGTTAGTGATTTTCAATAGGACAGTGGGACACTTTTTACTCTCCGTAGAGGCTTTTTTCCCCAGATTTATTTCTTTTATTTTACATGCCTATATTACACAGTTTTAGGCATTTATTGTGTTTCACACTCTTCAAGTGTGAACATCCTCTTACAACCCTAAGGTTTAAGGGTTGTGGTTTGTACTTGCACCTTACACTTCATATTATTGCATTGGGTGTTGTGTTCTCACACTCTACATTGTCAACTTTACTCTCAGCTGAGCTTTGATCCGCCCCTCCTCACATTTGGTATTAGAGCTGAGCCTTACCTCAGCTGACCTCTCAGCCATCGTCTCCGGTTCCTCTCCCATTGTCAGTAGCTCCACTGCCACCAGCAGGCTGCTAGTTGCAGTGCATCATTTTCCCTGTTCGCTTGTCATGACTGTAGAGCCCGCCAGCTGAGTAGCCTGCTCCAGCTGTATGCCGCCAGCACCCGGTCGTCGTCTGCACCACCACCAGGCATGTCTGCCTCGAGTGTTGCTGCAGCTTCAGTTCTCAGTGCTACCACTTGGAGGTGCCACCTGCTCCTTGCGCCCTGTGCAACGCCCCAGGCAGTGCTTCTATGCTGCGCCCTGTCCTGATCAACTACCTACATCACGCTTGCAAGCTCCAGTCTGCTTGTTTGCTCCAGATGTTGTCCGCCAGATGCCAGCGTGTCTGAACAGACACTGCCTGCCTGACTTGTCTTGTCCGCCCACTTGACTTAATGGAGCAGCCGCTAGTTGAGCCACCTGCTCAGCCAACTCTGTTGCCAGGACACCACCTGCTCCGACAGGTTTTCCAAGTCTACCCGTTAGATTCGGCTGCAGAGGTAAAAAGAAAATTTTATTAATTTTTATTCAAATTTATTTCTTTGAAAGGGGCTTGTTGCCTGGGCAAGCAATCTTAGTTCTAGTACGTGTCTGGGACACAATTACAGCAGAGATTTTGTGCATTTTGGGCCAAACATTTGGGGCTTTTGCAGTCAGCTCAGTGATGATAAATACACATCTGTGACAGTCTGAAACAGACTGATTTCGTGCGTATTGGTGTTGAAAAACCCTTCACCCTTCACCTGCAGTTTGCGTTTTTATGGTTTTGCGTTTCTGCGTTTTGTGTTTAGGATTTGTGTTTAGGGTTTGCAGCCCCAAAAAGAGGCGCCATCCTAGACTGATTGTGCCTATTTATAGACCACTCTCTTATTCATTCCTTACGGCTGATTCATTCAGTCCGTCACCTCTTCTCTCCAGCCTCTCCACTACCCTCACACCCCTTTAGGAGGACATTGCGGTTCGGGGTTCATGGCTGTCTTCATCATCTTCCTTGTGCTACGGCACCCTTGTTCCCTTGTATCACATTCACTCTGTGATTCAGGTCTTCATCATTCCATTCATCAGAGTTTCTTCTCTCTTCTCTTCTCTTCTCCATGTTTGCCAAGTTCACTCCGTGTTCCTCCCCGCAAACCCTACTGTCTCGCTGGTATGCCATCTTTTGACATGGTACCAGAGCTGGATCTGCTCAAACAGCGGCAAAGATCCTCCACTCCAGTGAAGGCAAAGACCGGTGGTAGGTTCGGCATCCACTTCTCTTCTTCTTCCGCTGCATCAAAATCTCGTTTTTGCAGGTTTCAGGTGTTTTCAGCTTGCTGCCCACACCCCTTTCGCGGAGGACATCGCAGTCTCAGCTATCCCTTTCTATCATCTACAGTCTGGCGCCTGTTTCCAGCCTTCCACCCGTAGTTTGCAGCTGTTTATAGTAGAATGACTGTTGCTGATCACTCTCCATTCAGAAAACAATCTCGTTCTTGCAGATTTCAGGTATTTCATCTTGCTGTCCACACCCCAAACACGGAGGACATTGTGGTCCAAGCTGGCCATTGTTGTGTACTATAGTCTGGTGCTTGTTTCCAGCCTATCACATACTGTTCGGAGCTGATTTCAACATACTGATTGCTGTTGCTGTTTTTTTCTGCGTTTTTAGTCTCTCTCTCATCTCCTGCCTACGTTTTTAGTCTTTCTCTCTTCCCACCTGCATTTTTTTAGTGGCTGCAATCTCTTACTGCTGGTCACGTCCTTCTCCCACTGGCAGCTCACTTCCAGCCCTTCCACTGCAATCCCACCCCTTGAGGTAGACATTGCGGTTCGTGCTTCACACTGTCCTCACACCCCTTGAGGCGGATATTGCGGTTTGTGGTTCATGGTGGCTGATCTCTTCCTTCTTCAACAAGGCACACTAGTCTCCATGGCTTCTTTGCCAATAGATGACCAGACTATTGGGTGCTCCTACTGTGGCATTACCGGACACACCATCGATGCTTGCCGACTTCGACCTTTGCTCCCCACCCCCCTCGGGATTATATGTGTCTTCCACCAGGAACTCCTTGTGCCACCTCTCCTTTCTGGGCCACAAAGATTGTTCTGCATCGGCTATCAGAGTACTATGCTTAAGGCAATAAGATGCATCCGATGCATACTAAGTCCTTTCGAGCACATGGAGGATCGATTGGCGCTACGACCTCCTGGAGATCGTCACAATGCCAATGGCAGTCTTCTTCCACTTATTTTTAGGTATAGTGGCTTTCACAACCTACGGCTCTGCAGTCCGTTCCATCGAGAGACAGTGATTGTTTGATACCGTCTCCTCGTTAGTCTACTCCTTCGAGAGACTGTGGTTGGTCGACTCCTTCCTCTTCTTCGGCTACCCAGGCTACTCCACTGAGAGACAACGACTGTTGCCCACCTCTTGCTCATTATGATCCTCACCCTTACCCACCCTCGACTACTCAGGTTCGAGAGGCTACCTCTGGGAGCTCCTCAGCACCCCAGATACCTTCTTCGGCACTTCGGCGGCACTTCTTTCGTCATCACACATTTCGGAGTCCATGATCCATGAGTTTTTGGATTCCCTATCTAGTTTAGAGGGGGATTTAGAGGGGAATATTATTTCTTTGCCCTCAGAGGGGGCATCTACTTCTTCGAATTCAGCGGGGCTCCTCCACCTCCCACCTCAGAGGGGGAATCTACTCCACATGAAGTTCTTTACTCATCCTCTACTTTCTTTGGGTGGCTGTCTTCGACCAGTCATGTCTTCTACTAATACCCAGGATCTAGAGGGTCTACCTAGATCGGGCCCCTTCGGTCTTCAGCAGCGACTTGGTGGCTAGGCCTTTTTATTCCTTCCAACATGGAGTCACGGAGCTAGTGGCTTCTCTCCCGAGGTTGAGTTTCGGGTTCTGCAGCTCATCCAGTCTCTTGACTATCTTCAAAGGTCTCCTTTCAGGTGGTATTCTCAGATTACAGGGTGGATCTTCTTCGTCACTTGGTCAGCATGGAGCCACCTCCCGAGATCGAGTACAGGTATATCCTTATGGTTCTTGGCACCACACAAAGTTCGACATTCCTTCTATACATTGCATGATTTCATCATCTATGTACTAGGGCGCTTAGGCAAGTGAACAATTTCCCCACGAGGGACATTGTCCAAGTGGCATTTGCTGCATGAGCATTCTTCAGCATGTAGCATTGCATTCCACCTCACTCTTCTCTTGTTCCCCTTTTAGGGCCTGAGAGGGGGTGTTGAGAAACCCTTCACCCTTCACCTGCAGCTTGCGTTTTTGCTTTTCTATGTTTTGCGTTTAGGGTTTGCAGCCCCAAAAAGAGGAGCCATCCTAGACTGATTATGCGTATTTATAGGCCACTCTCTCATTCATTCCTTACGGCTAATTCATTCAGTCCGTCGCCTCTTCTTTCTAGCCTCTCCACTACCCTCACACCCCTTCAGGAGGACATTGCAGTTCGTGGTTCGTGGCTATCTTCATCATCTTCCTTGTGCTATGGCATCCTTGTTCCCTTGTATCACATTCACTCTATGATTCAAGTCTTCATTAGTCCATTCATCAGAGTTTCTTCTCTCTTCTCTTCTCTTCTCCATGTTTGCCGAGTTCATTCCATGTTCCTCCCCGCAAACCCTACTGTCTCGCTGGCACGTCATCTTTTGATAATTGGGACACGAAATTTTTGGGCTTTTGTATTTTCAGTGCTGTTGAGCATTTATTGCACCTTGGACAGCGTGCATTTCAGACAGTTTTGACAGTGTGATTAAGTTTGCTAATTACATCAAAGTACTTGCTGTAATTTTTGAAAATTCTGAGATTTTCAGGTTGGTTCAACTTGAGATATTACTCTTTTGCTCTTTGATCAACAATATTTATTATGGCAAATCAGGGAGGTGATGTATTTACATATATATCCAAGGAGGATAGGTTGGATGGTAACAACTATTCCCTTTGGTTCTTCATGATGAAGAATGTGCTGATTGCGAAGAATCTTTGGGATTATGTCAGTGGTGAAGAAGTTAGGCCTGGAGTTGTGGCTCTTGCTACTCCTTCTCCAGGAGGACGTGGACAATAGACAACTCAGCCTGTTCAGCCTGCTCCATCTCAGCCACTTCCCTAGAGATTAACATCACAAAAGCCATGGGATACACGGGATGCATAGGCTTTGTAGCTAATTGCATTGGTAGTTCAACGGTCTATCATCCCTCACATTTGGTTTGCAGCTTCTTCACGAGAATCATGACTGACGTGAGAGCAGATGCTTGCTAGAAAGAATGAGACACGCATATCTTTCTTGAAGAATGAGCTTGAGATTGTGAAGATGGATGAGGGTGATTCTATGCAGGATCATCTAAATAAAATTTAGGACTTGTGTAAGCAGTTTATAAATGAAGATGAGTATTACTTAGATGCACAATTGATATCTACTACCTTGAATTTATTGTTGCCCTCATACTTGGCCTTTCATACGGCCTTGAACCTCACCATGAGGATTTCTCCAGAGCCACTTAGTTTCCTTCAATTGGTTAGTTTGCCCTTAGGGGAAGAGTAGACAAGAAAGAACAGTGGTGTGGATGTTAAAGCCTCTAGGTAAAGCTTTTATGGCAAGGTAGAAGAGCAAGGTAAAGCTTTTATGGCAAGGTAAAGCTACAAAAGCCAAAAATACATCATACACTTCTAACTTTTTCACCAAAGAGTAGACCCAGCAAAAACGAGTAAAGTCATGAATTAAAGTGACAAAATAGTAACAACCACCCAATGACTTTGTCTGCATAGGGCCACATACATCTAAGTGCACAATCTGTAATCTGGCAGTTGCTCTAAAAGCAACATCACGGGCCCCAAAATACATCCCTGCAGAGAGGAAGAATCGGTCACTCATGGAGATGGCCAGATGTATGTTGAAAGCAAAGAGCTTGCCACACAGTTTCTAGATGGAAGTAGTTATATGTGCTTGCCATGTCTTGAATAGGTTCCCCACCAAGGCATTAAAGAATGTCATGTCTTTTGAGGCTTGGAATAACCGAAAACCTTTTGTTGGGTATTTTCGTACTTTTGGGTGTCTTGCATATGCACACATTCCCAAGGTACTTAGGAAGAAGTTGGATAACAAGGTTGTTGAATGCATTTTTGTGGGGTACAACAATGAGAGCAAAGGATATAGGTTATATGATCCTGTCTCTAAAAAGGTATTTGTCAGTGTAGGGATGTGGTTTTCGATGAAAAATTGGAATTATCTCTTGCTGATTTTGACACATATCACGTTGCCAATGATGTGTTTGAAGGGCTGCTTCCCATTTCTTTCGGTGATGCAACTGGAGCTTCAACAAGCGAACTTAATGTTCAGCCAGCCACTCCATTGAGTAATGCAGAAAATCAGCCCATGTCTGATCTGAATATTCAGCAAGGGGCTGAATTTGAAATTCAGCAATAGCTTGTATACAGTCAAGAGGCTAGGCAAATGCCTAGATGGTATTTGTAGACTATGAAAGATAGTCATTTGGATGCTCCTATTGCTGGTTGTGCTAGAAGGCAAGCTTGTATGCTTGATGGTGCACATACCATATGGAGTTTGTTATGGCAGTAGATACACTTGATGATGAGGAGCCTGAATGTTTTGAGGATGCACAACATAGTGTGCATTGGATGGTAGCAATGCAAGCTGAGTTTGATTCCATCATAAAGAATCAAACATGGGACTTAGTGTCTTTGCTTGTTGGGAAGAAAGCCATTGGTACAAAGTGGGTCTATAAGTTGAAAAGGAATGCAAATGGATCCATTGACAAATATAAGGCCAGGCTTGTGGCCAAGGGCTATGCACAGAAGAAAGGCATTGACTACGAGGAGACATTTGCTCCTACCTCCCGCACGACTAGCATTAGGTCTATGGTTGCTTTGGCTGCCCATTATGGATGGACTATGCATCAGCTTGAATAAAGATTGCATTTTTACATGGGAAACTTCAAGAAGAACTGTATGTACAATAGCCAATTGGTTTTGCAGTTGAGGGATTTGAACACTTAGTCGGTAAGCTGAAAAAGTCTTTATATGGTTTGAAACAAGCTCCTCGAGCTTGATATGTAAAGATTGATGCTTTTTTACTCAGCCAAGGGTTCATAAACAACTCATTAGAGTCTACCCTTTATGTATGTAAAGAGGGGAAATCCTTGCTGGTCATATGTCTCTATATGTCTCTTGGCTTACAGGGACACATGCTGATGAGATTTCAGCATTTAAAAAAAAATTGCAGCAAACTTTTGAGATGTCAGATTTGGAGCCTTTGCACTATTACTCGGGCATTCAGTTCATTCATGATGCTAGAGGCATTGGATTGTCACAGTCGAGATACATTGGTAAACTTCTTGAGAGGTTTGGCTCATAGTATTGCAAGCCAGTTTGTACACCAATGGAAATTGGATTGAAGTTGTCATTGCATGATGACAATGACTTGTTTGATATCCATACATATGCTCCAACAATTGGATGTCTTATCTACCTATGCAACACATGGCTGGACATACAGTTTGCAGTTTCAGCCTTGAGCAGATATATGCAGCAGCAATGCATGTCACATTAGCAAGTTGTCAAGCGTGTTTTCCGTTACTTGTTGGGTACTAGGATTCTTGGATTGCTTTATGCCAAGGGGCGACCATTGCACTTACATGCTTATAGTGATTCTGATTGGGATAGTGATTATGATTCTTGTCACTCCACTACCGGCAATTGTTTCTTTCTTGGCTCATCTTGCATCTCTTGGCTTAGCAAGAAACAATCCAGTGTTGCCATGTCATTGTGTGAAGTTGAATACAAGGCAGCTTTCACTACCACAGTTGAATGCGTATGGCTTAGATGCTTGTTAGCTGATTTGGATGTATCTGTCATGGAGCCTACTTCTTTGTTCATTGACAGTCAGAGTGCCATTGCGGTGGCATGGAACCCAGTGTTTCATGCACGCACGAAATACATTGAGATCCATTATCACTTTGTTAGAACATGCAGGTGATATCAGCCTTGTCTACTGTGCTATCACCAGTAATGTGGCAGATATCTTCACCAAAGCTCTTTCTCGTGACAAATTTGAAGCATTTTGCAATGCTTTAAATTTGATCTCCTTTGGTGGATGATGCTTGTATCTTGATTACTCTACACTCCAGGGGGATTTGTTGGGTTCGACTCATGCCTACGCTTACAAAGGAGTGTCATGATCTTCAATAGGACAATGGGGCACTTTTTACTCTCCGTATACAAGAGGTTTTTTTTCCCAGATTTATTTCTTTTATTTTATGTGCCTATATTACACAATTTTAGGCACTGATCATGTTTCACACTCTTTAGGTGTGAACGCCCTCTTACAACCCTAAGGTTTAAGGCTTATACTTAGTACTTGCACCTTATAGTTTGGATTATTGCATTGCGCGTCGTGCTCTCATACTCTACACTATCAACTGTACTCTCAGCTGAGCTTCAATCTGTCCCTCCTAACATAGGTAAGGTGATTAGCGTGTCATTTCCAAGACGGTCCGGTTCCTACGCTCTACAACTCCATTGTGAGAGGGAGAGTTAGTAGAGGTGAGCTGGTAAGAGATGCCATGCTTTAGTAGAAACTCAGAAAACTCGTGGGAGATAAAGTCACCACCGCTATCACTCCTCATGCAACCAATATGATGTCTAGTCTGGTTATGAACCAGTAGCACCCAAGTAGAAAAATAGATAAAAACATCGGACTTAAGCTTGAGGAAGTATACCCATATGTATCTAGAATGATCATCCACTATAAAAAAGAAGTACAGCGCACCATTCAAGGCGGCAATGGATGTCGGCCCACAAAGATCAACATGAATCAATCTAAGAGGGTCCTCAGCACGATGTGTGGACTGCTGAGGGAATGTGAATGCTCGGTCAAAAAGTGAGTCATGTGGTAAAGGCCATTAGGCTATGCCTCACCGTGAGCAATCACTAAATCAGTCTGAGAGTCAAGGATCTTGATTGTGATTGCTGTAAAAAAAATTGCTCACCCTTACTGACAAAGCTGCTGAACGGATAAAAAGTTTACCCCAAGCTGGGGGACATGGTATACATTGTCCAGTGAAGCCAGATCTGGACCCTTGTCAGTGGCAAAATTGACGCTATCTTGAGCCTGAATCTTGACCGAGGAGTTGTTTCCTACCCGGATCTGCCTGGCTGCAAGGGCTCGGGTATAGAAAATGTCCTCTATAGAAGTCATATGATGTGTAGCTCCATTGTCCACAATCCAAACAGGAGCTGAAGTGCTCGGCTGTGACGAGTGGACCTCTGCGGTAACCTCGTCAGGAGGCAACTCACAGATGTGGACGAGACTTGCATCTGTTCTCTCTATGGAGACGATGTGGGTCTCTGGAGACTAGTCAGACAAACCCTCTAGAGTTGAGAACGTTGTTGCTTGAGATAGCTGAGCGGTGGTAGTATGAGCGTGACCTTTAAATCGCGCCTTGCCATCACCCTGCCTCCCTGGCTGGGGGTTGTCCGACTGAGACGCAGGGGTCTGAGATTCAGATTTGTGTGTTGTGCCTCTCGCCTTTGAGCGATACTTGTCGTCAAAATGACTAGCCTTTTGACAATGTTGACAATACCTATTCTTTTTAGGTATATTCGGCCACCCTTGTTTGAGTTGTGACTGGGAGTTTCCTTGTGATTCCCTGGATTGATTTTGTTTTTAATTTTGAGTGGAGGTTTGATTTTGTTTGCCCTTCCCTTGTAGCCCCTTCTGAGAATGAGCAACAAGAGCACCCTTTGAGGAAGATTTTATATGAAATTGATTGAACAACCGTGCGTAACGTAACAACTGACACTCAATATCATAGAAAGTAGGCATGGTAGGCTTTGAAACTATACCTTCCACAAAATTGAAGTATTTCCTGGGGAGTTTGTTTAGAAACAATGTGACTGATCGTCAAAGGACTTGGGAGTCCCCGTAGTGGAGAATTCGGCAAGTTGCAGATACTCAGTCAACTTGACTTTCAAGTCATCTTGGTCAATGATTTTAAAGAGCTGGAGCTCATGGTCAAGATTCATACGACGGGTCCTATCCCAAGCCACATACGGTCAGTCAAGTGTGCCTATTGTTCTGATGCTAAGTCAAAATGCTGAAGCTGAGAATGAAACTTAGGCAATAAGCTCGCATCAGCTCGACAATAGCGGAGGCATTCCTAGCCTTCCATGAGCGGACAACCTTGTATGGAACAAGTGCAGAATTGGGTTGGGGTTTCAACCCCTGCACAAGATCCCATAGGTTCTAGGAGTCAAGGACATGTCTCATCAAGTTCGACCAAGTGGTAAAGTTTGACCCGTTAAAATGAGTCTTATCATTGAAAGCATGCTTGGCAGAAGATGAGGTGAAACCATGAGGTGTTGGGAAAGTGGGATAAGATGGAGTTGGAGGGTAAGATGGTGGTGGTGGGTGTGTGTGATAGAAAGAATGAGGGGGAAAAGATGGGCAGGCAGAAACAATTTGGGAGTGTCCAATGAGTGCCGATTTTTTTTGCAAGTAAAATGTGGCTGATTATATTACTCAAAAAAATTGATTACAATAGAGTGCTCATGCTCAACAGACTAGTTGGAGCTGATGCAAGGTCACCAATATATCATGTATACAAGCCACTCAAGGTGGTCTAGGGAGGATGGGGGCAAGAAGCCATGGCGGGAGGGGGGTGGGGTGGAGGGTATATCACTAGTTGGGGTTGCCTGCCTGCATTACGAAGAACAGACCCTGGCCGCCCTAAGTGCGCATGAAGTGACCTCGGAGCTCTTGACGAGCCCTGGACTCGCCTTGCACTTGATTCCATCGGCCGCAGTGAGAGTGGATGATGGAGGTCTAGAGCTCTGCTAAGGTCGCCTGTGCTGAAAGTCTCTCTCTGCCGAAAGCCTTTTGACACCGCTGCCTTCCAGATATGCCATCCAGTAACACTCCCTATGATCTCCCATACCTCGGAGCGGTTTGCTGTGAGCTGCAATACCTGGCGGATGGGTAGAGCTTCCAAACCGACCATTGCGCACAACCCTGCCTTGATAATGAATATCGTGTTCTGCATCCTGGCCTCATACAGAAGGTGACGTCCTAGCTTACTGCCTGCCAACAGAAAGCTCCCCATGAGATACATCCAAGGCTGGGTGCTATACAACGAAGGATGCGGCATGCTCCTCTCCACACGAGCTGCGCCTCCTCACATGACCAAAGGTAGTGCTTTGGGGTTTCTAGAGGTTGCTGTGTGTAGCACTTACAACCTCCCTGCTTGTGCATCTAGACAAGCCAACTTCCCAACGCCAAGCCTCCATGTGCCACCAGCCATAAGAAATATGACACCCTCCTCGGCCTCCAGCTATCCCATAGTCGGTGCTAGAAGGTCCGTCGGAAGGGCTCCGTGATACTGTGCTCCGCCCAGTGCCTGCTACGTGATGGCGCCTAGTCCATATCCTCCTGCATCAATACATGTTTGCCAATCCTAGCAATGTACTCTAGGAACCTGGGTGACTTCTTGGCAATCGCCAAGGCCGGCCATAGCCACTCTCCTGGATCCCACTTCAACTCATCTAGTGGTGTGCCCTCCCAGATCCACAGGCGCCATTCCCTGAGCTCCTTCCAAAAAACATAGGGGTCCAGTCTTCATATCTTTCCCTGAAGGCCCAGCACCCGAATCCTCCTCCACGAAAGGGCGGAAATCCCCTCATCTTGCTGCCCTTTGTTAAGGGCCTGGCGTCCATCCCCTTGAACGGCGAAGAAAGTCCCCTGCGGGGCACCACCCACTCTACTTGCCACCTGAAGGGGAATGCCTGCTGGTGTAAACCTAGCTACCCATACCTTCTTGGGCTCTATCAGCTCTCGTACCGGGGGAGCAAGCCACTCCGGAGGTATTGTTGTGTCTATCTTTCTTCTCCTCAAATCCAGTCCTCTCTGGCAGCCTAATACTTGCTGCAACACCTCCTCGTCTGCCAACCTGTATACCCCCCGCCATGTCCTCATGGTACGAGCGGGCCGGCCTCCCACCCAACCCACTTGATGTGGGGACGCTCACCTATTTGTGCCCCTTCCCGATCTTGGACCTGGGGGTTCCAGATCACCGGCTGACGGTCTATCTCCTCCTGGTAGCCTGGGGGCCTCTGGATTAGGGCCTTACGGAGGCCCTGCCACATGCGGACTAAGTTGCGAAGGAAAGGTAATTTGGGAGGGGGGTGATCTGGGCTGACGTGAAGATCCATCTCAGGGATGGCCTCCACTCACCACCAAGCCTCGGTCTACAGTTGTGGAGGTCCTCCTGCAATAAGACCTTCCAAGTCTGCCCACCTAGTGTGAGACCGCGGACAACTAGCTTGCCCAAGAGGGCCATACTCTGATACTCTGGGTCTATAATCCCAAGCCCTCTCTTCGAGCTAGTTCGTATGATGGTCACCCACGCCACCTTCGCCCTCGAGTCCCTGGAACCATCAAACCCTGACCAAAGGAAATTTTGCACTAGGCAGCGAAGCTGCACTACGCACGATGAGGAGAAGCACCAATACGAGGCGATGTACCAGGCCGTCGCTAGGAGGACCTGGTTAACCACCAAGGCTCGTTCGGCTAGTGAGAGGCGGACCGTGCTCTAGTAGGTCAGTTTTCTCCGAATAGAATCGAGGACAGGAAGAAATTGCTGGGCAGGGGTGATGTGGAGTCCCACATGGAACCCTTGGTACCGGACGGTCCCCCTCTGCTCACCCGAGTCCGGGTCTGTGAAGAAACCAATAGACTTTCGCCAGTTGATCTTTGCTCCTGTTGCGAAGTAGAATACTTCAAGGGCTAGCCTCACTCTCTCGAACATCAACACATCGTCCTCTATGTAGAGGGCTGTATTATCTGCGTACTCTGAGTCTAACAACTCAGTCTCCTCTCTTACTGGAAGTCGGAGGCCGTATAATCCGCTCACACGTGACCTGAGGGAGTGAGACATTGCCTCTGCGAAGAGTAGAAACAGGTATGAGGCCAGGGGGCAACCCTGTCGAATCGATCTCTCCAGTCGAAACTCCTCCCCTCGTCTTCCGCCTATGAGAACCCTGTTGGTGGCTGATCTGTACAGGGCGGAGACCCCACTAATCCAAGCTTGGGGGAAACCCAAGCTCACCATGGTGCCCTCTAGGAAATCCCCGTCCACCCTATCATAAGCTTTCTCGAAATCCAATAGCAGTACGGCTAGTCTCTGCCCATTGTGCTGAGCCCACTCTGTCGCCTCAAAGAAGATAAATACATTGTCTAGGAAGCTCCTATCCTGGACAAAGCCTGTTTGAGTGTCATGGATGATATCTAGAAGCACGGGGCGTAGTCGCCTACCAATCATCTTTGCCAGTGCCTTATAGGCCACTGACAATAAGGTGATTGTTCTCCACTGGGAAAGCTCCATCCGGTTTCCCCCTTTGGGGAGAAGATTGATAAGGCCTGCCGAGAGACTCCTTGGCATCTGTTCAGAGGTGAAAATCTCCTAGAAGGCCATCCGTAGAGGGTCCTTCACCACTTCCCAGTAGGTGGTGAAGGCCTTAGAGAGGCCATCCTCCCCCGGGCATTTGTGCCCATCCTGTGTATGGGAAGCCTCCTCTAGTTCCTTCTTTGTGAAGGGGGCTAGAAGGGAGCATCCCATCTCCTCTGTAACGATGGGCGGGATATGATCCCATACTTGCTGCCTACATCTCTATCCTCTAGCTGAAGCTGTCTCTTGTTGGAAAAGACATATGTAGTAGTCGGTTGCAATCTCTATCACCTTGTCTGGGCTAGAATGGGTCCTCCCATAATGATCTCGGAGGCTGCATATCTGCTCTCGTGCAGTGTGAGGCTGGTGCACTTGCAAGAACTCTCTGCACATCGTGTTCCCCTTTCGCGCCCAGAAGGTTGTTGAGGTTTGGAAAGAGAACTTCGAGCGCCTGTCCTCCAGGCCAACAATGGTTGCCCGCGCGCGCACCTCCTGTGCGTGGAGGGTAGGGTCCCTTGGTTCCTCCTGCAATAATCTCTGCGTGGCTGCAAGGTCCTGCCGGAGTGCTCTCTCCTCCTCCCAGCTCTGCTGCCTGGCTTGTATGGCTGCCTCTTGGGAGATTCTGCTCGACTCTGCTAGGACCTTTGCAACCTCCTCTGCTATCCGGTCCCTCCTACCCCACTCATCTGGTCCAAATCTGTTCTATGTGTCTCGTCACCTCCTCCCTCCTATACATTGAGTCAGGGATCAGACATGATCGTGTGTCTAGGGTGGATGTTGGGGAAAGCAAAACCTAGCCGCCTGTATCCCCAAGAGAAGTCCAACGACCTCTCCCTCCTGTGGAAGGCAGGGTCTCTCCAGGCATCGTGTGCTCCGACTGCTAGCAAAAAGACCTCCCATGCCTCTTGCTCCTCCTCAGCCATTCCCTGGTAGTTACTGCCTCTGCCTTGCTGGTCCTCCAGAGCCTCCAATTTGTTGAAGTCTCCTCCAACGATCCAGGAATCTACCTCTGGGAGTCCATCCGCAATCTCCACCCAGAACCTGCTGTGTGCCCTAAGCTCCGTAGGGCCATAGACATTCAGGACTCCAACGCACGAGTCCCCAATATCCAATTTGACCCATAGAACCCTCCCTGCCACTATCGTCCCGTGGTCTCGTACATAGGCAGTGAGACTTGGGCCAATAGAGGTGCATGTGCCTCCACTCCTGCCGTGGGCACATATGGCGTACTCCTAGTAAGTGTGCGAGTTGCTTGGTAGCACCTTCCCTACCCGTTGGGCTTGGGTGGAGGTGAGCTTGTGCTCTTGTAGAAGCAAGATGCCGATCCGTCCGGCCACGGCAGGCTGCAGCTCTTGCCGAACAATCAACTTCTTGGAACCACGTGCCCCACTGTAGTGGAGGCTATTCACATTCCAGGATGCTAGGTGTAAACTCATGGGAAAACTTGTGACTGACCGAATAGGCATCTGTTCGGTGTGGAAGTTGCTGATGAGGAGGAGAAACTGTGAGATGTGCAAGTACTCCTTGCCGCCGGTCTGGATGGCAAACTCCAGTCCCCCATGGAGGCCCTCGGCCGGACCATAGAGGTGATAGATGCTCTAGGTGGTACTATCAATACATCTGTCAGCCATGCTGAGAGTCGAGACTCGGTACATTGGTAGAACCGGGCCGCCTGTGCCAGGGGCCACTCAATCATGTCCCTTGGAGCTCTCCAATGTGGAGGGGCTCCA